>NC_138863.1:21319539-21680264 GCF_965194805.1 Balaenoptera borealis
AGGAGGATGACACACTCTGAGTCTATGGAGAGAGGGCACAGAAGCTCTGCATTTGGGACACTTCCAGACCTCATCTTATGTGTCTCTTCATCTAGCTGGTCCTGATTTGTATCCAGTTGTAAGTACAGCACTTTCCTGAGTTCTGTAAGTCACTCTAGCAAATGATCAAACCTGAGTGGAGATCTTGAGAACCCCCAGGATTTGTAGCCAATTGGTCAGATGTGCGGTGACCTGGGGATCCCTGAACTTGTGACTAGCATCTGAAGTGAGGGTAGTCTTACTGGGGACCCTGTCCTTAAATCTGTAGAATCTAATGCTAATTCTGGTGGTTAACATCAGAATAGAACTGCAGTGCAAAACCATCCCATAACCAAAGGATTTGTAAGATTAGCCACAATGTGGAATGCAATGCAATTCAGAGTAGCCAGGACCAGATCAGAGCAGTTACCTTGCATGAGATCATCACCACCATTCCCCGATGAGTCAGAGAAAAGCCTTGTGACCAGAGACCCGCCCCGTGCACCATGATGTCCAGATGCCATATTGAGATGGAGGAGGAGAAAAGAAGACTGCTTGAAAGGGAAGAAACGGCTCCAATAGGGTGTTCAAACTTTGGATGGATTGTAAATGTATTTGCTTTAGATTGCAAGAGACTGAGGTTTTAAAAATTTCTTAAAACATTTTTTTTTATTAACAAATTTGTTCCGTTGAATCAACAGAACTAGGGGCTTGAGGGCAATAGAAGATCACTATACACGTTAAAGAAAGCTGTCTTTTCTCCACCTGCCCCAACTCCCTCCCCTGTGAAAAATTTGCATTATGGTGAATAAAATTTGACTCTACTATATATAGCTTATTTGATCTCCTCTCACACTTATCCTGGAGTTTCATTTTTGGTTCAGAAGTATCTTGCCATATTGACAGACTCACATTTTCCTTTCTAGTTGTAGAATTACATATCAGGTGGGCTGGAACAGAATCAGTTAGTTTCCAGAAAGCAGACAGACTATATTCCGGTGATTCATCAGTTTCTGTGGGTGTTGGTCTGGGTTGTGTTTTGGGCCTCTGGTCCAGTGCTTGGTTATTGTGGGATTGTCTGTGGCTTTCAAGATTCATTTAATCACTTACTGTTTATATTAAATGCTAGGAAGGAAATGATGGATCAAACCCTGGCTGAGGTTTTTTTAAGTTTATTTTTTCTGGTTGAGTTTTCAATCTAGTAGGAAAACAGGCAAATAAGTAATTTTGACAGAATTTTAATTAATTAATTTATTTTTTCTTATCAATTTTTTAAATTGAAATACAGTTGATTTATAATGTGTAAATTTCTGCTGTACAGCAAAGTGATTCAGTGATTCATATATATACATTATTTTTTTAATATTCTTTTCCACTGTGGTTTATCATCAGATATTAAATATAGTTCTCTGTGCTATCCAGTAGGACCTTGTTATTTATCCATCCTGTATATAAAAGCTTACATCTGCTAACCCCAAACTCCCGCTCCATCCCTCCTCCAACCCCCTCTCCTTTGGCAACCACCAGTCTGTTCTCTATGCTCGTGGCTCAGTTTCTGTTTCATAGACAGGTTCACTTGAGTCATATTTTAGATTACAGATATAAGTGATATCATATGGTATCTGTCTTTCTCTTTCTGACTTACTTCACTTAGTATGATAATCTCTAATTGCACTGACAGAATTTTTAAATTGCCCTAATAAGATAGTAGGAAAGTAAGACAGTAAGAAAGAAGTCTCAGAGTCAATCATCCTGTGCGCTCTAGGGCTCCTTCTGTCTCTGAATAGGTGTCCTGAGAATGCCTGATGCTGGTACCAGTGCAAATGAGGGGTCACAGACCGAAATGTCTGCAGAAGCAGGCAACAGAAATAAGGGACGTGGGCTGTGTCAACTGGGGCAAATTGGGCAAATGATCCCAGTCCTGCCAGATTTTCTGATTTTTCAACAGAAGCTGGAAATCTGTGATTTTAAAAAATGTGAATGTTGCCAAAATTTAAATGTTGGCAAAATCCCCCCATAAACATACAAATACAAAATCACTATGCGGGAAAATTATACCTACCAGTCAGCCATATTTGGCCAATAGGTAGGTCACCATGTGCAACTCCTGATATAAATGGGGTGGTTCAGTGCAAATCCACAATAGGAACAATGAGAAAACCTCACTGTTTTACATTTGAAGTCTATCTCTGAGGCTTACTGAGCAGAGCTACTTTTTTTTATTTTATAGTTTAAAATACTGTCACCTGGTAACAATTAACTGGTTAATATTCCCTCAACAAGAACCTCACTTGCCCCTCTTTGTGCTTTTCTCAGGCTTCCCTCTCTGTGGACTCTCTTTCCCTCCTTACTTCTCCTCGATTAAACCATCTTCATTCTTGCACGGAGCTAAATGCTTCCTGGTCCATGAGCACTGCCTCATCTGTCCCCGTTTTGTTTATCTCTGTTTCTCATATTCTACTTTGTATTACAGCTATATTTCTCTCATCTTTGCATCACTCAACATGATTTATCCTCTGTAAGCATTTTTTAAATTGGATGGGAGTCTGAATTTTGTACAGAGTTCACATCTCTCCATTATTTTCTCTTTATTTTTTCCCTTAATTAAACCTGAGGGCCTGCATCCTAAAGAACTTTGCGGTCCTCTGTCCTCCTTCTTTCTGCGTTTTCTTTCCATTCCTATGTATATTTACTTAAAAAAATCCAGTCACGTGTATCTTGCCAGTAATCGCTAGCAAGTTCCTTTTTATTTTTTTGGTTTGTAGTTTTAATTCGCTTTTTGGCCTTTTAAACCATAGGTTTACTTGTCAGAGACAGATTGGATTATTAGTTTTATTATCACTAAATTGTTTGGTTAAAACTTATCTTTTTATTATGTGCATAATGAGATAATGTATTATCTAGAACTCACATAAATGATTTTGCTTCTCATAAATGTCGAACATTCTTTCCTATGTCTAGATTAGTGCTTAGCTTTACCACTTCCATCTCCATCCGAAGAAGAGGATTCAGAACAACTGTTAAAAAAGTCGAACCTAGTTCACAACTGCTGTGAGCACAGCTACTGTGACTTTTGTTTCCTCTTTTTTCAGTAGCTTCTGAAAGTTTCCCGTGGATTTTACAAGGCAGCTCTCAAAATGAGGGTAAAATGATGACATCTAAAAGCACAGGAGGTGGTCCAGAGATGTGCAAGCCCAATAGGCTCATCTGAGCCAACTGACCCGCCCGGTGCCTGCCAAGGACAGACTCGCTCTTCTCCCTCTGTTTTCTCTGGGCTCATCTGAGTGGGGCCTCCAGGGATACTTTGTGTGATTTAATGGCTAAAACAAGGAGGACTTGGCCTGCAGGCCACATGGGTGGGCCAACTTACTGTCTGAAAGGTACTGCTCATTACAAAAAACTCTAAAATATCTCCTTTCACTTAGACTAAACTGGGCCAAATAATTTTAGATGAAACTGACCGTGGCCGTGAAAGTTAATCAAACTGCGGGGTAAAATTAAATCCGCATATCACAATATTGTCCAGGATAAGGATCAGGTCGCACCTAATATTTGTCTTATCCTATTTTGTACCTGTCAGTTTTTGCTGCTTCGGTTGACCTGTCGAGGAGAGATGTTGGTTTCTCAGAATAGACTGTGCCTTTTTATTTGTAGGAAAATGTATAGATACATCAGATGACAGAACTGGGTAGTATTAATGCCTATCATTGATTTCTCTTGCTTCTCCTTCCAAAAAAGGGATTGCAATACATATTTTCCAAAAGAGACTTGGTCGATCACAAGTAAATATGGTGTGAAGAATATCTCAGCACCCACCATACTCTGACACACGCATCACACATTCACTGGTTAATTTCAGTTATTTCTGAGTTGAAGTCCAAAATATAACTTCCTCCAATAGGAATTCTTTGGTTCAAATTTCTCTGCTCTGTATTCCTATTGTACCCCTAATTTCTCCTTTTATAACATTCATGGCACATTATTTTAATTACTTCTTTTATTGCCCATATCCTCCAGTAAACTAAAATCTCTAAGGGCAGGCACTAAATGTGTCTTGGTCAGTATGATATTCTTACCACTCAGGACAACTGATGTGTGCCTTCAACAAATATGTTCTTGAAAAAATACTTGTCAAAGGAATAAATAAATAAATATACTGCATTTGCAAATACATCTAATATTGTTAATGTTAAATTGTTAACCCATTTGTGGTACTAATATAAATGGCATTATATCTACATTTTTTAAATACAGGCTGGTACTGTAACTCAGCAAAGTTAAGATAGCATCAATTGTACAACACACTATTATCTTCTGTAACACTAAGAAAGGAAAAGATCCTGCCAATTACAGTGTGACCCAATGCTTTCTTATTTTTATATTAAAAAAAATCTCAAGTACAGTAATAACTCATTTTTAAATTTATTTTTATTTATTTATTTATTTATTTTAACATCTTTATTGGAGTATAATTGCTTTACAATGGTGTATTAGTTTCTGCTTTATAACAAAGTGAATCAACTATACATATACATATATCCCCATATCTCCTCCCTCTTGCGTCTCCCTCCCTCCCACCCTCCCTACCCCACCCCTCTAGGTGGTCACAAAGCACAGAGCTGATCTCCTTGTGCTATGCGGCTGCTTCCCACTAGCTATCTATTTTACATTTGGTAGTGTATATATGTCCATGCCACTCTCTCACTTCGTCCCAGCTTACCCTTCCCCCTCCCCGTGTCCTCAAGTCCATTCTTGCCAGTTAAATTAAGAAATGCTCCAAGTGGAAGCCCTCCTGCCTGATATTCTATAGCTGAGGCTTTGGTCACGTGTATATAAATGTCCTCTGTGCGCAGTAGGTAGAGAGGGCCCAGGCCTGTTTTGAGGCTGAGCTTGGTGGGTGTCTGGGGAAGAGCCAGGCCCAGCCTCGTGTGGCTTGCAGGTGGCACTCTTTATATAGATTGTTATAATCCAGCTGAATTTTAACCTCTAGTGTTTGAGAGTTAGGTTAATAAAGTCTATCCCTTAAAAATAACCCCCCAAAACAAAAAAGAACCAAACCAAAAAATTGTATCTCACTAAATGGAAGAGATTAAAACCAAATATGGGTACTGGTAAGCAATAACTTAAAAATGGAAGCCAATATAAACTTTGTTGTATACCTGCTACCGATTAAAGAATACATGAAAATGATTTTTTATTGCCAAAGATTTTTAGAAAAGTTATAATGAATTTTCTTTTTAACCTTCTCAGTGAATAAATGCAAGAACAACACAGTTGCCCTTTCAAATATATCCATTTTCTTATTTCATGATGAAAACACGGGCCTCTGGTATTTCTAAGATCCAAAAAATTTTATACATTAATTGTATATCGTGAAATGTTCTCTTCGGCTTCCTGGTCTTCCCCAAAAGAAATGTAAAGTGGCGCTAACTATTTTCCTCCAATTATTTTCACAAAATTCTGATAGTAAGAAATTTGATTTGGGAGGAGAAAAAAATTATTTAAAATAAATATATTTTATCTTTAATTAGGTCACATACCAGAAGTCAGCACGATTTAATTGATTACTAGTGAGAATGTTTAGAGTGGCCATTGGCAAGCTTATGGAATTAGCAGGAGACACAAAGAATTGAAAGAGGAAAGCAAGAGGGAGAAAAAAGAGGAAGAGAAAAGAGGCAAAAGAAAGAGAAGGAAAAAAATGAGAAAATAAAAGTTGTTAAGTGTTGGCTTCTTTTATTTTTCCTACACAGAGATATTTCCAACTGCAGCTATCATGTAACATAACGAAAGTCCATACACTGTCTAGAATTTAAGAGTATTGTCCAAGAACGTATCGGTATGAAATCCATGTTTTGGTACTGCAGCTGAATTCTTCTTGCTTTTATCATTTATTGTAAAGCCTCTCATTGATCTATCATATCATCTGCTACAGTTACTCATTCTCAATAAAGTCTTTTCTTTATTTGGACCCTAGGTTTTCCTCTAAATCTGTGGGTAACTTAAAATCTCTATTTGGATGCCTGTTAAGCATCTCAGACTCATCGTGGTCCTGATTTCTACTCTCCCCTTCATTAACCTTCCTGCCATCTTACCCATCTCAGGGCATGGCAATGCCGTACTTAGATGAAAAATCTAAGAACCATCTTCGACTCTTGCTCATCTCATGTGCAATCCAAGAACAGATCTTGATAGATCTATCTCCAAAATAAATCCAGAACCTGACCATTTCTCACCACCTCCACTCATGCCACTATGTCCTTGCTACCATCATCTCTCACCTGGGTCTCTTCTGTGGCCCCAACAACTTCCCCTGCTTTCACTCTTGCTCCATACAACCTGTTCCCAAAACTTATGTCAGGACCTCCAGTGGCTCTTATCTCACTGATGTTGACCTACAAGCCACCCCCTGGCCCCGCTGTCAATCTGTCCCCCCATTACCTCTTAGATCTGTTCTACTACTTCCCGCCTTACTCACATTGTTGTGTTTCACTGGCTTCCTCGCTGCTCCTTGGAGAAGCCAGGTCAACTCTGACCTCAAGTCCACTACTCTTGCTCTCTCTGCTTAGAAGAACTTGCACCCAGATATCCACAAAAGAGCTCTTTGCTACACCTCCCCAGGTCTCAGTGAGGTCTTCTCTGATGACTCTCTTTAATTTTTGCAATACTACCTAGTGTTCTCTCTCTCCCATCCCTGCTATAGTATATAATTGACTTATGTACTTTATTAATGTCTGTTTCCCCCAACTAGAATATAAATTCATGGAAGAAAGGATTTTGTTTGTTTTGTTCACATAGAACAATGCTGGGCATATAGTAGGCATTCAATAAATGTCTGTGTTATTATTGTTGCCTCCTCTGTGCTAGAGGTTGAGCTGGCCACAGAGAGCTGAGAGTGACAAGATAAGGATGAGAGCAGTGTCATAAGAGTAGATGTGCAATGTTTTACAGAGAGGCTGACATTTGAGCCATGTAGGAACTTGTTAGGAGGAAAGACAATGAATGCACTCCTGTCAGAGGGAGCCATGTCTCTAAATGCAGAAAAGTATAAAAAGAATTCCAATTTAGAATGCACTGTTTATTCACTCATTCATTGCACCTACTATGTTTCTGTCACTATTCTAGGCACTAGGGAAAAGGGATAAAGAAGAACAACAAGGTCCCTACCCTCAAGAGACATTTGAGCAGAAGTTAAGTAAGCAAATAAATAATGCCACTTGTGATTAGTTCTATGGAAGAAACAAGCAATATGACACAACAGCCGCAAGCAGGTGAGGTGTGAGAGCTTCTTTAAATAGGGTGGTCAAGGAGGTGGCTTTGTGGCTGTGATCTCTGATCTAAGACCTGAAGGTGAAGGAGCCAGCTATGCAAAGATCAAGAGAGTGTGCCATCTGGGCAGGAGAACAGCAAGTACAAAGTCCCAGAGACCAGTGTGATTAGAGGATAGGAGGTGGTGAGTGGAGTGCCCGTGTTACAGACATGCGCAGGGCAAGATCCTGGAGGACCTTATCAACCACTGTAGGAGACTGTGCTCTGCCATTCAGATCCGACTCCCAGCCCACTACTTATGGGACTGGAGCACTCATTCCCCAGCTACTGAGAGCATGGCAATGCCAGATTGGAGCTGAACTCCCTCTGGGGCTTGCCCTTGTCTGAAGAGAGGTTGGTCCTCCAAGGTTACACTGTCTCCCTAAGAGCAGCCATTGAAATACAAAGACTCAGCCCCTTTTGCTTCAATAAGGGCCACTCTGCACCATCATCCTGGCTCTTGGTCAACTGAGGCTTCTGTTGTGACTTCATTGCAGCCCAATTTCTCTCTGTCCAGTCCTCCTTCCTTCATGTCCTTCATGGGAGTTGATCCCGAGAGCACCTCCCAAAACACTTCTATACACCAATGTTCATCTCAGGACTTGCTTCCTGGGGAAACTGACCTGTCACACCATGGTTTGTGTTTTAAGTTCAAACCAAATCCATGTAAAGCTTTTATGCAGAAAGATGACAAGGTCTGATTGACAGTTTCGGAAGAGCCCTCTGGCTCCTGACTGGAGAATGGATCGTAAACAGGCAAGAGCGGAGGCCCTCCCATAACTCTCAAACATTGTGGTGTTTTCATGGGGAGAAGTGTCTATTTTTATTTGAACTGTTTTGCAGGAGATTAAAAGTTAAGATGGATATGCTGGCTGGCAGGATATGCAGACCCAGCCCTCACGCTGGAGGAAACACTGTTCAAAGGACAGGATCTACGGTTTTCACTGATCAGTTGGGACAGGACTACAGATGTCTGGATGCTGGGAAATGTGCAAATGTTGGACCACAATGTTTTAATGTTACTGCCCTGTTGGGACTAAAGGAGAAAGCATAAAAGTGGTTGAAAAGAGTGGATATTCACACTACTAATAGAACATGAAAAGCAGGCAGTTCCTGGGGAGGAAATTGAATCCTCAACAGCAGGTCTGGGAGAGAACAAACTGGAATTCTTCTGTCTGAGCCTCAAGGCAGTTAGCAATGGAGAGGGTCACAGCCAGCCTGAAACCAGCCTCACCCCGCTTTCCTCTATCCTCTGATCTCCTGCTACCGCTTCTCATTAGCCAGACCTACCAGCAGCCAGAGAGTGTTGAAGCCATGTCGGTGCGGTCTACAGAGTTCAGCATCCTGGGCAGAGAACAGGACAGAGAGGCAAATGGTAGATATCTGGCATGCAGATGAAAGTTCCTCTGTGTTGAAATTCGGGCTCCTCTAACTTTGATATGCATGTGAATTGCTGAGGATCTTGTTAAAATGCAGATTGTGTTTTAGGAGGACTGAGGTGGGACCTGAGGTCCGGAATTGTTAGCACATTCCCAGGTAATGCTGTGGCTTCTTGGTGCATGGATTGCTTATGGACCAGCAAGGTTACAATTTCCTTCTCTAAACTAAGTCTTGTCAAAAGTCACAGCTTGGTCTCACCTGTGTAAAGGAAACATCGCTTGACCACCTGGCAAGAAGGGAGCTGGGAAGGAGCACATTCCTTTCTTCCTGTCCCTCACCAACCCAGCCCTGAGGGCCTTGGGGAAACAGCATTCACCAGGGGTGGGGCACTTAGGAGGGTAAAGGGTAACTGGCAGTTGGCCTAAGTGGCCTGTGGCCTGAGAGGAGATTGATGACTTGAGCCCGGAGAGGCAGAGACCTGATTCAGGAAAGAACGTAAAATACCAGCACCTTTGAGGATTCCCCGGAAAGGCAGCCTTGAAATCATTGTAAATAATAGGAAAATGACGTTATTTATGTTTACAGGCTAGGGAAACCCAGACTTACAGGGAATGAATAAAGTTTGATAGTTCAGGCTTGAAATCCACTGCAGAACCCCCTTGTGCTTTGCTTTGTATTTGCTCTATTAACAGCTGCTTTTCCCAATGGTTTGTGTTTAGTCCGTGATTATCGAGAACTGCTCATCCTAAGTGGGACAGGGCCTCTCCTGTCGAGGCCTGTGGTCCTCTGCAGTAACAAAGCACACAAACATATTTTTGACCACATGCAGGCTGCCTCAGCTTTTAGCTGTGTTGCAATCCTGGAAATGTCACTGAAAGGAGAATGGCAAGGAATGAATCGTTTTTTTCTTCTCCCACCACGTTGTGGCCACCACCTACCTTCTTTTTCCACCCAGTGTTCCTGAATCGATAAGGCAAAATGTTGACAAGTTAACTTTAAGACCAATGAATCAGCAGGAAGACTGTTGAGTGAGTGCCTCAATAAAGTGAAAAGTGAAATATAGGGGTCTGTCAGCTCCATCAGGCCAGCAAATGGATGAAATGTTGCAGGGGACACAAGTGAGGACTGCCTGCACATTTTTCTTTTTCTTGGCATTAAGAATTGAGAGTAGTTTAATCTTAAATTCCTTCTCCAAAAGCTACATAAAGAGACGAATCTATCCAATCTTTCATTGGAAACAATGATTTATTTTATTTTATTTTATTTTGGCTGCATTGGGTCTTCGTTGCTGCGCACGGGCTTTCTCTAGTTCCAGTGAGTGGGGGCTACTCTTCGTTGCAGTGCGCAGGCTTCTCATTGCGGTGGCTTCCCTTGCTGCGGAGCATGGGCTGTAGGTGCGTGGGCTCAGTAGTTGTGGCGCATGGGCTTAGTTGCTCCGTGGCATGTGGGATCTTCCTGGACCAGGGCTCAAACCCACGTCCCCTGCACTGGCAGGCAGATTCTTAACCACTGTGCCACCAGGGAAGCCTGGAAACAATGATTTTAATCAAAGCATCCTGAATAAGTGTCTATAGGCCATCAACCCCTGGATGGTGATGAGGGCAAGGGTATGAGAGAAGGTGGGAGTAGACTGGTTTATGAACAGGGAATTCTACATTGAAGATACAAACACTAATGCAAATACTGCTACGAGTCTCAAATGCCTATACAGCACTTGCTATGTGTTATGTGCCAGGGAAGCACTGTTCCAAGGGCTTTACATGAAGAAAGCTAGGGCCAAAGCCACAGACACCTCTTGCTATGGACTGAATGTTTGTATCCCCCACCCCAAATTCATATGCTGAAATCCTAATGCTTAACATGATGGTATTAGGAGGTGGGGCCTTTGGGAGGGAATTAGATCACGAGGGTAGAGCCCTCATGAATGGGATTAGTGCCCTTCTAGGAAGAGACACTAGGGAACTTGCTTCCTCTCTCTGCTCTCTTCAAGAAGACCACCATCTTCAAACCAGGAAGAGAGTCCTCACCAGAACCCAAGCATGCTGGCACCCTGGTCTTAGACTCCAGAACTGTAAGAAATAAATGTTTGTTGTTTAAGCCACCCAGTCTATGATATTTTTGTTGTAGCAGTCCAAACTGACTAAGACACCTCCTGATATAGGAGCTTTGAAAGTGCAAGTTCTAATAATTTAGTAGCTTTGTCCCCATCCTTCCCTCAGCATGAAAATGCAATAGGTAGGAAATGAAGAGATGGGGATGATTTATTTTTACTTCTTTTCCTTCTTCCTCTAGCAACTCGCAGTTTTACCAAATACAGATGAAAAAAAAATAAATTTATATGATGACCATACTCAGTAAAGGTGGATTAAAAAGGGAAGAAAGGAGACATTTTTATTTATTTTGTGAAGTTTGGTGACAAATTCTTTAGACCCTTACACTGAGTCTGAATTCTCTCTATTCTACACTTGCCTCCATTCCCTCTACCTGCCTCCTCCACCACAACCATTTTTTTAAGCACAGCTAAAATCAGAGGATGAACATAGTGATAAACCTGACCCTGGGGCCCTCCTAGAAATGTTCATTAAGAATTACCTTCCCCTTTGCCAACTGCTAAATAAACCAGTCTCATCAGATGATGTTTACTGGGACCAGATAACAGATCTATTTCAGAATGCATGACTAGTCCTCTCCTTCCTTCCATAGACAGGCCAGCCTATCAATGCCCTTCTTTCTGAACCTTGATCTTAGCCCATCAGAAGTGTGCACCCCATAGGAACTGTAGCTTTATCCTGTTCCTGAGGAACCCCAATCATATCCTGTCACAGGGGTAACTGAGGAGAGGGACAAGAGAGGGTACTAGGGACAGGATAGGAGGGGGATAGTTAATCAATAATCTATCATAAATTTTGACCAAGCATCTCCAGGTGTGCTTGGTTCCTTTGAGCAGGGGAGACGTGGGAAAGGTGAATACGTACTGGGTTTCCATTTGGCTTATTTTAGAAAATACCGAGCAATAGGGCAAGCCCATTTTGGGGAACTTTGTGAGATCTTTCTACCCAGAAGGCTAGTCCAGCAGGTAGGAAGCAGTATTTAGGGGCTGGTAAGTATGACTTGGGGATTCTGTCTCCATCTGATCTACATATTTAGTAATATTTCTGAGTCAGAATGTTAGGAAAGATTTCATGCACTTCATTTTTATCTGTATGGGACTAGGTTTATGAGTTGCCTGAAGAAACAGAAAAATAAACACAGTTCTCCCTCTTCTCCACCCATGCATTCTGCTACGTGCAGGATGAGGGCTGCAGGCCCTTGACCTACTTCATGCTTCCCTGCTGCCCTTTCTTCTTGGCAGTTCAGGGGCTGAGCAGAGGCCCCAGGACTGTGACACTGTGGAGAGAAAGACTGGGAGATCACAGTGTGAACCCTGTATGCCTTGTCCCCAGACCCCTGCCTGCAGCCTCAGCCTTACTCTCCAGGCTCCTGGAGCAGGCCCATCCCTCGTTGGGAAATTGAGTCCAGAAGGGCAGGTCATGTGCTCATGAATTCTCCTGCTGTGACCTGATGCTCCAATTCTGGTAATTCAGCTTCTGCTTTGACCTGTGACCCAACTGGGTCATTGTCTTGTCACCCTGGACTTCTGTACCTGCGCTGAGTTTCAGTTTGTCTAAGCCTGATATCATTCCTCTGAACTTTAACTCCTTGGTTAAAACTCTGTTTTTAACTGTCAGACTTCCCCAATTTTGATCATTATCAAAATAGGCTATTTGCTTATCAATTTGTTCTTTTCCTTTTGCTTGGGACTCATCTGCCTTTCCATCAAGGCTCCTGCCTCACCCAGGCTAACTCTCCCCAGACTCTGACCCGTGGGATATATCCTGATCTTGATAAGCATACCCCCACTCCACCTACGTGAGCCTCCCAAGTTATCATGGTATGGTAAACTTACAGATGGGGAGGGTCATCAAGTTTACCGGCTCTAATTCTTATACTCCACCATTTGCCTTGCCCTTGGAGATCTTTCACAAAGAATGACTACTACTATCATGTATTAATTAGATTTATTTGGTTAAAGGGAAAGAAACAGACTTTGTTTAGTTTGAGTAAAAAGAAAAATTTACTGGGAAGATCTGAGTTTATAACCAAAGCACCAGGAGGGTTGAGAAGTAGGGAAGCTCTGAAGATCTCAACTTTAGGAGTTTCTGGACCTGCAGTTTAGGACATTCTGTGGTTCAGCTCCATGACCCTCGGCAGCTGTTTCTCCTCATATAGATTTCTGTATTCCCTGGAGAGGCAATCTGATTAGCTTAGCTTCGTTTAAGCATTTACCTCTGGGAAAAAAATCAGCTCTAGTTCATGTCCCAAGTAAAGACGTGGCTGCTGAGGTCCACCTCTAGAATCAGGGCCAGTCCCCAGGAAAGGGCCAAGGATGTGAACTGAGGATTCACCCCAAGTGTCATACCAGATGCTGATCACGCTGGCCCCACGTGACTCTCTGCCTCTCCTACCCCAGGAGCCCAGCACTCATCTCAGTTCCCTTAGCACAGCTGGGGGATTCTTCACTGCCGTCACCCAAGGCTAGATTTTTTAAAACAAAAACATCAAGTAAAAGAGGAACATACAACTAGAAATCTACTTTGTAGACTTGCTTGTCTTCAGCTTGAGATATCTTGCAGGGATGCTTTCTTGACTTGCTCATGGTTGAGGACATGTGTTTGAGATTCAGAGGGATCCAAAGAAAGGCTAGAAATTCTCTCCTATTTGGCTAAGGACTGCTTTCAGAATGCCATTTTCCTGGCTCTTCCCAGGTGAAAGGTATAGGACTAGCCTCTCTTCTCAGGAGTAATCTCCTTCCCTTTCTACAGGAGTGTGGTCTGGCCTGATGGCCTCATAATATAGTCTACCAGAGCATTACATGATAAGCTCACCATTTTCCACAGGATGGGCACATCTAGTAGTAGGAGGCTTATTCTGTTACCCAGATGCTAGGCCATCTGTGATTTCGGTCCTGGCCTGTCCCAGTGTGGCTTGCTGCCATGACTACTGTGTAACGATCTGATTCAGAGTCAACATGTACTGATTACATGTGGGTGGTCTGCCAGGCTCTATGGGCAGGGACTTGTACTTGAATGACCTAATTCATTATTTAACACAAATCCCATGAAATTCTCATGGAAAACGTCAAATACATTTGGTCAACACTACCTGATGTCTTCTTTTTGCAGACACAGAATGCTAAGTACCTCACTATACACTCTAGAAGATGCAGAAAAAAGAATTGTTTAACTCTACGTAACCTGGCATTTCCCAAACTGAATGGGTAGTGGAAACTTTTTTTCCACCTATTCACATCCTACAGGACTGACTTTCAGTAGAACACTCTTAAGGAAATGCGATTTAGTTTAATGCTCCCAGCATCCGGGGAATGAACCTGAAAAAGGTGTTGTTATGCTCATTTTTCAGACAAGAAGACAGAGGCTCACCTCAGAGAGCTTGTGTAGCTTGACCCAAGTCTACCCAGGGAGCAAGTGCCTCTGCAGAGCTTAGAACCCGGTTCCTCTGAGTCCAAGTCCAGGCCTCTTTCTGCCATGCCTGGATCACCAGCTCTGAGACTTACCAGGTACTCCTGAGACACTGTCTTCACAGATTCTGGCTATCAGCCAGATACAGATGCCAGAGACCCAGGAGAGCCTCCTGTCTGAAGGCTTGCAGGCTCATGACCCAGGAAGAGCTGATATTGCAGTTCAAGTACAAAGACAGGGAAAAGCCAATGTCCCAGCTTGAAGGCCCTCTCTTATTTGGGTGAGAGTCAGGCTTTTTGTTCTATTCAGGCCTTCAACCAATTGGATGAGGCCCAGCCACATTAGGGAGGGCAATCTGCTTTACTTAGTCTACCAATTTAAATGTCAATCTCATTTAAAAACACCATCACAGGACCACCCAGAATAATGTTTGGCCAAATATCTGGGACCCCTTGGCCCAGTCAAGTTGACACATAAAATTAACCATCACGGGTTACAAAAGTCTTCCGTGACTTCTGCCTTGCTCACACTCTCTCTTCCTCTCTCTGCATCTTCTTGCTTGCCTCCTCCGATGAAGTCAGCTGCCATGTTGTGAGCTGCCCTGTAGAGAGGCCTCCATGACAAGGAACTGTGGTAGCCTTGAGCCAACAAACAGCAAGAAGCTTGGGCCCTCAGCCCAACAGCCTTCAAGGAACTTCATCTTTCAAATAACCACATGAGTGAGTTTGGGGGTGGAGCCCGCCCTCTCTGCCAAGCCTGGACTTGACCAGAGCCCTGGCTGACACGTTGGCTGCAGCCTGTGAGGGATTCTGAAGCAGAGAACCCAGGTAAGCCATGGTCTAGATTCCTCATTTACAGAAACCATGAGATAGTAAATGTTATGTTAAGACTTTTCATTTTGAGGTCATTTTTTTCTCAGTCACAGATAACTAACACATGTTTTATCCACTGACTAGTCTCCACAAATGGAGCTTGAGGGTATCTGACTTTTTTGATTCTTTCATCCACTGTCTCTCTTTAAGAGAGGACCCAGACAGGCTTTCAAAATGCCTACCTCCAACCTTTTATGAGAAAGGATGCCCAAGTAACTGAACAAATTCTATTCTATCTGTGGCATTTAGACAGTATAGTTCAGGGAGGATACTTACATAAAGAATGGGGCAAGTTCATAAGAAACAGAAGTGTTTCTTTTCTGGATATTCTGTTTTAACACATCTCTCAGTGTTTCCTTTTTTCCGCCATTGTTCCCACCAACCAACACTCTAGGTCCCTGGTCTCACTGGGTCATGTCCTACCTCATCCCATAGATAAATCAATCAACAGGACACCAACCAACCTAGAGACCCACTCTGTGATTCTTTGTTGGGTATGGGGTGATAACTGATTGTTTCACCTTTGGACTTGTAAATGAACATCAGGGATGATGGTGATTACATGTTGGGGGTGGGGTGGGGGGGAGGAAAGGAGCCCTGTCTCAGTTTTCTTGGACTACGTAATCCTTGAGGCTTCTGACTTATAGGTATAGTTCAAGGAGTATGGGCAGAAAGAGATAGGGAAAAGTTGTATGAAAAAGAAAAAATTAAATTCCCCATTGACATGGGCAGATGTGGGTGAGCCATTCACAAAATGACTTAGAAAATGAAGAGATGTGATATTTCTTGTACCCTAGTGTCAAGGAGAAAACTCTTCCAAGGATCCTCACTGTTAATGCCCAGGATATACTTGGGATGAACCAGGGTGTTTGTGGACAGGTGTGTCTATATACTGGAGCTCCTGAGGAGCTGTCCCTTAGTTCTTTTTTTTTTTAAATTAATTAATAAATTAATTTATCTTTGGCTGCGTTGGATCTTCGTTGCTACGCGCAGGTTTTCTCTAATTGCAGTGAGTGGGGGCTACTCTTCGTTGCGGTGCATGGGCTTCTCATTTCAGTGGCTTCTCTTGTTGTGGTGCGCGGGCTCTAGGTGCGCAGGCTTCAGTAGTTGTGGCACACGGGCTCAGTAGTTGTGGCTCGTGGGCTCTAGAGCGCAGGCTCAGTTGCTGTGGCGCATGGGCTTAGTTGCTCTGCGGCATGTGGGATCTTCCTGGACCAGGGCTCGAACCCGTGTCCCCTGCATTGGCAGGCGGATTCTTAACCACTGTGCCACCAGGGAAGTCCTGTCTCTTAGTTCTTTAAGCCATCCTCCTCCTCCTACCTGCTCATCTACCATACGAGCCAGCAGCAGGTCCCTATGTACTCTCTTAGCTTTAGGGGAAAAGGAGCAACCCACTTGACATGGCTTACGGAGCACCCACTGGATTTTCTCTAAGGCAGTAGTTCTCAACCCTGGCTGTACATTAGAATCACAAGGGAAGATTTGGAAAAAAGTGACCATGCCTGGACACAGCCCCCAGTCAATGAATCAGAATCTCTAGGGGAGGAGCCAAAGCATGGGAGTTTTTTGAAAATTTCTCTACATAATTTTAACACACAGCCAGTGAGAGCCACTGGTCTGGGGCCCCAAGACAGACTATAGTATTGTAATTTGGAAATGGGGACTCTGCTAAGATAAAGTGTCACTAAGTTGAAAACCAGATTCTTTTTTTAAAAAAGTCTTGAAATTAACATCCTAAGAACAATAAGATGAGTGGACACAGGCGCCTGACCCTTCAGAAGGAAGGCCAGCCAGCGAGCATGGGGAGTAAGGGAGGCTTTATTTGACCAGGGGATTTGCTGGAAGCATGGTCTTTTGGAATACGCTTACTGTTTGAGATAATGTCTGAAGGTTGAGACTGATATAAATTATTTAGACCTTTAGGGAGACTCTCTGCAATGGAATCAATTTTCCTTATCCTTCTCTGCATAGTCAGACTGAAATGGTCAAACCTCTGGAGTAAAGCTGACTTTACAAACAGCAGCCACGAGAAAGTTCTGATGTTCGCTACCGTGTTGCTGATAAAACTAAAATTGATTGAGATGCCCCTTGGGAGGTCTCAAGAAAACCTAAGTCTCGTGGTTATGAAGTGTTATAATAATTTCCTTTGTATGTCATATTCATGAGACATGTGATATGCGTTTAACGAGAATTCAGATCAGGGGGTAGAAGCTTCGTGTTTTCAAAATGCTGCAGAATAGAGATTCAGAGGCTATATCGCAAGTTCATGTTTTCTTCTTTCGTGGGAGATTTTGGCCTTCTGGCACAAAAAGTGTCAGGCTCAAGACTTTCTGCTTTGGTGTGACAGGAGCGACCACGTGTCCTGGTTTGCCCCAAATGGTTCCAGTTTACACGTGTTGTCTTAGCCTAATAATTCACAGCCCACTTTTCCAGTTTCAAAAGTGCCCTGGTTTAGGTGATAAATCACACAGTCTTCCTGTCATTTTATAGTGTGCCTCTGGTCTGGGAAGAGGAGACCTACGGTATAGTACTATTGTTTCCACTAATTGGCTTTGTGCTCCTAGCAGATGATTTTTCTCTGAGGGACTCAGTTTCCTTCTAAGTCAAGGAAAGGGGGTTCTAAACCAGAGACCCAGGGTCTGCACCATGTTAGATGCAGATATTTGTATGATTTTGTTATATGTCTGCATATATATCATTGTATGTACATTTTTCTGGGGAGTTTCAGATAGCAGTCATCATATTTCTGAACGAGGGTTTCATGATCCCCAAATGGTAAAGAACCACACTGGATAAATTCTGCAGTCCTATTCAACTCCAGGATCTTGCACTTCTGTGGTTATGATGCTTTTAAAACAGAACTTGGGAGTCAGTAAAAATATTGCCTGAGAATATTTCCACAGTTAAGAACTGTATGATAATTGATTTTCCTTGTACCAAACAAATAAATGGAATTTTATTTTTAGAGGCAAGCAGCCCACACACTGCAATGATAAAAGGACTCTTCTATGAGACAGACAGGAACCCTGCAGTTGGGAATACAGGGCCTTCTCCTTTGGGAAGCGCACAGGAAGGGAAAGAGAAACAGCCCATGGGAATGCAGGGGTCCTTGTGAAGTAAGGATGATACACAAGATGGCAAGGGAACTGTTTGGACCTTCCTGTCTAAGACTGATAGAAAAGAGGATGAGAGATAAGCAATTAAGGAAGTAATTTTACGATAGACTTAAAGAAAAGACAGTGAGCCCAGAGTCTGCGATCTGTTTTCAGCTTTGTCATGAAACTGCTGTGTGACCTTGGGTGGATCAGTTTCCTCTTCCCCGAAACGAGAATGGAACTGTGTGATCTTGAGCTGCTATGCCTTGCTTCCCTGCACTTGCTCATTCCAGACTCTTCCTCCATTTCAATGACCCTTAGGAAATCTTTCTGTGCCTGTTTTTTAAAAATCAATGCACTTGCCAAAGGCCTTGCTATTCTGTTTTTTTCTTTTTTTTTTTTTTCCATAAATTACGCCTCATTGAGAACATTTACCATTTCTCACCCATTTATTGTGGAGAGAAAATTTGCTTTGAAATGATGGTCAGAGTTTCCCCAATGTTTTCTTTTCAAGAACATCTCACTTGAGCAAGATAGCCTAGAGGCTGCTTTTCTGGTTCAGAGTGGCCACTGAACCAATTATGGAACTGGGTAACAAAGGATCAAAAAATGACTTGGGCAAAATTTTCAGTGGATCAGACTAGAGCCTCAGAAACCCCAGAGGCTTTGCCCTGATGGTGATGGGAAATATTTGGTACCAATCTATTTCCTTAGACTCTCATGAAGTAACTTATGGTAATGGCGAGGAATTAGCTATTTACCTTGTATGTACTGCTCTGCAATCCTCAGTAAGAATTTCAAGTATAATATTTATATTCAGGGATAACTCAGATCACAAAAGTAATAACTTTTTGTCAGACAGCATTATACTGTAGACTACATCCATGGTCTCCGGAGTGAAGTTTGAGGATTTTGGGGGTAGGGGGGTGTAGTATCCATTGGGTCGTAGGAAAAATATTGAACTTCTATTAGGCATGCTGAAAGATATTTTACTGGGTGGTGTGCTATCAAAAATATTTAGGGTACCCCTGGGTTAAGTCATTGTCTATTCTATGCCAGGTATTTGTTTTGGGAGCTACATATATAGAATGTGCTATATTGTAGTGAGTGGCAAGGTTCAACTCCATAGAACCTTGGACTCTGGACAATACAGAGTGGAACTTTCCTAACATGACAAAGAATGTCATGGTTGTATCTGATATCATTTGGTAATAGACTGGTGCTATCAAGAAACGTGAAAACACAAAATGGATGACTGATAGTGGATTGGATACATGGTCTTTTGAAAGCCACGTTTGGGGTGAGAGTCACATAATCCAGACATCCAGAGATTCTGGCAGGTTCACCATAATCAGAACCTGCTGCGCCCCACCCCCAAAAGAACTTAACACTCTTCCTCTTCCGTTACTTCTTTTATCAATTGGCAAGCAAAACAAAATCTTAAGTTCATCACAATCTCTAGTAGCACTATGTAAGTCTCACTCAAAAGAATAAAGAGTGAGGAAGAAAAATGGACAAACCCTTATGAAGAAAACAACCAACTTCAATGGAAGTATTATATATAATCATACACAACAACTATATATATTAATTACATACTTATACATAGTAACATAATTTAGGATTAACTCCTAATTCTTGGTCAAGGCCAGTGGCTCTCTGTCTTCACTCTTCATTAAAATCATGTGGGAGATTTAAAAAAATACTAATACTTGGGACCTGTTCCCCAGAGATTCTATTTTAATTGTCTGAGGCGGAGACTGGCATCAGCATTTCTCAAAAGTCCCTTTGATGATTCTGATATGCATGTGCGGCTGAGGACCACTAGTCTAGGCCTTTAAAAACTCAACCTCCTGGACTTCCCTGGTGGCGCAGTGGTTAAGAATCCGCCTGCCAATGCAGCGGACACAGTTTCAATCCCTGGTCTGGGAAGATCCCACATGCCACAGAGCAACTAAGCCCGTGTGCCACAACTACTGAGCCTGCACTCTAAAACCTGTGAGCCGTGGGCCTAGAGCATGTGCTCTGCAACAAGAGAAGCCACCGCAATAAGAAGCCCACACACTGCAACGAAGAGTAGCCCCCGCTCGCTGCATCTAGAGAAAGCCCGCGCACAGCAACAAGGACCCAACAGAGCCAAAAATAAATAAATTAATAAATTAAAAACAAAAACAAAAAACTCAACCTCCCATGTCCTGTTGGTCTGAAGATCAACAAGGAATGCCTTGCGGTCAGCTAATTTCTGTGGGAAACATTAAACATTAAATATTACAGCTCTCTTTCTCTCTGATTCTCAGGAGAAACCATATTTTCTCAGCCAGTTGAATATCCCATGCCCTTGAGAAATGACAAAAGTAGGAGCCGGCACTTACCTAACTTAAAAGCTACATTTGAGAAAGCAAGAAACTTGGCATTTGAAAGAAGAAATGTTGGTCATCCTATCAGAAATTATTATCTCTCATACTGACCCCCGGGACAGAAACTCTGTGACTTAAAATCCCCCCTCTCTCTCTCTTGCAGAGCATGGCCATTACCTTCTTCCTTGTTCTGGTTGTGCAAGTCAGCAAAGGAAAATGCTGTTGAATTGTATAATGCTGGGGGAACTCTAAGAAGGAACAAAAGAACTGGTTACCTCAAGTTATCTGCCATTTTTCAAAGTAAATGCGTGTCTGGATTTTTTCTTTTACACTTTTGGTTGCTTTGGAGATGATGGGGTTGAGATATCTAAGGAAGCTCAGCCATTCTCCTCAAATTGGAGTCTGCAGACAGAACTCATCCATCATTTGGTGCTCTTCCTTTGTGGAATAAACATATTCCTGTTGAATCCCCTCTGATGACTTATGGAGTCACAGGAAATTTGGAGAACAGAAGTGATTCCAACATAAAACAGTAGCATAAACTTTTGGGGGGACTTCCCTTTTGGGCCTATTTCTAGGCACTTCTGAATGTAAAAGGGAGGGAAGTTAAAAGTATAATAATTGGTATAAAAAACAAGTGGACAAAAAAAGAAATCTGATTACTGGTGAACTCTCTCCACCTGTTATCACTTATGTATCCATAGGAACAGCCAGGAGAAGAAAGCTTGTGCCAGGTCATTTAATAAAGGGAATTTAATGTGGGGAACTAGTTAAAAAAAAAAAAAAAAGGTGTTGAAAGAGATGAAAAAGCCCAATTGGGGATAGAGTGGTGACACAGGGGTTAGTGACAGCAGCAAGTTACTACCAGGACAGATCTGAAATAAGAAATGGCAGCATTTCTCCAAAGTCCCTACAATGATTGTGATATGCATGTGGGGTTGAGGACCACTGGTCCAGACCTTTAAAAGCTCAGCCTCCCATGTCCTGCTGGTCTGAAGATGGATGGACAAGGAATGTCCTGTGGTCTGTTAATTGCTGTGGGAAGCATTACACATTTATTCCAGCTCTCTTCCTCTCTGAGAGGAAGGGGAGGTAGTCTGGAAGAGGCAGGGAACCAGGGCTGCCCGATGCAAACAGTAACCATGGTGGAAACTAGCAGCAGGAGCTGAGACAATGGAGGGAAGAGCTTTTTTGCTAGACCAGAATCAGGAAAGGCGAGGAATACATAGCCTGACTTCTTCCTTCCTCCTGCCTCCCTATATGCCTCTAGTGTCTTCCTTCCATTGGCTGAAACAAGCGGGAAGCCAGTTGTTTCCAACCGCAGCAATTTTAGAGCAGCAACACAAATTGTCACGTTACATTAAACTGGTTAATTTGAACTTTATTAGTTTGGTAGTTTTATCTCTAATTTGTAAATTTGTTTTGGTGTTATGGTTGTTTAGCATAATGAGTTTATACCTAGTTTTTCATTTGTATGTATATTTAAATAACAGTTTAATGAAAGTCATTTGTCAAAATTAGGGGCTCTTGAGAACATTTTTCCTCCAAAAAGAGAGCATACATTACTCAAGTTGGACAATAATAGTATAAAATTCTGATAACAGGAATCACCCAGGATTTAACTGGGGGAACTGGGAAAGAGGATCTGAGGGTTGCCTAAGCTTTGAGTCATAGGGAGTAGGGAGTTCTCAGTTTTGCTTAGAACAACTCTTTTAAACACACACTTAAAAAAGGGAGGACTATTTACCAAAACTCCAGCTCACAGGCAGATTTTGCTTTTATATCAGAAGTATTTAGTAAAATATTTTTAAGAGGGGTCAGT
Organism: Balaenoptera borealis; assembly: GCF_965194805.1. Lineage (NCBI taxonomy): Eukaryota > Metazoa > Chordata > Mammalia > Artiodactyla > Balaenopteridae > Balaenoptera > Balaenoptera borealis. The sequence continues at coordinate 21,341,908 of NC_138863.1, forward strand.
ATAAATGTGGCCAACCACACGACCCACCACACGGTTGACTCTGTATGTGGGTGATGTTTGCAATATGTTCTCTTTTCAAATGATGGGCTTTGCAGCCTTTTCTGCTCATCAGCAGGAATTATTTTTGACAGACTTGAAGGTGACCTCAGAGTCCAGGCTAGGAGCAGCTGGCCTTGAGCTCCTGGTGACGATGAGACATGGAGATTGGGGTCAGTGAGGTGCCCTAGATTGGGCCATGCCTGTGTTCATGATGAAAACATTTTTTCTAGGTTCTGTGTTATAGTACACAGAAAACAAAGCCAAAACCAAACCAATCCCCAATTTCTCTATTGATTGAAGTACAAACAACATTTGTGTGAAACAGAATAAATAGCTTTATTTTTAAATTGAAAATAAGTATGAAACATTTCAAGTATGCAGAAAATAAATAATAAGCATTCATGAATCTAGCATCCAGTTTTAAAAACTGCTAACGTTTTGTTATGTTTGTTTCAGATCTATCTCTCCCTTCTTGCTTAAAAAATAAACCCCAAAATATTATAGATACTACTAAAGCTCCAATGTTCATCATTAACCATTTTTTTTACACTTTAATTTTCCATTAGGGTTCTTCTCTGACCCATAAATTATTTTGGAAATTTCAAATTTACCAAATGCTTGTGACTTTTTGAGCTATCTTTTGGTGGCATTATGGTCAGAGAATGCAGTCCATGTGACCAGTTCTTCGATATTTCTTGAGATTTGCTTTGTTGCGTAGTTTAATTTTTAATTTTGTTATATTTGCTCTTGAAAATAATGTTTACAATCTAATTGTTGCGGTAGGGCTCTATGTATTTCCATTAGGTCAATCATGTTCATTGTTTTGTTCAAATAATCTATATACTCATTAATTTTTTTGTCTTTTGATCTATGCATCTCTGAGAAGAAAGAGGCATTAAAATATTCTACTATGGTCATGTATTCATCAATTTCTCTTTGTATTTAAATTTTTGTTTTATATGTTTTGGAGCTAAAATGTTGGACAAAATATGCACAGGATTATGTTATTTTCCTGGAGAATTATTTTTTTTTATTATTAGATAATGGCCTTCTTTATTCCTCAAAATACTTAAAGTCTGTTTATCTACTATGTATATCAATAGGCTAGCTTTCTTTTGATTAGAATTTGCCTGGTATATATTGTTCCAATCCTTTATTTTTTGCCTTTCAGTGTCATTATGTTCTAGTGAGTCTTTTGGAAGAAACATTCACCTGGATTATTATTTTGACTATTTTTAATCCAATCATAAAAACTCTATCTCTTAATAGATGACTAACTGCATCACATTTTTTTATGATTACTAACATAATATCTTTTATAATCTCTTCATTTTTTTCTGAAAATCAAGTTATTTCTAATCTACACATATGACTCTAACACAGGACATACTACACATTTGATTTAAAAACGGATTCTATGTTGTTTTTTACTTTCCTCTCTTTCCTTTGATTGGATTAATCAAATTTTCTTTATTCCTACTTTTCTCTTATACTGATTTAGAAGTTTTACATTCTTTTGCATTATATGTCTATTCTTTTTTCTGCTTTAGTGGTTATCAGCACACTAATACTTGAGTATTGGTATTGTTTTGACACACATACTTTTTTTTTAACTTTTTATTTTATATGCAGTATAGTTGACTAATAATGTTGTGATAGTTTCAGGTGTACGGCAAAGTGATTCAGTTATACATTTTCCCATTTAGGATTTACATAATATTGAGCAGAATTCCCTGTGCCATACAGTAGGTCCTTGTTGGTTATCCATTTTAAATATAGCAGTGTGTTGACACACATACTTGAGTTACATAGTCTAAAAGATTTACAGTCTTTTGACTGTACATAGTCATATTTTTCACATCTGGTGTTTTAGATTTACCTTATTTTATAACTCTACAAATGAAATTTTATAATTTTTTTACATTGAATGTCTATTTAGAATTATGCACAAATTTACCAACTTTGCTTAACAATTCTTCTAGTTCCCATTTGTTCCTCAATTTAATTTCCTCTTATTCTGTGACAGCCTTTATGTAGTATTTCTCATTCTTTGTTGGTCTGAACATTTGTTTTTATTTTACCTTCATTCTTGAATGACAGTTTAACTTGGTAAAGTATTCTAGGTCAAAAGTTATTTTCCCTTAGCTCTTTGAAGATATGATTTCATTTTCTTCTGACCCCTGTTTTTGCTGGTAAGAAGTCTGCTGTCAGTCCTATTATTCCTTTTAGTAAATGTATTATTTTCATTGACTTTTTTATTATTATTTTTTTAACATCTTTATTGGAGTATAATTATTTTACAATATTGTGTTAGTTTCTGCTGTATAACAAAGTGAATCAGTTATACGTATACATATATCCCCATATCCCCTCCCTCTTGCATCTCCCTCCCACTCTCCCTATACCACCCCTCTAGGTGGTCACACAGCACCGAGCTGATCTCCCTGTGCTATGCTGCTGCTTCCCACTAGCTATCTATTTTACATTTGGTAGTGTGTATATGTCAATGCCACTCTCTCACTTTGTCCCAGCTTACCCTTCCCCCTCCCCATATCCTCAAGTCCATTCTCTGCATCTTTATTCCTGCCCTGTCCCTAGGTTCTTCAGAACCTTTTTTTTTTTTTTTAGACTCCATATGTATGTGTTAGCATACGGTATTCGTTTTTCTCTTTCTGATTTACTTCACTCTGTATGACAGACTCTAGGTCCATCCACCTCACTACAAATAACTCAATTTCATTTCTTTTTTATGGCTGAGTAATATTCGATTGTATATATGTGCCACATCTTCTTTATCCATTCATCTGTCAATGGACACTTAGGTTGCTTCCATGTACTGGCTATTAAATTGATTTTGGACCTTTCAGTCTAACTTCCATCTTATTTTCTGTATTTTTTATTTTTTTTAATTTTTAAATGAACTGAGCTCCTATATATATATTTTTTTTAAATTAATTAATTAATTAATTAATTTTATTTTTGGCTGTGTTGGGTCTTCGTTTCTGTGCGAGGGCTTTCTCTAGTTGCAGCAAGCTGGGGCCACTCTTCATCGCGGTGCACAGGCCTCTCACTATCGTGGCCTCTCTTGTTGCAGAGCACAGGCTCCAGACACGCAGGCTCAGTAGTTGTGGCACATGGGCTTATTTGCTCCGCGGCATGTGGGATCTTCCCAGACCAGGGCTCGAACCCGTGTTCCCTGCATTGGCAGGCAGATTCTCAACCACTGTGCCACCAGAGAAGCCCTGTATTTTTTATTTTTACCTTTAAAAAATTCTCTCCATGCTACATTCAAAGTAATGTATCCTCAGATTTTTTTCTCCAGTCGGCTAATTTTCCCTTCATCAGGGCCCAATCTGTTTTTTAACCAATCCACTAAATTTTTAGATTTTTATCTTTTGTTTCCAGATTTCTATTTGATTTTTTAAATTTTTTAAAATTTATTTTAATTTATTTTTTATTTTTTCTCATAAAGTCACTTTATTTAGATTCCAAACAAACCAAAACAGAGAGAAGAGGTGACCCTGAGTCAATCCATCCACTCGAGAGCTGGAACCCCAAGTCTCTGCCTCTGGCCGGTGGGCAGGGCCGGCGGCCCAGGGTCCCCAAGCAGCATCAGGCCCAAGTGGGTACCCGGGGACGCAAGCGTAGTGGCCTCCTGGCAGGTGGAGGAGATGGAGCAGATGACAGGGCCGGCCCTCGAGGCGCCCGGAGGTAGTGGCGGCAGCAGTCAGGTTGAATTTATTTTTTTTTAATTCTGCATGTTCTTTTGTCATAGTGTCTTATTCTTTCATCATGGATTTTATTCCTTCTTTAATTACTTTAGCCATTTAAACTGCAGATAGTATAAAGTTATTTGGAAGTAATATTTGCTTTCCTCTGGGACTTTTCTGAGGGAAACTTTGGACCCTTATTCAGGTTAGATCTTTATTTCACATATTACATAATTAAAAAAACTGTAACCTTATCTTTAGCGGCTTTATTTTCCCTCTGTGGGAGTTCCTTATGGTATGCCCAGTGGAGTTTCCTTCTAGAGAAGATTTGCATTTGCTTCTTCAAGGAACTCTGTGCAACCAGCCCGGGAGCAACGCCTATGTCAGTCTCAAACTGGCGAATCCCATATGCCAAGGAAAGTGTACAATCAGACTCCACACCCAGGTGTGGCATGGGCTTGGGGCTTCAGGGCTGTGGGAAACTGTCCTTTGCCCACCCAGATCCTGGGCACAGACAAGCCTCACTCCTGCTTCCCTGGGCTGGGACATGGACTTTGTCTGGTTCCTTCATGTTGAGGCTGTAGCACTTTAGGGTTTCAGCTTCATGCAAAGGTCTCAGCTGCAGCCGCCCTCCTTGCTCAGCCCCAGTGCAGATGCCACCCTTATGCAGATGCAGCAGGACCTATTTCTCAATCTGACGTCAGTCCCTCTGCTCCTCCCATCCCAGGGCCTCTGCAACATTGGTTTGTACACTCTCAGCATTTCTCACCCCTCTTCCTTTCTGTGCTCTTGGAATTTGTCTTTATTTCTGATGAGCTCAGCTGGGCATTCTAAAAAATTGTCATCTGTTAAATCTTTTTTTATGCAGCATTTCTAGGTATTTGTGGTTGAAGTCATTCTACTTCACCTCAGTTGCCCATATTGACAGGAGTAATTTATTTTCTACAGAAAAATACAACATACTGTATGTACTATAGGCTCCTAATGAAAAACTTTATTCATATAGAGTGTTGAGATACATTTACACAGTGCTTGAAACTACTAGTACCATATGAAAGAAAATCTGTTCAATGCAATGTTTGGCACCAAAGACCAAACGTCTTTTTTATTAACTGTTTCCCTTTTAAAGCTTTTTAAAACTTACTTTAAAAAATATTCTGCATTCTGTGGATATACTTAAACTATCTAACTAGTATAATGGGACTATTGCTTTAATGTAAGAATAAAAGGTGAGATAAATTTCTGTTTTATTTGTTCATGTTTTATGGCTAGACACTATTCATGTTACGTGTAGAGAGGTAAGTAAATTGCTTAATGTATAAAATGCATCACATAAAAACCAAACAACCAACCAACAACTGTGTTTCTAGAAGATTCCTCAATAAAACAGGTTCTAAAATTTGCGACTGACGTCTTCAGAACAAAGAGGGTCACAGAAGAGTGAAGAAGGACAAAGACAAAACTCAGTGGAAGCTCTGTATTAAATTGGTGTAGTGAGTCAGGACCAATCACAGAGTATCCTTAGGAATTAGGGTGGATAGTCTTTGTCTTCTGGCCACTAGCATCCATTCTAAGCTCTTTGATAACAGTGTTAATTTTCTTTGAGGAAACCATTCTCCATGAGTCTGTGAACCTCCTTGGAACTGTAATTTAAGGTGTCTGGCTTCCTCTGGGCAACTATCCCAAATTGGTCCAATCATACCTTCTATCCTGAGACTTTGAAGCTTGAGGTGAGTGAACAAGATCAGAAAAATAATCAGCAGTGGCATTTTTCATCAGTGCCTGCTATCTGGATTCCAGGACATGCTCTCTTTTCTGAGGGGGGCACTTTTTTGAGCTCTGTTTCCAGCTTTCTCTTTTATCTGGTGACTTGCACATTATTCTTACAAGAATTTCCTTTTCAGCTTAAGCTAGCCAGAATTGCTCTCTGTTGCTGGCCACCAAACAAACTCTGGGGTGCTTTGCTCTATACATGAAATATATTTCAGTATGAAAATAGCTTTTGGTAAATTAAACTCCATTTAAAAACTCACAATTTAAGTGAAACCAATGGTAAAATAAATGTAAATCAATTACCTCTTAATATATAAATTTTGGAAGTCAGTTATTTTTACATTTTGAGTTTTCTTCAAGTGAGTTCACCTGCATTGTGCTTTTAACAAATGTAGTTGATTGTATCTTGGCAGGCATAATTTGAATTGGAGTCTAAATCTGTAAAGTAAATTATGGTGCACATATGAGGCTCCACTGTATTTATAAAGCAGAGATGCTCTTATTATTAAGCTTGTTCAAACAAGCTTGGATGAGTGCTGTGTGCAGGGTGGTCAAGAACCTCTTCTGGTCACGTATTTGCTGAGTTGAAAGAGTGAATTTGGTTCAAGTTCCCCTTTTTTTGAGCTTTTATAATTAAGAAAGAGTTCTCAGAGTTTTATCGTTTTGAAATTGCTGTGTGTAATAGGAATTAATGAATCACTTTGTCATTATGAAAACCAAAGTAAAATTAGAATGTTGTTTTGCAAAAGCACGTTGGCAGTTGTTCTGTTCAGAGTTGTGTAAGTTGCTCTATGTGTGGCTGTTCCATGAGCCTTTAAATATATACACACCCAAATTTCAGGCCTCTGTGGCTTAGATCAGAGTGTTCTTCATGTCCGGAGTACCCCCTGCACTGTTTCTTTGCCTTTTGAAGTCCTACTCATCTCTCAAGGCCAACCCAAACATTACTTTCCCCTGAAATCTTCCTTAGTTCTGCCCAGCAGAATTAGTCACTCTGTCATTTGGACTTGCTAATCCTTTCTCTTTCTATTGGAGAGCCTACCTCCTCAACTAATAGACTCTGGGCAACATAGGAAGGGGAAAGGCACTGACTCAAAGCTCTCTGGAGAGTAACTGCTGAATATCTGTAATCAAATTTATTTGTCTCCTTAGGAACTGAATCCTCTGCTTCTTCTTTTATACAGATAATTCTTTCAATGTATTTGTCAGAATATCTCATATAAGGATTTTAATAATGCACATTGTGGAAACTAACATAACCCTTTAATCTTGTTTTTTCTTTGTTTCTATTTAAATGTTACCCAGTGCTTCACACGTTGAATACTCTAACTTGGGGGAAATCTAACAGTCTTCTTTTTCAACGACGAGCCTTTTACTGGAGGGTAAAAGAATTTCAATTTATCAGACATATAGGGGGGCTTGAGGAGAGATGTGTTTTAGTTAGTTCATTTTTTTTTTTTCTATTTAAAAACAAATCTGTCCCAACTTGGAATTAACCATGCCCATGCTCATCTTTCGGTGATGGACATTTGAATAGTGGCCTTCATAGATCCCTCTGGTTCACATGGTATAGGCTAGGAGCTCCACGTGGCCCGAATGTCTTTCAGCACCATGCTGGCCACTCCCTGATTTGGGCCTTTTGTTTGCACCCACTATCTTTCCATGACCAGAGAGTTCTTTCTATTTCTGCTTCCTGTGCTCAAAATATTCTACCCCTAGTTCTTTGCCTGGCCAACTCCTACTCATCCTTTAAGATTCGACTTTACTGCAATTCTATTATTGATTTTCAAACAATATTTTCTGAGTACCTATTGTTTGCCAGTGATACAAGACAGATAAGAATGTAAAATTCTAGCAAGGGACATGTAGAAACAAGTAAAATTAATTAAAAATAATCATCAATTGTGACAACTGCTTCGAAAGAAATGAATAGTGTAGATAGAATGTCTGGAAGCAGGGTTGCTTTATGTAGTTGTATGGGGAGGCCTTTCAGGGGAGATGACATTTGAGTTTAGCCCCAAAAGGGAAGCCTTCAGTGACCCCTTCTAATTAGGTTCAACTCCCCTTCTTAGCGTTGCTATTGTATCTTATGCATACATATCTTTAGCACTTATCACATGGTTAAGCTATGTTTATGTATTGCCATGGTGCACTTGTAAATGTTATTACAAAAAGCCCAGATTTATAGTATTTGCCAGTTTCCATAGAGTAAGTACTCTCATCATGGCTGATTTCAAGCTACTAACTTGACATCGCTGAAGTTGGATTGGGAAGACATGCACAGAATCAGCTCTTGGGAGCCAGTATAAGGCAGTTTGAGCTGGCTCCAGCATACCACAGTGGCTGTCTCTCCCACCAGGCTGTTTACTATTTGAGGTAGTAATAAATTGTTATTGAATCAATGAATTCACCCATGTACCTGTACCTACTCAACCTAAATCCATTGATTTTGGTGTTATTATCAACTATGGATTCCAAAGGTGACATAAATGAGCGTAAGAATTATGTAACTGTTGTATGTGCTTATTGTAATTCAGTTTTGAAATAATTTATAAAGGCACCAGTATTCTATACAATATTGATTCTTATTACAGATCAAAAGGTTTGAATGAATTAGGAAAGAAAAGAAGATATATATTTAAATATACAAATCTCAGTATTACAGCCAGTACTATGTTGGAAAAGAAAAATAAATCCAGACAGGTTATGCATTCTCTTAAGACAAAGAAGAAATAGGAGACTATATTTCAGACATGATGATGAGCAAAAAAATTGGCTTTAACTTAGTCATTATTGTCTCCCACCTTTTAGTGGGGGACATGACTTTATTCTCTCATTTATTTAAGGCATACCTTAAATAAATTTGCTTTACGTAGAACCTAGAATAGAGCCTTATACATAAAACAGATGAAAACATGAACTAGTGAGTTTTTTTTAATTTTTATTTTATATTGGAATATAGCTGATTCACAACGTTGTGTTAGTTTCAGGTGTAAAGCAAAGTGATTCAGTTATATATATACATGGATCTATTCTTTTTCAAATTCTTTTCCCATTTTGGTTATTACAGAATATTGAGCAGAGTTCCTGGTGCTATACAGTAGGTTCTTTTTTGGTTATCTATTTTAAATATTGCAGTGGGTACCTGTCAATCCCAAACTGCCAGTCTATCCTTCCCCCCAACCCTTTCCCACTGGTAACCATAAGTTCATTCTCTAAGTCCGTGAGTTTGTTTCTGTTTTGTAAATAAGTTCATTTGTAAATTTTTTTTTTAGATTCCACATATAAGCGATATCATATGATATTTGTCTTTCTCTGTCTGACTTACTTCACTTAGTATGATAATCTCCAGGTCCATCCATGTTGCTGCAAATGGCATTATTTCATTCTTTTTAATGGCTGAGTAATATTCCAATATATATATATATATATATATATATATATATATATATATATATACACCCCACATCTTCTTTATCCATTCCTCTGTCTGTGGACATTTAGGTTGCTTCCATGCCTTGGCTATTGTGAACATTGGGGTGCATGTATCCTTTCAAACAATGTTTTTCTCCAGATATATTCCTAGGAGTGGGATTGCTGGATCATTTAGTAGCTCTATTTTTAGTTTTTTAAGGCACCTCCAAACTGTTCCCCACAGTGGCTGTATCAATTTACATTCCCACGTACAGTGTAGGAGGGTTCCCTTTTCTCCACACCCTCTCCAGCATTTATTGTTTGTAGACTTTTTGATGATGGCCATTCTGACTGGTGTGAGGTGATATCTCGTTGTAGTTTTGTTTTGCATTTCTCTAATAATTAGTGATGTTGAGTATCTTTTCATGTTTCTCTTGGCCATCTGTATATCTTCTTTGGAGAAATGTCTCTTTAGGTCTTCTGCCCATTTTTTGATTGGGTTGTTTGTTTTTTTGATATTGAGCCTCATGAGCTATTTGTAAATTTTGGAAATTAAACTCTTGTCGGTTGCATCATAAAGCTACAGTCATCAAAATGGTACTGGCACAAAAACAGACATATAGATCTGTGGAACAGGATAAAAGCCCAGAAATAAACCAATGCACCTATGGTCAATTAATCTACAACAAAAGAGGCAAAACTATATACAATGGAGAAAAGGCAGTCTCTTCAATAAATGGTGTTGGGAAAACTGGACAGCTACTTGTAAAAAAATTAAATTAGAACATTCTTTAACACCATATACAAAAATAAACTCAAAATGGATTAAAGATCTATATGTAAGATCAGATACTATAAAACCCTTAGAGGAAAACATAGGCAGAACACTCTTTGACACAAATCACAGCAACAGTTTTTTCATTCTGTCTCCTAGAGTAATGGAAATAAAACAAAAATAAACAAATTGGACCTAATTAAACTCAAAAATTTTTGCACAGCAAAGGAAACAATAAACAAAACAGAAAGACAACCCACAGAATGGGACAAAATACTAGTGAGTTTTTGTGATTCTTCGTCTTGATGGTAATTTCCATAGACTTTGACATTGAAAAATGATAGAAGAAAAACAAACAAAAAAGTGTATCTAAGAATGATTCATCATTTTTAAAACAAGGAGGGATTTCAAAATGATTTCCCAGACTAATATAAACTCATCAGAATGTTCTCTGAGTATTTGACAGGTGCTGGAACTACCCCTTCCCCTCATCTCCAGTTTAGATGGCTTTCATCATGCATTCCTTGTTAACTGAAGTTTTATACGTAGAGATCATAGAAGATTAAAGATGGCTTCAATCTCTTTGCTGTTTCTCCTGCAGAGAGGTGGACTCCAATTCCTCTCCACTTGAATTTGGGCCAGCCTTAGAGACTTGCTTGACCAATAGAATAAAGTAGAAGTAACATTGGGGTTTCTGAGACTAGATCAGAAGACCCTTGCAGTTTCCTCCAGTCTCCTGGAACACCTTGTCTGTGAGATCTGAGCCGCCATATAACAAGTATGATTACCCGGAGACTACAATGCTGGAGAGGCCACATGTGAGCATTTTAGTTGACAGTCCCTTTTGAACGCAGTGTTCGCATCATCACCACCAAAAAAGCAGTCATGTGAGTAAACCTGTCTATATCTTCTAGACCATCTCATCTGCCAGCTGAATATTACTGAATGACCTCTATCAGCATCACCTGAAACAAAAGAATCACCCAGATGGTCACTGCCCAATTGCCTGACCCACAAAATTATGATGCATGAAAAAAGTGTTTTGTTACAAATGAATAGAAACTAGAACAGAGATATTTCCCTTCCTCCTCCCTCCCTCCCTTCCTTCCTTCCCTCTTTCCCATGGTAGGCTGAAAAATGGCTCCAAAGATGTTCACATCTTAATGTCTGAACCTGTAAATATGTTACCGAATGTGGTAAAAGTGATTTTGTAGATGTGATTAAGTGAAAGATTTCGAGATGGGGAGACATACCTGGATTAACAGTTGTGTTTAATGTAACCATAGGATTCTTTAGAAGAAGCAGGCAGGATGGTCAGAAGATAGAATGATGATCTGAGTGGAGGAAAGATGCTATGCTGCTGGTTTTGCAGATGGAGGAAGGGGCCCTGAGCCAAGGAATATGAGCAGTTTCTAGAAGCTTGAAGAGGCAAGGAAGCAGATTCTCCTCTAGAGTCTCCAAAAGGAATGCAGCCTTGCAGACCCATTTTAGTCTTTGGACCTCCAGGTCTATAAGGTAATACATTTGTGTTTTAAGACACTAAGTTTATAATAATTTGTTACCACTGCAGTAGGATGCTAATACACATCCTTGCTTTCTTTTTTTCATCTTTTAAAATTTTTTCAATAGGTAGTACACTATAGTGACTAAGATCATAAACTCTGGAGCCAAAATGTTTGAGTTTGAATCCTAGTCTCACTTGCTATCTTGGGCTGGATACTCAACTTCTTTACACCTCTGTTAAGTCAGGTATAAATGAGAATAATTATAGTATTCATCTTAAAGGGTTGTAAGATAATGTATGCTATGTCCTTAAAACAATGCCTGCACTAGACACATGTTAGCTATGATTATTATTTTGTATCTTCATCTGTGCCCAAATTTAATAATTAAAAAATAATTTATGATTAGAAATTCACTTTCTATTTCATTAATTAGTAGCACCTTCATGGAGATTAGCATATGAACCATAGTTTATTTTTGTATGTAATTATTTACTTCTTTTTTTCTCTATTAACATGTGCTGATTTTAGAAAAAGTTTGAAAACCTTTTCAAAGTGTAAAGAGAAAAGAGGAGGTTCTGATAATCCTACCACTCTTCTAGAATCCACTACTGGTAATATTTTGACATGCAGTTGGCCCTCGGTATCCATGGCCCACTGTACTACACCACTTTTTATAAGGGACTTGAGCATCTGAACTTTGGTATCTGTGGCAGGGGGTGGGGTTTGGTGGATGGGAGATGAAGTGAGGGGGTTGGACCTGGAACCAATCCCCCACAGGTACCGAGGGATGTATGTATTTCTTTCTAGATTATTCTATATTTGAAGAAATGGCTGAGGTAATATTGTATATATAGTTTCACATCCCATTTTTTTCTCACTTAAGTTTATATCATGAACATTTTCCAAGAAGCACCATGATGTAGCAATAACTCTAATGCTATACATTCAGCGTTCAAAAATTTTGTTATCTTGAAAAACAATGAAATGAATAATTTTGTGCACCAATCTTTTTTTTATAGTAGATAAATTATACGTAGTATAAATTTACCACTGTAACCATTTTAAAGTGTGCAATTCAGTGGCATTAAGTATATACACAATGTTGTACAGCCAGAGCCACTACCTAGTTCCAGAACTGGACATAAATCTTTGCCTGAATTTCAGATTGTTTCTGCACAATAGATTCATAGAGAGTAAAGTATTGCATTACAGGAAAAAAATATTTTAAAGTACATCCAGAAAGGCTATATTCGTTAGCTTTCCAGTGTATAAGAATGTCAGTCTTATTATATCCTCATTTGCACTGAGTATCATTCAAAACATCTTTGCTAATTTGATAAATAAAAAATAAAATCTTATTCTCATTTTATTTGCATTTGTTTCATTACTATGAGACCAAACATTTTCTAATATGTTAATTAAATATTTTATCTTGTGAAGTGTTTGTATGTTTTTAAATCCATTTAGCTGTTAGGGTATTTGTATTTTTATTTTGTAATGAAATGAGTCAGGTTCAATTCAGTACAATTTAACACATTTGTATTTAGCTTTCATGCTTCTTTGCTAGGTAACATGGAAGACATAGAAGATTTCTCAATCTGAAAACAAGCAAGCCACAGGCAATTTTAGTTATGGGGGGAAGTAAAGGTTGGGGAAAGGAGAAGTAAAGGGAAAGAGAACACAGGTTTTCACACCCGGTTCTGCAGAACCCTAGGAGCTCCGCGGAGGTACCCGAGGGGCTGCCATGGGCCAGGAGGAGATGAAGCTGCAACTCTGACCATTTGGCCCATCATCCTGCTTCAGCTAGAGGGTCCCACTCTTCTCTGCTTTATATCAGTTTATCTGCAGAACTTTATTGGAGGAAAGAATCACTTAACTAGTAAATGTTTGAAAATAACAAATCTGGACTAATGGTTTTTATTTATCTATACAAGTATCATCTGGGAAGCTTGCTAAAAATGCAGATTCCTAAGACCTCGCCCAGAAGACTCTGCAGGTGGAGCCATGGAATTTGCATTTAATCTGCTGCCGTATTATCTCCTAGATACACACTTAGGGAAACATTGCTCTGTCCTGTTTCCCAAAGTGTGAGATTTACAAGATGATTCTTAGTGGCACCCAAGATGATATTGATTAAATAAAATAGACATGACATTAAATAAAATGGAATCACACAAGATGAGTGATTTTCCTTTGCCATTCTCTTTCAACCCTTCTGAATGGATCAAGGGGAAGTTTTACTTTGGTGATAATGTGTCTTTAACACCTTTCCAACATATATTAACCTCCTTTTTAACAGACAGAATAGGCCTTAGGTTCAGTGCTTTTAGCAGGTAATAACATCTAGTTAAATTATGATGCTATTATTTTGATTGTATTAGGTTTATTTACATGATTCCCTTCTAATTATGAGAAACTATATCAGAATTTAAATGATGATATGATCGTAAGATATTGGAAAATGATAGTAGAGGTGTTACAGGCAAAAACAGTGAATTCTGAAGTCAAATAACTCAAATCTATGAATCACCGCTATGGAACATGAGCTTTTGTCCAGAAAGAGCAGGTTTCATTCCTGAGGTTGGGGTGGTAGAGGAGGCTAGGAAGCGTTGGGAACAGCACTGGACACTATGCCTTTGCTAGAGGTATAAAGGGGAAACTTCTTCACAATTCACCCTGTGGCTCCCACTGCCAGCCACCGACCATAAAAAGGGTGATGCCCTATGTTGTTTATTCTTGAAGATGAGTCAGGGTAAAACAGAACAACTTATGTCTATCTTCAGTGACACATACGTGATCCTTTGCAGGACTAAAGAGTGCTAGGACTTGCCAGCTGGCAACCCAGTATTTGGCAGAAGGTTAAAGATGCTGTCTTGAGCAGTTACAGACAATTTCCCTCAGTCTCTTCTCTAATGCTTTGGAATGAAAAAATCATCACTGACTCACCATGCCCTGTAAGGCATGAAGAGGATTCTGAGAGGGTTTTGTAATGGGTTCCCTTTTAAAGCATGATAGAGACTGAATTAGTCTCCATTAAGAAAGTTTCAGTTAAAAAAAAAAAAAAAACTCATTCAAATATTCTGGATTTGAAGAAGCTGATTCTAAATGAACCATGGCATTTTCTGACTGAGAATTTTCTACAGGAGATGTTATACTATGAGCAGTTCCCTTGCAAAACAATCATTTATCTTACTAGCTGTAGTCTACCCTTGTATAATTTACTGAACAGAGCTTGGGTTTTAAAATGTTAAATCCTTTTCTTTAGTAAAAACATTGTAAATGGAGGTTATCTGCTACCAGATCTAATAATGGAATTAGTCTACAATTCTTAGGTTTGTTTATGTCTAGGTAAGAACTATAAGGGAAAATAACTCTTACAGTCCTATAATAATTTCACCCGTTATAACCAGGGCTGGAAATAAAGCAACAGAAATATATCTTCCAAGCAAACTCGGTCTCAGTGTCTTGTAGATGGTTCTCTTGGAATTTGGACACTTCCTGGAACCCCTGGGATATTGGAGACCTTGGGTTAGGGACTGTTTTTCCAAAGAAAATTATTCATTATTTGAGTTTTCTTAAGCTCCATTCTCTCTTTTAATCCTTGAGAATAACGTGTCGGGAAGAGGAAGATGACAGCTTCCTTGCCCCTCCCTCCACTTCCCCTCCACTGTGGACTGGGTGCTGCACCCACAGAACAGCAGTGACGATTCTCCATCCTGCTTCGTTGGAGCTTGATGCCCAAGGGCATGTGAAGGCACAGCCTCAGTTTCAAGAGAACTTATCCTCAGGATCTGGGGTGGTAGAAGAGAGATGTTTTACCTACTCACTATGATCATCAAAAGCAATTATCATGTAAATTTTTGAGTGTGGCACTGTGCTGGCATGTGCGCCAAGAGCACGAAGGATCTTTCTAGTGGTTGAGTGTCTACATCGTGTTCACACTGGTGTCCACCTGGTGGAAAACTCATATTCATGTCATGGCAGAAATGGCAACATTTCCCCTTTCTCCAAATTTATGGGTGGAATAAAAGGTAGCCCTAAATGTTATAGGCTTCTTTGGTCTTCCATCTGAGGGGCTTGAAAGCGTTCAGAAGTGGGGATCCTGTGACATTTGATAATGGTAAGTGGAAGCAAGAGAGTAGATGCGGTAGCATCTGTGGGTGTGGTACCAGAATTGTTACAAAATCCTTCCAGCCACTGTTTCAGAGAAATCACCCCGAAGCTCCCTATGTGGTTCTCTTATTTCAGTCTCTCTCCAAACTTGACTCTGAGTTGATGAACGGAAACTGACGGATTCATTAGATATTTTTCACTGAACTTGTCAGGTATGATTTCTCTTTCCCCAGGAGTATGGACACAGCTTTTGTTCTCCTTCCTACACTCTCTCCTCTGCTGCCCCTACTCCTCCCATTAAGACATAGAAGATTACTCAGCAGGTGAAAACATTGCACACTGTTTGGTTTTTAACAGGAGAAAGCCTCCTGTCAGAGATAAATCCTGCTTCGAGTCTAGGTGGTTGTAAGTCTGAAGTGAAATGTCAGTCTGGCATTTCAGCACTTTCAGTAAGATTCCCCCAGGGCCAAATAAATCATACTACAAGGCTATAAGACACTGAATTTGGCTTGAAATATGATCTCAGCAGATGATTCTCTTTCACCACACCGGAGGCCAAGTTCATTCTGAAGCAGCCCGTCAAGATGAAGGTAGGCTTCTGGAGGTTAAGATTTGAGAGAATGAGGTTGGAAGTCATTAGGAGAAAGAGCCCAGCCCCCAGCCAGTCCTTGCCCAGAAGCAAGATAGAACTAAGCACAGGTTCTCTTGTCTCCATAACCTAGACCAACCCCTAGTAACTAGTCTATGAGGAATCCAGTTTATGTAAATGGTGGTCATGTACCAATCTGGCATACACCAGAACACCAGGTATCTCCATGGTCCAAGAATCCTTACTGCACATGCTCTGCGATGTGCATAAGTCAATTCCAATCTTCTTTAGGTAATGTCCAATAGTGCGTAATCTTCATGGTCCCTGGAGAACAGGCCACACCATGTAAGGGGACAATCTGCTAAGACTGTCACTTTATGGAAGAGATGCAGTTGCAAAAGAAGCATTGTGAAAAACAACGGACCATGATCGGCTGATTGGGTTTGGACGCAGACCCTAGACTTTGGGCACCTGACCACTTTTTCACTTATCCTCCAGCTTTGATCAGCTTTTTCCTGTGATTATGCAACCAGGAAAAAACAATTCTCTTGGTTGGCACTTGGGAAATGGCTGCCCTCTAGGACTCGACTCTGTTCTCTTCTTTGGTATTTGCCTGATCTTTACTCTTGAGCTACATTTTACTCCATTCTTCTGAGCTCCTGGTGTCTTCGATTCCCCCTGGAGTTAAGAACACTATCAATCCCTCAAAACCTGCTCCTTGTACTCTGTCAACTGGTAATTTATTAAGTTTAAAGGAAAATCTTAGGCAACTGTTTAAGGTCCTCATATGAAACAGCATTTTGATCAGTATACCAAATATAATTTTGAAAAGGCATACAAACTCCACCAGTTTCAAAGCAAAGGGGGTAAAAATGTTTTGCATCATATTCCTAGGGCTTTTTTTTTTAAATTAATTTATTTTATTTTTTAAATATTTGGCTGTGTTGGGTCTTCGTTTCTGTGCGAAGGCTTTCTCTAGTTGCGGCAAGTGGGGGCCACTCTTTTCACCGCGGTGCGCGGGCCTCTCACTATGGCGGTCTCTCTTGTTGCAGAGCACAGGCTCCAGACGTGCAGGCTCAGTAGTTGTGGCTCACGGGCCCAGTTGCTCCGTGGCATGTGGGATCTTCCCAGACCAGGGGTCGAACCCGTGTCCCCTGCATTGGCATGCAGATTCTCAACCACTGCGCCACCAGGGAAGCCCTCCTAGGGCTTCTTAGAAATTTCATATGAAAACCACTTTTTATTTGCTGGCCAGCTAAGAACTCCAGCTGATTTTAGCTGCTGTTACTTGGTGTGTACAAAAACAAACAAGCAAAAAGATTTTTCCAAAGAATTTTGTTACCAGTAACGCTCTGCAGCCTGGCATAACACACTTGACAATATCAAAACAGATGGTATCATATCAATGTAACAGGGAGCAGAATGCAGTTCTGTTTCATGATTCGGCCAGAAAAAAAAATTACATTGATTGACCTGAGGCAACCTGACTTCATCAGACCCCTGGTCGTTATACACATTACAATTTTGCCCCAGTAAAGAGATTATAAAAGGAAGCTTACAAGGGCTTTCAGAAAGGAGACCCTATCCCTTTTCAATTACATCTGATTTATGAACTGTTTAAACTATTTCCCAAAGTCTGCCTTCTCAGCCTCTAGCCTGTTTGATAAACACTGCACAAAAATTCTGCTGGTTTGCAAAATCTGACTCTTTCGTGTCTGAAGTCCCCTTTCAGACCCTGAGAGGAAGTAACATTGAAGTCTCCAAAGAGCTGCCAGTGACAAATGTCTACTGCATTTCCTGATGGCGGGGAACAAAAGAAAGACTAGAAAGAGAAAACACACATGCTGTTGAATCCTCCTTCCTTAACCTCCTCTGGAGCCAAACGCTGACCTATCAAATTTTTAGACCCCCATCTCCACCCCCTCAGCCATTCTCCCTCTCATACTGTGGTCTGTTCTCCAGAAATAGATCCTTTTTGGTTTTAAACTAGATGGAATTGTAGAGAACAAACTGTATAAACTCCCAGGCCCACAGTTTTCTCACAGCCAGGAAGGGAGTAGGTGAGAGGGTCTGGATTACCCTCCCCCTCACCACCCTGAACCCAACAACCTTCTTTTCAAAAGCAAATTCTTTTAAAAGTATATAGAGAACATAACTCAGCAGTCATCTGGCAACGAGTGGGCTTGGTTATCTTTCAAAATAATAATGGCGCCAAACTTTGGAGAAAGAGGAAACTGCTCTCATTGTTCCAAAGACCCCAAGTGATGTAGATAAATATCTCTTAAGGTATAAATACAAAAACTTTTTTTTTTTTTAGAACTGGTCCATCTGCCTGTCTAGACTTGTAGGAAGGCATCATAAAACTGTGATTTTCAATGGACCAAATGTTTTCCCAATGCAACCCTATCTGCCCCAGAACTGAAATAAATCCCAGTTTTAGAATGGATTTGGCAAGCCTAGGCTGGTTCTTTTCCCATTCATCTGATGTAGATCTTGATTAACATCATATTAACAAGGGGTTTAAAGGGTTTTTTTGTTTGTGTGTTTTGTTTTTAACAAGGGCAGGGTCTTCTACCTATGTCAGCCAAGGAAATGATTTCTCAAGCTCTGCTGAAAAAGGACGTTGGGTGTGAGATGGTGTGACTGTCTGGTAGCAAGGGCATGTTTGCTCCCCTTGGACCTAACATCTTGGTGTTAGAGGGCATTTTGTAGGGTCCCGTTGTCCCCTGTGCAGAGCTCCATGAGTATCATTTGCAGTTTTAGGGTGTTGTCTCAAAAGGGACATAACTTATTATTTTGCAGAGAGTATGAGAGCATCTGGGAATTATGAGGGTGTTTATGAGTAACATGCCTGGTAGACACATGAGATCAGCCCTCTTCCCTGTCCTCACCACCACCGATGAGCTGGGGGTGGGTGGAGAGAGGTGAGGTGATGTGGTGTGGCAGCTGCAACTCAGAGTGGGAAGAGTCAACTTGGCCATAGTTAAACCCTATTTGCCATCTATGTGTGAGATTATTGCAGTGTTTGGTATCCAAGGGCACTTAGCCTGGGCCAAACTTGCCTTCCTGTTTATAAAAGGAAAATGCTTTGGAAACTTATTTAAGAAAGACTCCAAAGTTTCCTTGGCATGAAGTAAATGTTAAACAACATATTGATGAACTTCTAAAGTATATGAATCAGAAATATATGTGATTAATTTTGCTAGACTGATCCAGGAACTTGAAATATCAAGGAGCAAACTCTTGGACATTTTGGCAAGAGTCATCATTTTGTTTTACTATGATATCTTTCCAGTTCAAAACAGGGCAGATTTTTATATGTGTCTCGGGATTAGTGAAGAGAGCACTAAGTTTTAATATTTTCTGAGAAAACTAGAAAATAAACTACCTCTTTTGACCATCCAGGGTAGTGCATCTTTTGTAAGAAGAAGCAGGCCTGATGCTGGGAGCCCTGAATATAGCTATGGCCTCTGTCACTGATTTAGAGCGGTGACCTTGAACTCCACCGCCTGTCTGGGTCTCAGTCTTTCTTTCTGTAAGGAGAGACTAATGGGGCTGGACACTTAGTGTTCTCCCCAGGGTCTTATGGAAGTGATGGCACCGTGGGCATGGAGTGGACTTTTATAAGAGTGCTGGGATTTTCTTAGTCTCTGAATGTTATGTGTAAAGTGTGAGCAGGGGTAGTGGAATGTGTGTGTGTGTGTCTGTGTGTTTAAGTGCCTTCAGGAGCTAACGGTGGTCTAAGACAGGGGACCTGTGTCAAGTTTCATTTCTTTCTCTCCAGCAGAAAACTGCTGGGAAGGAGGTAGCCCAGGCTTCTACTAAGACACAGGCAAGTGTTCCTTTCAACCACCATGGTCAACTTTCAACCAGGAAAGCCGTTCTTTCAGACACATGTGATCATTATCCTGTGATGATGTGTCTCCATGAGGAGTTGAAAAGTGGTGCTGATGCTGAAGTGATCTGTGAAAGAATGGCTCAAGACAGGGATGACAAACCACATAACAGCCTACGGCAACAACGCCGTTTAACCCGTAGGGGCTGCCAGGGAGCTATGGAGATGGATTCTGTGGTGAACACAGACTGCCTCCAGAGAGGAGTGTCATCATCAACGTTAAATGTCTGTCACAGGTGTGAGAGGGCAAGTGATGGCCACCTGCCGAGTTGTGTCATTGCCACAGTGGAACAACCAGAGATAACATAATTAGATGGACCTGGCTTCCAATCAGATCCACGCTGGGCAAGTTGTGTGGCTTTGAGCAAATGACTGAACCTCTCTGAGTTCAGCACCTTTCTCTAGAAATGAGGACCCCTTCCTTGTGGGGTTTTTGTGAGGCTTGAACAAGATGATGCATGTTTTCTCTTATTCTTATCATTGTGACTGGCGAAAGGTAGCTAGTGTCAAGTGAGAAACCTTTAGATTAGAGACATGAGGTTTGGGTTTGCATCATCTGTTGTTCATTAATGTGAGGAGACTTTATTAAGAAACCCAAGTCATGGAGGTATTCAATTCAGATCAGCACAATAAAGTGAAGATTATCATTTTCCTAAAACAGGGTCAAAGTCATGTAGGAGGGAGCTGGATTTCTCAGATGGAATTAATGGCCTAATCTTCAGTAGGAAATGACACATCATGATGACAAACGGTGGATGATTTTAGGCCAGGTGGGAGAGATCCAACCCGTCTCTGTGATGGAGCAGACATGAAAGCCGCTCTCTTTCAGCCTGAGCCTCCAGAATTTGTAATATACATGAAAAGAACCAGCCACTGGGCATCCAGGGGAAGGGGGGATGGAATCCAAAATAGTAAGTGAGGTAGAGCTCTAAAGGTGAAGAAGACGTGGGGAGAGAAAGGGGAGGGTAAGAGTGCTGCGGGAGGACCGTGTGCTCACTCGCTTCCTGAGACATGGAGCACCCAAGTCATATCTCCCTGCCCCTCGATGGCTTTGGGACAACATCCTGAATGTTTGAAACTTCGCTAGGGTCCAGAGCATTGTCTGTTCAGAAAAGGTGAGGTGGTGACAGTCAAAGATGGCGGTGAGGCCCGAAACTCTCAAAACACTTTTTTTTTTTGTAATATATAAAATAGCCCATATGCTTTTTATTTTTTATTTATTTATTTTTCACATCTTTATTAGATTATAATGGCTTTACAATGTTGTGTCAGTTTCTGCTGTACAATGAAGTGAATCAGCTATATGTATACCTATATCCCCTCCCTCTTGGGCCTCCCTCCCACCCTCCTCATCCCACCCTCTAAGTTGTCACAAAGCACCGTATTGCAACATTGTTAATCAACTATACTCCGATATAAAATAAAAAGTTTAAAAAAAAAAAAAGATGGTGGTGGGGAAACCTACTTCCTGGCCATCCAATGGACTTTGGAAAACACCATCACCGGGAACCATTAAACAGCATAGAGCCTCATTTTGTGTTCACCTACCCAACTGGAGAAAAATACAAAATAGTATGTCTGATCCCCTCTGAGGTCTGGTAGAACAGATTAGGTAGGATAGAGAGAAGACTTGTGTAGATTACATCATCATCATCTCCAGCCCAAGGTGGCTTCTCCAGTGGCCAAAGGGACACTCTGAGTTGGAGATCATCTTTCTGGAGTTCCCTTGATATGTAAATTATGTTCATTAGTCTTAGGGACATCTGAATTTCCCATCACCCATTCTATTGTTACTCTCAGATTTGGGCTTCCCCTTAGGTACAGAGTGAGGGCAAGGGCTTTATTGGTTTTCCAACAGAGGAGTGGGGTCTATCATGGACATCACAGGCTGCAATAAAAGAGTCCTCTACGTACTCCAGACAATGACTGTGGGACTTTAAAGTTTATGTCAACTACATAACTCCCTATGTCCGTTATTCCCAGCCCATTTCTCTGTAGTTATCAGTAAAATCCTAAAATGGAAACAGGTTTGAGGGTGGGTGACGAATGTGGAAGGATGGGAAGGAAGGGGGGGAATCTGGAGGCCTGGCCCATTGCAAAGCTGTCTAGGACAATGGAGAAATCATAAAGTCAGGTCCATGGGTCCTGTGGAAAGAGATTAAGCAGTGTCATCCTGGGGCAGAGAAGCTGGCTGGGGTTTCCTGGTTGGTGGCCCACAGTGAGTCCCTCAAGAATTTGACATCCCTTTCCCAGAACTGCACAGGACACCCTTTATCAAAGTCCTGAGCCCTAATTCACCCCAGCAATCATACACAGGGATTAGCCAACCTTCTGAGTTTCCACTTTCTATTCCTGTTCTAACTGGCCATTCTCTTTCACTGCTGTTTTGTGAAACAACTTTTAGTTACACAACTGGCTGTACATGCTGCGATTTGAACATATACAGAGAATATCTTTGCAATGCTTTACTCCCACAAGTTTGTGGTTGACAAGTATCGTTTCAACTAACATTTTTCCACTTAAAATATTAAGGGGCTTCTCCTCCCTTCCTTTTCTCTTCCTCCTCCTCCTCCTCCTACTTGCCTTTCTCCTTTGATCTATGAGATGGCTGGTTCGATTATCATGCAGTGTGGCATTAATCTTTTTTCTCTTTGCAAATGCATTTTGAGCAAATCCTATGACAGCAATTGAGAGATCACATTTAGAAAAGCTTCCAAAATCTTAAACCCTTCAGTTAATAAATCTCACAAGCCCTGTAATTTATAGATGGGATTAGAACATTCCAACCTCTATTTGGACTCTGTTTTTCTAACTCTCAGGGGTAATGAGATGATGAATGAGTTAATATTTGTTCAAGGATTTGAAGAAAAGCAATGTCTTTAAATGCTTATGTATTTTGACCTCAAATTTCATTCCTACCGAATTCCCTTTAAGTGAGGGCAAAGAAAAAGACAACGTGAAGCAATGTAAAACAACATAAAGCAATTCTCTCTACTCCCCTAACTTGCAGAACTTCATGGAGGAGGATAGGAAGTGCCCACAGATGACAATGCTTGTTCAAAAGTGATTCTTGCTGGACCTAAATGAAGGATGCAATCTCCAGATATCTCCTCAGTAACCACTAGCTCTTTCTGGGTAAGTCAACTTCACTCTGACACCCAGAGTCATCCTCATGTCCAGTGGTGTGATCCTTCACCAGAGCTTCTCCCTCCCAAGTTTATACCACTGTGTCAAAGTTTCTGTCTTCTGTCTCTCAGAGCCCAGATAGATGACCAACCAGCTACTCTGCTAAAGTAATTTGATCCAGGGTGTTAATTACTGTTAACACCTCAAAAAAGCTTTTCTAACAGTCATTATAGTAAGAAGAACAAATATAAAAACTAGAACAATGAAACAGTAATAATAGTATCATTCATCAAGTCCTGACCATGGGTGAAGGTGTGTGCAAAGTCTAGACATTATTTAATTAATCCTCAGAGCAGTCCTGTGAATAGAGATTATTACTATTGTCATTTTACATATGAGGCAGACAGACTCAGAGAGGTTCATTAACTTGACCAAAGTCACACAGCTAGTAAGCAACTGAGCTGCAATATATGCTGTAAACCTCAGGTTTTTTTAGGTTTATACATGATCTTCTCATCCCAAAAACCTTACAGGTCTTGCAAATAGAAGGGAATAAATGACTAAATTGAGTGGAATTATTTTCTATGTGATTTAGGGAAATCTCAATTTTCCAGGGCAAAAAAGAAGTGAATATTATTTGTATTTTAAGTCCTATGGCTGGATTAAGAAGAAGGTAATTCGGTGGCTGAGGAATTTTTCACTCATTCAACTGAGTTATCGAATGATCTTTTTATTTTATTTTTTTCCTGTGGCCTTTGAAGTCATATCGCATCAAGGTACCTGACCACATTGGCAAATAACAGAAAATCTCAGCAGCACGAACCAAATGATCAAACATTCACTAGGCACACAGACTTAGTGGGCTCAGGCAGAAAGATGGATCCTGTCTTCAAGGAATGCAAAATCTAATGGAAAAAAGAAGGACCTCAGTGAACTTCCCATGTCTGGTTTCGTTTTCAAGTATGCCCCAGGTCACTCTGTGGGGAAACTCTGGAAGTGAACTCTAAGGGGATTTAGGACTCCTTCAAGATAAGTTCAGGAGATGTGAGTTTCTGCTTCTAGGTGAATTTCCCATTTCCCCCTATGTCAAGAAAGTGAGGCAATTCCAAAGGAATGTGGCCCTGTGATACATCCAGCAGGGAACCCACGCAGATGGCTCCTTTTCCTCCTCAAGTGAGAAGATGAAATGGAAAGTTGAAACGGTCATACTGCCAGGCCCAAAGCTGTGCTTTCACAAGCAAAGGCTGATTCTTGAGCTTGACTTGGTGAGAGTCTCATGGAACATGGACACTTCCTGAGGGTCTGTCCATAGCAAGTGCCAACACCACCACCCCCTCCTCAAGGCTACTGTTCATCTCCTCTTGGGCCTCCTTCAGCTCAACTCAAAGAACATTGCTGGGGAAGGCCCTGAGACCCATGAGCTGGAGGAGTGTGGGGAATGCTAAGGTTAAAAAGATAAGATTTGCAATAAATGCCGAAGAAGGTGTGGAGAAAAGAGAACACTTGTACATGGTTGGTAGGCATGTAAACTGGTGCTATAACTACACGAAACAGTATGAAGTTTCCTTAAAAACTGAAAGTGAAGCTACCGTAATACCATACCATATTGCTACCAGTAGCAACCCCACTACTGGGCATACATCTGGAAAAGATGGAAACTCTAATTAGAAAAGATACCTGCACCCCAATGTTCACAGCAGCACCATTTACAATAGCCAAGACATGGAAGCCACCTAAGTGTCCATCAACAGATGAATGGATAAAGAAGATGTGGTGCATATATACAATGGAATACTACTCAGCCATAAAAAGAATGAAATAATGCCATTTGCAGCAACATGGGTGGACCTAGAGATTATCATACTAAGTGAAGTAAGTCAGACAGAGAAAGACAAATACCATATGATATCACTTATATGTGGAATCTATCAATAAAATATGACACAAATGAACTTACTTATGAAACAGAAATAGACTCACAGACATAGAAAACAAACTTATGTGTACCAAAAGGGAAAAGGAGCAGTGGGAGGGATAAATTAGAAATATGGGATTAACAGATAACAAACTACTATACATAAAATAGATGAGCAACAAGGATTTACTGTATAACACAGGAAACTATATTCAATATCTTGTAATAACCTATGATGGAAAATAATCTGAATATATATATATATAACGGAATCACTTTGCTGTATACCTGAAACTAACACAATATTGTAAACCAACTACACTTCAATTTAAAAAAATAAAATAAAATAGAAAGAAAAGATTTGTCCCCTGTGGTGGTCATCCATCCCCAGTGATTTCCAGGGAAAGGTCCCCAGAGGATGAAACCCAGAAGACTTGTTGGTTCACGGTTCTTTCTATGTGGTTAGTGGAACCACTTAAAACTTTGCAACAGGGTGGGCTGTGAGTGCTGCCTTAATTCCACTTTGCAGGAACCTATAGGTTGGTCAGGGACTGGTTACTCTTCACTTCTTGCATCTCTCTTCAGACCAGACACAAAGTGAACTAAAAGAGACATTCATGTTTTCTTTTTTGTTTTTTACTGAAGAGTTGAATAGATACCATGGAGCAATGGAGACCAGGGCTGGGAATTGTGATCTCATCTGATTAACTCATCTCCTTGTATGGCA
The DNA here is from genome assembly GCF_965194805.1 of Balaenoptera borealis. NCBI lineage: Eukaryota > Metazoa > Chordata > Mammalia > Artiodactyla > Balaenopteridae > Balaenoptera > Balaenoptera borealis. The sequence continues at coordinate 21,367,489 of NC_138863.1, forward strand.
GTCATGAGGAGGACCTCACAGGGGTTAGAATGCATCCTGTTTCTGACTCTTCCTCTTCCCAGCCTTCCTCGTGTGGTTCTTCCCCTCCTCCGCCCACTCCTCACCAAGAAAGAAATTATTTTGTTTTATAAAACTTCAGACTTCAGGTTTGGGTCAAAAGCTAGTTGACTCTACCTCAATTTTGGTGACTCCAAAGGGGCTGGTGGATGAGCTGAGATCTTTTGGAGGGCTGAGAGAAAGAGAAAGTTCACTCTTTCCATCACTGAGGTGGAAAATTAGGGCTCATCTAATTTCCTGATGAATTATGTAAGAGCAAGCACACTTGGCCACAGTATTTGTTTCCTTCTGAGTAGAGTACAGGTTCGTTGCAAGTGAGAAAAGCCTTTCCTTCCTTTTAAGTTGACTTCAACCTTATTCTTTGTGAAGTAATTTTTCTGGTATTGATTCTCTAATTCTCATCTGGATCCTATCAGCTCACAAGACAAGGAAGAGCACAGTCATCTGAGAACGGTCTTCATAGCTGTTTGAACCCTTGGCACCAGCTTCATCTAGACACTTCATGATATCTAAATCTTGCCCCATACAAAGTTTGTATGTATGTGGAAAATTCTCTATTCATTCTGCCACTGTTCAGTAGAGTGTTTTAAGTGTCACATGAGATATGTAGAGGTATGGGTGGATGGAGTGAAGAGAGATTCTAACTCTGCCATTAGGAAAGGTTACTTAGCCGTTGAGGGCAACATTGGAATGGGGCTTTATTGAAGAAGTAGCATTTTATCCAAAAGAGATGAGGTGGTGAGTAGTTGGCAGGAGTGGGAGTACTTAGGACACCAGGAGAGAAAATACCCAGAAACATTAAAAATAACAACTTACACTTATTAAGAACTTACTACGTACTTGGGGCTGTGGTAAACAATTTATATATGTAAACTTATTTAACTTTCATGACAATGGTAACACCTTAAGTGCAATTAGGGTGGACATTATGTAATTGGATTGGATGTAGCAGGAGAATAAGAGGGAGGAATTAAGAAGTGAGGCTAAAAAGATGGACTGGAGCTATATCCCAGGAAACCTGGTCCTGTTAAGTAATCAGCACTTTGCTTTTCCTGTAAGAATCCGTAGAGCTTTTGTGTTTGGGTTTTTGTTTTTAACAACGCAGTGACGTGGTTGGTATTGTGCTTGAGGACAATAGTTGTGGCTGCCACATGAAGGATGGATTGGAGGGGAGAAAAACTAGCACAAAGACCAAATGGAAAGGTTGGAACAGAGAGAACCTGGGGAGAAGGAAAGGAAGGGGAGAGTATGAGAAACATAACACACTGTCTCACTCACATATTCATTCAACAAGCACTTATTAGGAGACTCCTCTATGGTAGGTGTTGAGGCTCAGTGCAAAGTGTCTGAAAATCAGATTATGAGGACCTGGTGGGGAATAAGAGTTACAATGAGGAGTTGAAGATGATTTAGTTTTGGGTCCCAGGGTATCCCAAGGAGGTGACATCATCATCCAGGAGTGAAAACATAAGAAAAGGAAGGAATAGGAAAAATAGGACTTATGTCTCTTCATTTCACTACAGTTTTTCTGTACACCCCTAAAACACTATTTTTCATCATGTTCCTCCCCTGGCCAAAAAAGGGTTCTGTATCGTTTGCTTTCAGGTTGGCCTTCAAGGCTCCGCTCTCTGGTTGCAGTCTCCTCTTCCTATTCTACCTGCTTCTCTGGGCTGTTCAACAAGCACCCTTCATCCCAGCCAGGGCAGTTTATTTATATTCCTCCTGACATTAACTGCAGGCTTTGGTGCATAGTGACTCCTCTTCACCTAAAAATTATCCATCCTGAAATCTCAGATTAGAGTCCTGTTTCCTCCTTTAATATCTTGGACCCAAAGCCAAAAGCCTCCTCTAACCATTCCAACCTCCAGGGATGGCTCCCTCCTTTGTAGGTGCCTTATTTCCACCAATGGCTCTGAGAGTTTCTTGTGAAAAAAGGATGCCTGCTCCATACATCTTTGGTTCCCTGGCACAATACCTGCACTAACTGTGGTGAGTTTGTAAGACTCCTGAAAGCCACCATGTTGCGGGACAGACAGCCAGGGTGAAGTTCCCTTCTCTTTTGGAGCTTGGTTCCTCAGATTCCTTTGGATGTACCAATTCTTCATGGCTGCGTGTAGCTCTGACTTTGAAAATCACCTCCAGAAACAGCACAATGTTTATCAGCAATCACACCACACACAAGCTCCTTAGATAAGGACATGACTTATTTCCTGCTTCAGTGTTTAAAGATATATTTCACTGGTTGCTGGTATTATCTTTTAAAAGAAAGAAAATTAAGGATTCTTCCCCAAACACACTGGACAAGCTTGAAAATAAATGAATTTTGCATGTTTCCCACCCTTCTGCCCAAATTCTAAATGTGATATCTGCTAATAAAAGGATTTAGTGTTCACAAAGAAAAATAATGTCTTAGATGACCTCAAGCAATGGATAATGGTACTTCTATGACTAGTTCTAGCCAAGAGGTTTGAGAAAAACATGTTCTTGTGAACATGAGTTTCAAAATTAATTGCAACTGAGCAAAAACCCCAAAGCAATTTGAACTTTTAGTTCTAACTGCTGTAATTAGGTGCCTAATGCCAAAAAGAAAATCGGTTCAGTGGCTTTCAGGGAAATCACGGAGTATATTACATATTTCAGTTCTTTAAGCCCCAAGAATACTGTTTTTATGAATGTATTGATTTGTATTTATTTGTTAAAATGAAATAAAGTTGAATAAACTTGGAATAGCTAGGGAACAAATATTCAAGATATACACGGACATTATAAGTTAAGTGTCTTCTGTGTATAAATGTCTTATGTATGTTTGTGTATGTGTGTATGTGTTAGTGTGTATTTATTGAGTGTCTGATTTGTACCTATTGTATATCAGTTTGCTTGACACTGGGGGATACACATAGGGATTATACATTCAAAACCTCCATGCCAGAATTGCCTTTCCCCTTTAACTGTAGACAAGATCAAACTGGACCCCATTTTGCTATTTGTGGAAAGTCCATTGCCTTTGGGGATGATAAACTTCAAACTGGAGGCGGGGATTATATCTAGTGTGGAGTGGGAGGGAGATGTTATTGGAGAAGATACACAAGGAGCTTAAAACATATTGATAACATGTTTCTCAGGCCGGCTGGTACATACAGGGTTATTCATTGTATTCATCTTTAGACTTTTTTGCGTGACTTAAGTGTTTTATAATAGAACTTTAAAAATGACCAGTTCCTTCTGCAGATTTTTGTGAATTCTTAGGTATTGTATGCTTCTGTGCTTACTTCTGACTCCAATATCCTGCTTCTGCTGCATGTATTCTATCTGGGAAATCATTCCACCATGCTGATGCGGTTGTCCCGCTTTCATTTCTCTCAGTGCAGGCATGAAATTCAGCCCCTTTCCTTGATTTACACAAACACTGAACCCACAAATGAATGCAAGTAGTCTAAACAGTTTGTAGAGATAGAGGCATGTACTTCTCAAGAATGTAAGCAACTTAAAATGCAATGTTGCTACTCTTAAAGAACTTCTGGCCGTTCCACCAGGAATGTTGTCACTGCCAGACTATTCAGCACCCTAACCTTTCCCACTCCTTGCTGCCTCCTTCCTTCTCTTCCTCATTCGTCCCTCCCAGGCTGCCTTTAAGAACTCCAAATTCTTCCTGCTCTATTATGAAGAACAATTTTGATCTTTTCAGTCTTGATTTCCAGCCTCACATTACAGGCATGGAATACATATTTGTTGAAAAATGAATAAAACTTGAGTCCTGGCCCACTCACAGATGTCCAAAACCCACCCAAATTTCTAGTCTATGAGCAACAACGTCCTGGAAGAAACCTGACATTTATTTCTATGGGTGCTAATCCCCTCAGGAGGAATTGTGGTTTTAAGTAGTAATTTTCCGTTTTCTCCATTATATGTAGTAAATTATGACCCCATTAAGGAGTTTCAAATCTACTTAGGTAGACAGGACGTCTATGTCCAATATAAAAGGTTTATATATAAAAGGCATATAAGAGTAGAGGTGAAGATTATAGGAATTTGGAGGAAGGAATCATTGCTGACGTTTAAAGGAGTTTGAAAAGAATGGTTAAGGAGGTAAAATTTCACTGGTACTTGAAATAAGGGTTAGACTTAAATTACTGGAGAGAAGAGGGCATTCTAGGCTGGAAGAAATGTGAGCAACGGAAAGGAACAAGAGGGAGTCTATCTTTAGGATAAATCCATTAGTAAAGCCATAAAGAACTGGTAAAAAGGGAAGGATTGGAGTTGTGTGTTTGTGTGTGTGTGAGTGTGTTTGCACATTGTTATGTTTTAGAGAAGAGCATGATTGTAAATGAAATTGCCTTGCGTTATGGACTAAATTATGTTTCCCCAAAATTTGTATGTTGAAGCTTTAATCCTCAGCACCTCAGAATGTGACTGTATTTTGTAGATGGGCCCATTAAAAGGTGATTAAGTTAAAATGAAGCCTTTAGACCCTAATCCAATCTGACTGGTATCCTTATAAGAGGAGACGAGGATATACAGAGAAACACAGGGGCACAGGCACATAGCACACAGAATAAAGGACCATGGTCACAGGACCATGTGATGACACAGCAAAAGGGTGACCATCTGCAAGCCAAGGAGAGAAGTATCAGCGGAATCCAACCCTGCTGGTACAGAGGTCTTGGACTTCCAGCCTCCATAACTGTTAAAAAATAAATTACTGTTGTTTAAGCCATCCAACCTGTGGCATTTGTTAGTCTAGCAAACTAATACACAATAAGGTCTTGGAATAAGAGAAAGGGATGGAATTACAAATAGAACAGCAGTCTTCTGGTACAACTAAAAGGCGTATCAGTCTCTGAGAAAATGCAGTTTTGAAGTTAAAATAAGAGAAGATGGAGTTAATACCAAATGACCTAAATCTACTTAGATTATTTTGTGGGGTGGGAAATGTCAAGATTTAAAACGGGATATACACACTGCTATATTTAAAATAGAAAACCAACAAGGACTTACTGTATAGCACAGGGAACTCTGCTCAATATTCTGTAATAACCTAAGTGGGAAAAAAAGAATAGATACATGTATATGTATAACTAAATCACTTTGCTGTATACCTGAAACTAACACAACATTGTGAGTCAACTATACTCCAATATAAATTAAAAATTAAAACAACAACTAAGAAAACCAAAGATACTCCTGGAACATGTGAAAGTTCAGTCTGGAAAAAAAAAAAAACAGACATCAATAGAATAAAAAAGACTAAACTCAAACTATTTGGTGTGTATTTGTATATTAAAATTTTATAATTTTCTCTAACTATGCCTGACTGATTGGAATAAGATATTATAGGACTGAAGTTGGGAAAATTGTCATAGATGGGAGGTTGAGGGACATAAGGGATTCTTAAATGAAGATATCCCCATTGGAACGACTGACTCTTGCTTCCACTTGGTAGGAGGCAATGGAAGTGAAAAAGAGGCAAATAGTCTGAGAGAGAGAATCAGAATTGATATACTGAAGGTCATGATGAGGCCATAGAGGAATTTCAGTCAGTGAGAAAAGAGAGAGACAGACAATAAAGAACCTGTGATTAGAGAGGGAATGTTTTGGATTTAAAATCTTTCTGGGATTTTTGAGCATTACTTTAGTTTTACTTCTGCTTGTCATGTTAAATGAGATGATGATTTGGAAAGGTATAAACGCAATTAATACATTGGTAGTCATCTAATAATTAAATCATTAACAATAAAAATGACAGGTAATCCAACATGATAGCCATTCTCCTTGTATGCCCTGATTAGATCCAGAATTTGGTATCACTGCTTTATTTTGAAAACTGTGCTTCAACCACTACTATCAAATGCATTAATAAAACAACGTTTAAATTTTGTTTAGGAGAAGACCTATGAGATAATTCTAAATAAAATGAAAAATTTGAAGTATGATCCAGAGCATTTAAGTCTCTTTAAAAATTGAAGTATAGTTGAAGTATAATATTATATAATTTACAGGTTTACAATATAGTGACTCACATTTTTTAAAGGTTATACTCCACTTATAGTTATTTTAAAATATTGGCTATATTCCCTGTATTGCACAATATATCCTTGTAGCTTATTTTATACACAGTAGTTTGTACCTATTAATCCCCTACCCCTATATTGCCCTTTCCCCCTTCTTTCTCTCCACTGGTAACCAGGAGTTTGTTTTCTACATCTGTGAGTCTGCTTCTTTTTTGTTATATTCACTAATTTGTTGTATTTTTTAGATTTCATATATAAGTGATATCATATAGTATTTGTCTTTCTCTATTTGACTTATTTCACTTAGCCTAATACTCTCCCAGTCCATCCATGTTGTTGCAAATGGCCAAATTTCATTCTTTTTTATGGCTGAGTAGTATTCCATTGTGTGTGTTCATGTATCACAGCTCCTTTATCCATTCATCTGTTGATGGACACTTAGGTTGCTTCAATATCTCAGTAATTGTAAATAGTGCTGCTAGGAATATTGAGGTACATGTATCTTTTCAAATTACTGTCTCTGGTTTTTGTTTTTTGGGGTTTTTTTTCGGAAATATGCCCAGGAGTGGAATTGCTGGGTCATATGGTAGTTCTATTTTTAGTTTTTTGAGAAACATCCATCCTGTTTTCCACAGTGACTGCACCAATTTACATTCCCACCAACAGTGTTTGAGGGTTCCCTTTTCTCCACATCCTCACCAACATTTGTTATTTGTGTTCTTTTTGATGATGGCCATTTTGACAGGGGTGAGGTGACATCTCATTGTGGTTTTGATTTGCATTTCCCTGATGGTTAGTGATGTTGAGCATCTTTTCATGTGCCTGTTGGCCATCTGCATGTCCTTTTTGAAAAAGTGTCTATTCAGGTCTTCTGTCCATTTTTTAATTGAGTTGTTTGTTTTTTTTGATGTTGAGTTATATGAGCTGTTCATATATTTTGGATCTTAACCCCTTATCGGTCATATTATTTGCAAATATTTTCTCCCATCCAGTAGGTTGTCTTTTCATTTTGTTGATGCTTTGCTGCGCAAAAGCTTTCAAGTTTAATTAGGTCCCATTTGTTTATTTTTGCTTTTATTTTCTTTGTGTTAGGAGGCAGATCCAAAAAGCTATTGCTACAATTTATGTCAAAGAGTGTACTGCCTATGTTTTCTTCTAGGAGTTTTATGGTTTCCAGCAGAGCATTTATATTTTAAGTGATCCAAGGAAAATGTCACTGGCAAAATTCATTCTTTCATTCCAAAAATACTGGTGGCATGCCATGTACAAGGCACCATGCTAGGTCCTGTGGGAGATAACATGAAAAGTCCTACTCTCAAGGGCAGAAAGATGAGGAGCAGATACCCATGAGACAGATCACCCAGTTTTCTTCCCTTCTTTTGAAATATTTGGAGAAGGAATGTCCTAACAAGCCCTGGCTATATCCAGTGAGAAAACTGATTGGTCCAGGAATGGTTATGTGATCAAAATTAGACCAATGGTTCCTTTCTTTGGGAATTTTGACTTTAGCTGCTGAAGCTATATGATGTAAAACTTGGGATCTAGGTTTTATACCCTGTAGAAAAAGCTGTTTTGCCTTAAGAGAATGAGGTCAACAGGCAGAGAGAATCAGAGACGAGACGGAGAGGATTTGTTGCTGTACATATCCTTGGTTTCCAGGAATTTGAGACCTTTCTGTTCCTTGGCATTTTAATGGTTTAGCTAGCTCTTCTTTGGGTAGTAACTCAGAATCCTTTCTATATGTTCCCCTTTAAGACTTAAGCCTATTTGAGTTGGGTTCTATCACTTGAAACAAGAGACTCCGAATGAATATAGTGAAATAAGAGATGTACACAAATAACCATAGTCAAATAATATGTTATAAAATAAACCCCAAATTATGTGGAGCTTTAGAGGAGAGGCAGATAGCTTTGGGATTATCAAGGGTTATTGAAGAAGGCTCCTCTCCAGAAGCCAACTGTGGGTTTTTTCCCTCCATTCAACACCAGAACCCTCTGGCCAGTCTTATCCAGTCTCTCCTTTTTCTTCTTTGCTCAAGGTGCCAAGGGTTGAACCTGTTCTCCACTTTGGTTTAGAGCTGACATCATCCTATTTGTCCTTTAAAGTTCTCCTACATGGATTCAGGGTAAGATACAGTCTTATTACTCTTCCTTGCTACCACCGAAAGGGAAAGTTCAATAGCCTTTTGTTCTCTGGGTTTTTTCTTCTATGAGTTTATGCTAACTAGGGGAGGAATGAAACAGAATAAGAAACTGACAACATGGGAAAGTTGCTGTGCTAAATATTTCCTTTTGCCCCTTCAGATGTACCCTCTATTCTTCTCTAGCCAGCTCTCTGTGTTGGGAGGATAACCTGTTTATACCACATGAATGAGCTCTCTTACCCTTTGGCTTCTAGTTGGATTTTTTAATATGAAATAGTGACAGCAGTTCAGGATAAGGAGGTCAGTGTATTTATTCCTGTGACTTCTGTCTTACAGTGTCACTAAGGTTGGCTGCTTCCCTTATCACAGCACCTTTCAACTCAAGGCATCAATAAACCATGGTCAATGGGCCAAACCCAGCCTGCCACCTGTTTTTGTGTGGCCCTGAGGTGCATACATTTTTAAATGGTTGAACCAAAAATTTTTAAAAGAATACTATTTCATGGTTCATGAAAATTACATGAAATTCAAATTTCAGTGTCCATAAATGAGGTTTTATTGGGAGATAGCCATGCTCACTCATCTACATATTGTGTCTGGTTGCTTTTGCACTACAATGGCAGAGCTAAGTTGTTGAGACAGAGGTAGAGATGAAACTTGCAAAGACTGAAATATTTACTTATCTGGGCCCTTATAGAAAAATTTGCTCTACATGACTCTCTCCTTCCAGGTTCTAGTAGCTGTTTCCTCCCCTTCTCCCTCCTCTCTTTGAGTGTGTGTGGTGGGGGAATGGGAGGAGTTGTGGAACCCTGGGGTGTTGAGCTACATTTTGTGGTTTCCAGACACTCTGCCCTCCCACCATTTAAAATAGTTCTTAGAGATGGCCAACAGGTACACATAAAGATGCTCAATGTCACTAATTATTAGAGAAATGCAAATCAAAACTACCGTGAGGTAGCATCACACAACAGTCAGACTGGCCATCATTAAAATGTCTACAAATAGTAAATGCTGAAGAGGGTGTGGAGAAAAAGGAACCCTCCTACACTGTTGATGGGAATGTAAATTGGTGCAGCCACTATGGAAAACAGTAAGGAGGTTCCTTAAAAATCTACAAATAGAGCTACCATATGATCCTGCAATCCCATTCCTAGGCATATATCCAGGAAAGACGAAAAATCTGACTAGAAAAATCCCCAATGTTCATAACAGCACTATTTACAATAGCCAAGACATGGAAGCAACCTAAATGTCTATCAACAGATGAATAGATAAAGATGTGGTATATATATATATATATATATATATATATATATATTTATTTATTTATTTATTTATTTATTTATTTATTTATATACATACATATACACACAATGGAATACTACTCAGCCACAAAAAAGAATGAAATAATGCCATCTGCAACAACATGGATGAACCTAGAGATTATCATACTAAGTGACATAAGTCAGAGAAAGACAAATATCATATGATATCACTTATATGTGGAATCTAAAAAAATGGTACAAATGAAATTATTTACAAAATAGAAATAGACTCACAGACATAGAAAATAAACTTATGGTTACCAAAGGGGACAGAGGTGGAAGGGGGAGAGATAAATTAGGAGTTTGGGATTAACATATACACAGTACTATATATAAAATAAGTAAACAACAAGGACCTACTGTGTAGCACAGGGAACTCTACTAAATATCTTGTAATAACCTGTAATGGAAAAGAGTCTGAAAAATAATGTATATCTATATGTATAACTGAATCACTTTGCTGTACACTTGAAATTAACACAACATTGTAAATTAACTATAATTCAATTAAAACATTTTTTTAAATAGTTCTTTTATTAAACCCTTCTCAGATGATACTAATTTGGGTGTGCCATCTGCTTGTTGCTGAGACACTGACTGATAACTCTTACAGACAGGACCTTAAAAAACAGAAGTCACAGTGTCCTAAGTAGTCACGCTTCTCTAGTGAATCAGTAGCTGGAGGCTTAGCTGGACTCCAGTTCTCTATTTTTCTTCCAAATGGTAGAAGTCATAGAACTTCTTCACTACTCCTTTAGTCACCATCTTCCAGAAAGGCCAGGTGGCAGGAAAACACTCTTCCTGAGCTTCACTGGATGCGGTCATTTTTGCATGCAACTCCTGAGATTATGGAACCGCCTTACAACCACCAGATGAGATCCTGCTGGCCTGCAGGGTATGGCAGAGCAAGAGAAAGCTCTGGTCCATGACCATGACAGAGTCACTGATTCACCCTGGCATCGCCTTATTTTTGGCCTTCTTATTATTTCAAATAATCAATCGCCAATTCTTTAGCTGTTTCTAGTGCACTGTTCTGTTACCTTTAGTAGAAAGAATCCTAACTGATACAGCTTCCAATTTATTGACTCATCCCTTTCTCTCCTTGTGGGGTACACAGGGTTTTATCTACAGTATTATACATAGTTGAATGGTGAGCTGAGAGGCCTATTTCTCTTCTTTGCCAGGAAAGCCTTTGCTTTATGTCATGTAGGCTTAGTTTGTTGTCATGCAGAACTGATGACCCCTCCCACTCTCCCTCTTTAGTATTTAGTTCAAGGAATTTTAGAGCTGGAAATGGCCATAGAGGGCGTCCTTTCCTGGGCTTTTCAAAGTGAGTCCTCAGTCATCTCAGTCCCAGCAGGTCTCCTCAGCCACAGAAATGTGTATGTCTGTGTGTGTTTAAATTATGTTTTATTTGTTTAAGCTTCTGAGTAGATTTTATTTGCACAAAGGATTGTCCTTGCCAAAACCATATCAAAACACAACACCAAAAACAACAAACAAAAGGAGACTTGGAAACCACTATTGGAGTATCTCATGACTTCCAGATCATCCCACCCCCATTGCCATGTGGTTAAATCTTGTTTTTATTCCTATGCACCAAGTATTTCTTAACCATTAAAAAGTTATGGGATTTAATTCTTTGTTCCAATCACTAATTTTTTTCAATCAAATCTTACTGAACACTTACTATTTGTTTAGTATTATACTGGGTGCTAGAAATACAAGGACAACCTTCTAATTGGGGGAGATAGACATGCAGAAAGCCGATTTCAATACAGTGTAATATGCATTATAGAGCACCAACCATCTCAACAATGATAGAACCTCTTAGTGAAGGACTGCCATGTGCCAGACCCTACCAGGCACTTTATATTTATTATCTCACTTGATTTTCACAACAACCCTGGGAAATAGACAGCTTTTTAATCTCCATATTGTATAGCTGAAGGAACTGACAAGAGTTTGAGAAATATATTCCCCATCCTAAATATAAGAATTCATAGAGCTCCAAATATGTTGGAGCCATGTGCATATACTAAATCATTCATCCAGAAAACATCTATTAAGGATGCTAGCAGCTATAATGGGTACATTATCACTTCCAATAATACGGCAATTTTGATATTTTAAAAAATATTTCATGTGCAAAATGCCCAATAATGCTGGTTAACATAATATAAAATCATTTTCTTTTTCTAAATTTTAGTTTTTAAATTAGCATAGAATATAATTAACTCTTTGGGGGTGTTTCTGTGAATGTTAACACATGTATAGGTTTGTGTAACCACCACCACTATCAAGATACAGAACAACAGTTCCATCACCCCCAAAACTCCTTTGTGCTATCCCTTTGTGGAAATGCCTTTCCCCTGCCCTAACCCCTGGCAACCACTGATCTGTTTTCTGTCACTATAGCTTTGTCTTTCTGAGAACGTCATTTAAACAGAATCACACAGTCTGTAACATTTTGGGACTGGCTTCTGTCAGCATAAATGCTTTTGAGATTCATTCCTAGTCTATGTGTATCAAGAATTAACTCCCTTTTATTGCTGATTAGTTCACCATTGCATGGATGGGCTATAGTTTATTAACCCATTTACCTATTAAGGGACATTTAGGTTGTTCCCAGTTTTTGTCAATTAAAAATAAAGTTGCTATAAGTTTCTGTGCACAGATTTTTGTGTGAACATAATATTTTATTTTTGCAGGGTAATTAAGAGTTGGGTTGATGGATTATATGGCAAGTATATATTGAACTTCTTTAAGAAATTGCCAATTGTTTTCCAAAGGAGCTGTGCTATTTTGTTTTTTCACCAGCAATATGAGAATTCCAGTTGCTCTACATCCTTACCAGTACTTTGTATTGTCAGTATTTTTTTATCTTAGACATTCTATTAAGTGTGTAAATTTATCTCATTTTGGTTTTAATTTAAATTCCCTAATGGCTAATGATTTTGAACATCTTTTCATCTATTTAATTGTCTTTCCTTTACGTTCTTTGGTGATATAAGTGTCTGTTTAAGTTTTTTGCCTGGTTTTTAATTGGGTTGTTTATTTTCTTACTGTTGGTTTTTGAAGTGTTCTTTGTAGAGTCTGGATATAAATCCTTGCCGGATATGTGATTTGCAAATATTTTCTCCCAGTATGTAGCTTGTCTTTTTATTCTCTTAATAGTGTCTTTCACAGAGCAAATGTTCTTCATTTTGATAAAGTTCAAATTCATCATTTTTTTTTTTCTTTTATAGATTATGTTTTTGGTCTCGTGTCTGAGGACTCTTTACCTAATTCCATTTCTCGAAGATTTACTTCCATGTTTTCTTCTAAAAGTTTTAGTTTTATATTTTATTTAGATCTATGATTTATTTAGTTAACTTCTTATAAGGGATGAAGTTTAAGTCAAGGTTTGTTTTTACATAAGAACGTCCAATTTTTCCAACACTATTTGTTGAATAGTGTTGAGTATCATATCTCCACTGAGTTGGATTTGCACTGTTGTGAAAAATCAGTTGACCTTTTTGTGTGAGTTTATTTCTGGACTCTTTATTCTGTTCCACTGATCCTTGTGTCTGTCTTTTTGCTAATCCTACACTCTCTTGATTACTGTAGATTTACAGTAAGTCTAAAATTGAGTGTGATTCCTCCAAATTTGTTATTCTTTTTCAAAATTGTTTTGACTATCTTAGTTCCTTTGTTTTTCCATACACATTTTAGAATCAGGTTGCATATATCTACAAAACATACTACTGATAGCTTAACTGTAATTGCACTGTCTGTAGATCAATTTTTTACGTTTACTATGGTGAACTTTTCAATCAGTGAACATGGTATGCATTTCCATTTCCTTAGGTGCTCTTTGATTTTGTTCATCAGCGTTTTGCAGTTTTCAGCATACATATCCTGTATATGTATTGCTAAATTTATGCCTAAGTACTCCAATGTTTTAGACTTGTTATAAATGTCATTGTTTTTTAAATTTCAATTTCCAATAGTTTATTGCTCATATGGAAATATGATTGATTTTTGTGTGCTGACCTTGTATCCTGTAACCTTCTTAAGATGTCTTATTAGTTCTATAAGTTTTTATTATAGATTCATTGGGATTTTCTAATGTAGACAATCATCACATCTGTGAAGAGGGACAATTTTATTTCTTTTTTTCTAATCTGTATATCTTTTATTTCTTTTTCTTGACTTAATGCCCTGGCTAGGACTCCAACATGCTCTCAAATAGGAACGATGAGAGTGGACATCCTTGTCTTATTCCTGATCCTAAGGAGAAAACATTCAGTCCTTTACCTTTAAATATGATTTTAGCTATAGATGATGTTGATGATGATGGTGATTTTGTAGATGCCCTCTATCAGATTCAAGAAGTTCTCTTCAATTCTTAGTTTGCTGAGAAAGTCTATTTTACCTTAATTCCTGCAGGATACTTTTGCTAATTATAGAACTCTGGGCTGAGAATTCTTTTCTTTTAGCTCTTTGAAAATGTTGTTTTACTTCTTTCTGGCCCGAATAGATTCTCATGAATAATCTGTAGTCTTTTGAATAGATGTTCCCTATAAGTAGCACATCATTTTTCTCTGGCTAATTTCAGGATTTTTATTTGTCTTTAAAGTTTAGTGATTTGATTATTATGTACTTGGGCATGTTCGGGGAGTTTATTTTATTTGGGGCTTTCTGAGTTTAATGAATCAGTATCTTATGACTTTTGCTAAATTTTTGAAGTTTCCAGCCATTATTTTCTCAATTGTGTGTGTGCGTGTGTCTGTGTTTGTGTATCAAACTCTTTCTCTTCTTCTTCTGGGACTCTGATGAGATAAATCTTGTGTATTGTCTCAAAGGCAACTGAGGCTCTGTCCATTTTTTTGCCATTATTTTTTTTCTCTGTGTTGCTCAGATTGGATCATTTCTGTCTCTATCTATATTCTATTTCTAGCTATATTCATATTCATTCCACCCTGTTATTGAGCTCATTATATGAGTTTTATTTTTATTTCAGTTATTGTATTTTGCATTTTAAAAATTTCCAGTTGGTTCTTCTTTGACTTTAGTAATGGCAAGAAAAGAGAGAAAGAAATATAGGAAATGTGAAGCAAATAGAAAGTACAAGATAAAATGTTAGAAGTAAATCCCAATTTATTAGCAATCAACAGATAATATAAATGGGTGAAATTATCCAGTTAAAAGATAAAGATTATCAAATTGGAATAAAATTCCATCTATATTCATTTACAAGAAGAATACCTAAAACATACCTACAAGATAGAAAGTAAGAGAATAATAAGAGAATACTGGTTATGGTGGTTAATTCACTTTCTCTGGGGGAATTCAACCACCACATCATGAGAACACTCAAGCAGCCTATGGAAAAGCCCCTTGTGGGGAGGAAGTGAAACCTCCTGCCAGCAAGTAGCACCAAATAGCTAGCCAATGAGTCAGTTAGAAACAGATCCTGTTAGAAGTGGATCCTCAAGCCAAGCCTTCAGATGACCATATTCTTAGCTAATATCTTGACTTCAACCCAAAGCCAGAACTGTCCAGCTAAGTCTTTCCAGAATTCTTGACCCACAATATCAGAGAGGGTAATAAATGTGAAATATATCTCAGGGCAATTTGTTATGTGGTCACAAATAATATATTAAGCAAGTATTATAAAAATGTAGCTGGTGTAGCCATATAACCACCAGACAAAATAGTTACATTACTATAAATAAATATGATAACTACTTAATGATTAGAAATTTGGGTTTATAGGAAAGAAGAGTTATATGCACTTAATAATATAACTCCAAAATATATAAAGCAAAAATGGACAGAAATATAAGGAGAAATTTAAAAATCCATTATGGTAGGAGATTTTATCATACCTCCATCCATAAATTATGTATAAAATAGCAAAAAGTCAATAGGATAAGGAGGCTTTAAAGACACAATTAATATATTCAGTCTAATAAGCAATAACTGGGGCAATACCCATTTTTTTAAGCATGTATGGAACATCTACCAAACTTTGAACATATATCAAGATAAAACAAGTCTACACATTCCAAAGAATTATTATAATAAAATCTATAAAGGAATATTGAAGAATATGCAGTAATTCAATATTTCTGCATAGCTGGGGAATATATCTTAATTTACATGGCTCTATTTAAGAAGTACAAACATGTAATAAACAAATTCTTTGGAAAATAGCTATTCCATTCACTCTGCTGGTGCCTAAAAACTTTCCCACCACATTTCCTCTTTAGCACTAAAAGCATTTGTTAAAATGTCAATGTTATCTGGGAGGACTAACCCACAGGGATATCAGTCTTCAGACTCTTTAGACTCTTGTTTTGCCTAGCCAGAGCTCTGGCAGGAACTTGAGGTAATGTAATGGAGAATTAAGAGAGCATATTTTAATTGGAAAGAGGAGACAATTGGCATAGGTCCAGAACTTGGGTGTTGCCAAACCAGGGCACAGTTTTGCAAAAAGGGCACTGTATAGCAGTGAGGACACATGGCACTTGGATAGGAGCATACAGAAAGGAGGAAGGAGACATAGTACATTTCAGTGTCTACGTGTCCTAACCTAATTGCTAAGCCAATCTGAACTAGATTTGCAACTTTTTTAAAAAATAAATTTATTTATTATTTATTTATGGCTGCATTGGATCTTTGTCGCTGTGTGCGGGCTTTCTCTAGTTGCAGAGAGTGGGGGCTACTCTTCATTGTGGTGACTTGTTTGTTGAGGAGCACGGGCTCTAGAGCGCAGGCTCAGTAGTTGTGCCACATGGGTTCAGTAGTTGTGGTGCAGGGGCTTAGTTGCTCCACAGCAGGTGGGATCTTCCCGGACCAGGGCTCGAACCCATGTCCCCTGCATTGGCAGGTGGATTACTTAACCACTGCACCACCAGGGAAGTACCCTAGGTTTGCAACTTATATGCAAACTTATATGTAGAGCCTTATCTGCATAAGGAGGTACAATGGCTGAAATGGAAGACTTTCCCTATAATCACCAACATGTTTGCCCAGTCCCTGTGAGTAGACTTAACTGTATCTTTCTTTCTGCTCCTGCTAGGATAAAGCTCTTCCCTGAACCACTTCTTTTTTTCTGCAGACTTTTCTTTTCTGCACTCTTGCCAGGCCTCTGGAGCTAGAATTTCTGTTTATTCTCTATTCATTGGCTGGGGCTTTAGCACCAATTCAGATTTTCATACTTCATGGAACACCCCTGGAAAATTGAACTATTGTGTCCCAGGTTGACATTATGTTTCATTGACCCCATGTTTTCCAAGACACCTTAGTGAGCTTAATTTTGATTGTTGATCACCGTCCTTGGAAAGAGAACCCAAGAGTTCAGCAAATCTCCTCAGGCTTGGACTATTCTTAGTTTTCCAACTTCCATGTTGGCCATTGTTGAGATCTTGTCATATCTTGCAGCTTATCCATCCATAAAACAATTTCTTAAAAAGGAAGGAAAAGACAAATATACCTCTTTTAATTTTACCTGGTAAAACCCAAGCCAAGTGGCCAAGTCTCACATTAACACAACAATCAAAATAATATTTTCGAGCAAGCAAAAAGAAATAAAAATAATTTCAGTAGGATTTGCATCTCTTTAAGAATTCAATTCACATCCCACAATGACCCTTCTTTTAAAAAAAAACTTATTGCATCTCTCCTTTTATTGTCTTTCACAACCCACACTGCTTTCTGAGCTCTTCTATTCTCCTCCTCGAACAAAATGACTTTCTACCTCACTGATGAAAGTGACTGCTGGGACTCCCATTTCTACCGTCATCCCATTCACCATCCCCAGACACTCCAGGACCCACAGGAGACCCAGCCCTCCTTGTCCTCGGAAGACCCTGTCTCGTCACAGAAAGAAGTTTGTGGAGCCTTTCAGGTAGACTAGTTCTCCCTCTTGAATTATTTTTCTCATAAGAAATTCTTCCATGACCCTGGCAGCCAGTACTGGCATTTCTCCCATTTATCATAAAGTAGTAACTACAGGCAAAAATTAATGTAAAACAACGTTTCGAGTAGTGGGAAGCAGGCAGGGCAGAGTGACTGGGATTTGGAGTGATTCTGAAAAGGAAAAGGTCTAGAAGGAGGATAGCAATATATCCACCACACCCACAAACTCTCTTAAACAGAAGTAGGTCACAGACAGTTAACAAGTGCAGAAGAGAGCTGTAAAGATTTGGAGTGTAGAGTCCAGAATCAGGATCAGTCTGTGATATATCCCTATGAATATTCCTATTTAACTCGAATTGCCCACTAAAGATAATTTTTTTTTTTAATATTGGAAAGAGAATGTGTAATTTAGGCCTAAAAATATACCATAAGACAAAAAGAAGTCAGCCTGTTCAAAACCAACCCCTTTCCCTGCTTACTTATCACTCTTCTATCCTTTAACTACTCTTTCATGCATCTTTTTTCTTAGCCTATAAAAATGCTCCAGTCTCTTCCATCCTAAGGCAAGTAGCCATTGGTTCTTCATCTCTCCCCTTTCTATTAAAACTAAGCTTCTTCAAGCAGCAGTTTATATTTACTTTCTTATTCACAGTTCACTCTTCCATCAGTTGTAGCTTGGCCAAAGTCACCAAGGAAATCTTTATTATTAGGTACCATGGATACGTTTTGTTATTTATCTTCCTGGGCCCCTCACTGTCATTTATTTGATTTGTTAACGATGTAGACCTTCTTGGTACCCTACTCCCTCGATGTCCATGATCATGCAAACTCCCTCAATCTTTCTGTCTTGGTCATCTCTGTGGACTTTCCTTTCTCTGCCCACCCCTTAAGTTGATATTGATGATCCCTGAAGTTCCCTTCAAGAGTTGCTGCTCATATTATTTTATACACTTCAGTTACTTGGGTAAGTACACTTGGCTAACTCCATGTATTGGTCCAAGTGATCTCTCTAAAATTTAAGCTTAAGCATATTTCTCTCCTGCTTATTCCTGTCATTCATCCATGCTGACTATAGGAAAAACTTAAATTCCTTATCATGACTCATAAGGTCCTCCTTGCTCTTGAAGTAGCAACCTGGTTTTTTTCAATGAACGTTCAGCGAGTGAATGGATGGATGACCCACAAAATGCCTCTAGCCCTGAACTTTTCCTTGAGTTATAAACCTGCAGATCCAGAGCTTGCTGAACATGTCCAATTAGTTCCACAGAACCCCCAAACTGAACTCATCCCAGACCCACTTCTTTTGCTGTATTATCCAAGTTCCCACCATCAGACACTTGACCATCACTCTTTACATCTGTTCATTCCCTATATCACTGAATCTTACTGGATCATCTCCCAAATGTTCTTCAAATGTGTTCCCACCTCTCCAGTGCCATAATTCACAGTCTTGTCTTCTTTCACCTAAACTATCACAGTAGCCCCCAGATGATCTCCTTAATTCTAATCTTGCCTCCCCCAACCTCATGTCCTCTACCCTGTCATCAAAGGGATCGATACAAAACCTTTTTAATTTCCTCTGCTTAAAATCTTTCAGATCTCTCTCTCTAGGATAAAATGCAAGCTTCATTGTGCATCATGAAAGTCATCTATGGTCTGACCCCTCTCCATATGTCCAAACCCCTCTATTTTCTATCTCGCATCCACTAATACAGCACCCCTCGAGATCGTTTGAATTTGCCGTGTTATAGCTTGAAACATTTGCTCATGTTGTTCCTTGCTCTGGGCCAGACTTCTACCTCTTCTTCACCCGCTGAACCACTACTTATCTTACAAGATTTGCATCAGGCATAACTTTTACCAGGAAGCCTTCTCTGATCCTTTCGGTTTGGCTGGGGCACTATGTGTTTACTGTGTTTTGGGAGGCAGAAATGCCTAGTGGTTAGTGCCTAACCTGCCCAGGTGCTGAGCCCAGAATCACAGCTTACCAGTGTTACAGCTTTGGGCAAGTTACTTAGGTAATCTCTCTCTGCCTCAGATATTACTCAATAAATAATTATTACTGTTATTATCACTAACAGCCCTCCTCTCCAGTGTGGATGCACAGCCCACCTCCTGTCCCAAGGAACCTCTGGCAAGAGTTTAGAAGGACTTCACTGTGTTCTGGATTGATTATTATCTTCAAAAGCCCACAGAGCAGAAATGTCTGAATGAGGAAGCAATGTGAATTAGCCTTTTCTCATTCTTGCAACTACCTTCTTAGCTAAGTTTTCTGAAGGCTGTGGGGAGGTGGATGCTGGGACTCACTCTTCCCATTTTTTTGCTTTCTTTGCCTTTGCTGTGTTTATCCAGGCAGGATCTCCTCTTCCTCTCCATGGGGGAGAGCTGGTGACTTCATATGTTTATGTGACCTGAAATGTCATTCATCCTATATAACATCATTATTTAGACTTTTTATTAAAAATGACCAGAGAAACAAGCTAAAACATAAAATCCATTTATGTTGAGACCAGAGATTTAAAAAGAAATCTATTTAACAGCTATATAAATTTGATTTTGTTTCAGCCGTTGACTCTCAGGCGCGTGTATTATTAATTTTTTTTCTGAAATGTCTTTCATCTTCCATGTTTCAAATCCTCCCCCCAAATAAATTCTTTAGTAGAAAGAACTTAAACAATTCTAAGTTTTTATGTACAAGCCATAAGAAAGACAGAGCCATTGGAGATTGGAGGTAGAAACTAAAACACTCATTATGTCATTGTATCCCACCTTTGCCAGTGTAAAATTAGTGTTCAGAGAGTTTTCCCAGCCCTTACTCCAGATCTTTTTTCTTTTTTTCAGATCCATTTTTAATGACCCAAGTTATGGGATTTGGATAACTTCCTTTGGCAGTTCTTTTCAGAATATAGTCAATTTCACCATTAGGCAACAACCCCTGATATTTAAACTAATTGAATTATTTTGTCAGCTTCATCTCATGTTTCTGGGTCACATTGTATCAGTTTAATTCTAGCTAGATATTTGAAAACTCCTCAGTCACATTATATGGCCATACCTAAACTCTCTTGTTTTGAGTTTGATGGTGCCATGTTAAACCATGGCAATTTGAAATGTTTGGGAATACGTGATTTTGGACAGCTGGCCCTTCTAGGATCAATCCTTCTTTATTTGTGTATTTATAATACACATTTTATATAAAAGACATTCCAAAAGATTATAGGTACATGTTGATTCTTTTCAGACTGAGGTAAAATTCACATAACAGAATTAACCATTTTAAAGTATACAATTCAGTGGCATTTAGTACATTCAAAATGTTGTGCAGCCATCACCTCTATCTAGTTCCAAAATATTTTCATCGTCTTAAAACAAAATCCCATGTGACAGGGTAAGAGAGTGTCATGGACATATATACACTACCAAATGTAAAATAGATAGCTAGTGGGAAGCAGCCGCATAGCACAGGGAGATCAGCTCGGTGCTTTGTGACCACCTAGAGGGGTGGGATGGGGAGGGTGGGAGGGAGGGAGATGCAAGAGGGAAGAGAAATGGGAACATATTGTATATGTATAACTGATTCACTTTGTTATAAAGCAGAAGCTAACACACTATTGTAAGGCAATTATACTTCAATAAAGATGTTTAAAAAAAACAAAAACAAAAACAAAAACAAACAAACAAAAAAAAACAAAATCCCATTACCAGTAACCAACCAGTCATTCCCTGTTCCTTTCCCCTCCTTCCAACTCCCTCCCTTTTGGCAACCTCTAATCTGCTTTTTGATTATACAGATGTACCTTTTCTGGATACTTAATATTGCTCTAACATTAATTAACACCTCAAACAATAGTAATACCTTATTTTTGATTGGTGTTCTGAAGATTTTATGGATTTTCATATGGATCACCTCATTCCTTTTGAATATTTGAGAAATTGCTATAATTAAATAAATCCATGTTCGAATTCTCTGTTAGAAAGGTGAGTTGAGATGTTACTAACTTGGTTATTGAAAAATCTGATTTCTCCGAAAATAAATTGATGTGTCTAAAGAAACAGAGGCCCAGCCATTTTAACTGATTAATCGGATTAATCTGTCCCTCTCTGTGCACAGCCCTGTAAATAGCATATGTTTGAGACTTTCAGTTGTCTGATGATGCAAGCGTGTCTATAGATTGTGCCTGTGTGGTTGAGGCAGAAAAATGCCAACCCTTGAGTATAGACTAGGTCCGTTGATTCTGATTCTTCACTCTACCACTGAAAGCTGGAACCCTTAAGCCTTTACTCTTCCAGCTAGGACGAAATGAATTTTAAGGCCAAAGGAATCTTTGGGTAAACTTTCTTTTATTTCTATTTATTTGCTTGAAAGAGTAATAGGCAGACACTTCTACTTGTTATTCTGTGTTTGTTCCCTTTTTCTACCTCAGTGATGGAATCCTCGATATTTAGCTAAATACACAGCTATCCGGAAAAAAAGAGTATATTGACAGCCTCCCTTCCAGCTACTAAGCTCTGACCCATCTGGCCAGTGAGATACCTATGGAAGTGTCATATTCAACTGATGAAAAGAGTTCTTAAAGGGGAGAGCATACTCCTTTCTTGCTCTTCTTTGCTTTTCTGCATGGAAGTTAGGCAATGTGGCTGGAGCTCCAGCAGCCATTTTGAACCAGCAGGTGACCTTTGGAATGGGAAGCTGGGCTACTGGTTAAAAGGAATCTGTTCCCTGAAACTCAGTGCTACATGCCATCTCTAGACTTTCATATGAGAAAGATAATTTTAATCCTGTATATGACAATTTTGAGCTTTCTGTCACATGCAGCCAAGCCTAACTGACACAGTTCTCAATATAGGCAGATTTCACCAAAACCTTGAAGTGTTTCTCTCATACTATCTTGAGTAGTTCCATTCTCAGAGGGAAGGGTCTTATTATATAAGACTGCGGTTAGAGAGTGGGCTCAATGTCCATCTGCCCTTTAAAGGTTGATCTATTTCCAATTAAAATATTTTTATTTTGTCATTATTGTTATTATTAATGGTTATTATTTTCCAGGATAAGTAGGGTTCTAGAGGAAAGAATCACATAATTTCAAGAAGACCTGAGAAACTATCCAATCTGGTTACCAATCTGGGATCTCAGAACCTTGGTATTTTAGAAGACCAATGTGGAAGTGGTGGAACAATTAATATTTCAAAAGTTCTATCATCTCTATTATTATTGCCATCAAAATCATTCACAGCATAACTAAAAGTCAAGGTAACTTTTAAAAATAATGACATGGGTCACTCATGTTGAGCAAAAACTCTAGAAGAAGAAAATAAATTATTATAGTAAAAGCAGTTGTGTTTTTCAAACTATTTTTTTATTAAGATTTTATTTTTTTTGAGCAGTTTAATGTTCATAGCAAAAATGAGAAGGTAAAGAGATTTCTCATATACCCCTCCTCCACATATTCATAGCCTACCCCACTATCAACATCCCCCACCAGAGTGGTACACTTATTTTAATTGATAAATCTAAAATTGATGAACACATCATAATCATCCAAAGTCCATAGCTTATATTAGGGTTTACTCTTGGTGTTTTACCTTCTACGGGTTTGGATAAATGTATAAGGATATATATATATATATCCATCATTACAGTATCATATAGAGTATTTTCATGGCCCTAAAACTCCTTTGTGCTCCACCCATTCATCCCTCTCCTTCTCCCTCAATTCCTATTAACTACTGATCTTTCTACCGTCTCCATAGTTTTGCCTTTTCCAGAATGTCATACAGTTGGAATCACATAGTATGTAGCCTTTTCAGATTGGCTTCTTTCACTTAGTAATATAAATTTAAGTTTCTTCTGTGTCTTTTCATGGCTTAATAGCTCATTTCTTTTTAGTGCTGAGTAATATTTCAATATCTGTATGTACCATAGTTTATTTATCCATTCACCTACTGAAAGTCACCTTGGTTGCTTCCAAGTTTTGGCAATTATGAATAAAGCTGCTATAAACATCCTTGTGCAGGTTTCTGTGTGGACGTAAGTTTTCATCTCCCAAGGAGTGTGATTGCTGGATCACATGGTAAGAGTATGTTTAGTGTAAGAGACTGCCAAGCTACCTTTCAAAGTGTCTGCACTGTTTTGCGTCTCCACCAGCAATGAATGAGAGTTCCTGTTGCTCAATATCCTCTCCAGGATTTGATGTTATCAGTATCAGGGAGGAAGAAAGTTTCCTTTACCTTGCTAGGTTCTTCTCAGTATTCTAAGAATTAAATGGACATGATAACATATAGCACAGACAACTATATTCAATATCCTATGGTAAACCATAATGGAAAAGAAGATAAAAAGAATATATATATATACATATATATAAAACTGAATCACTTGGCTGTACAGCAGAAGTTAACACAACATTGTAAGTCAACTATACTTCCATTAAAAAAATTGACCTGAGACCGATTAATAGGAGAAAATAAAACAAAAGCTTAATAACATGTATACCTGAGGGAGGGACCCAGGCAAACTGAGTAACTCACCTAAATGGCTGAAGCCCTCACCTTAAATACCATCTTCAGCTAAAGACAAAAAGGGATGTTGGAAGTAGTTGTGGGATATGTCATGGGTGGGGTGAGGGGACTTCAAACGGGAGAAAGGCAATTGACATGGAGACGGAAAAGCAAACGCTTGGTAAGTAAATGTTTGTTGGCCATGTAGAGACAATGGGACACCAGAGGAATTTTCACAAACAGACTTTGCCAAGTTCCTCCCTGTCTACCACAATTAGTTCATACTGTAGTTATCTCTGGTGATAGCTCCCTTCCTGGAACAGGTCCTCTATCTATATTCTTTAGGAAGCTAAGGGGGAGGTAAAAGAAAAACTTCCTGAGTCTTCTGTTTCTTAAAAATAATCAGCCTAAATTAATCACCTTGCCAAAGAGACTCACTTGGGGCAAAATTTTGTTCGTGTACACCAGTGTCCCAGATTTTGGCCATTCTAATAGGTAAAGCAGTTATTTTTTAAGACAAGTATTTCAGAGCACAAAGCATATATGGGAGAATATAGTAAAGGCTAAAAGGTTGTGAACCATTTATCTATACTTCTTCAAGACGTTTAGCCACTTATGTGATTGTTGAAAGCCACTGTAACTATAATATCAAATAGAGATTGGCTTCTTCCCAATGTTTTCAAAGCAAACAGGAGGCAGAGCATTGAACAAAAGAGTCAGCTGCATTGATTCTTACCTTCATCTTACTTCCTCTTGGTGCAGTCAGAAAAGTATGGATATGGAACATACTTTAGCCAAGCCACCTACTGCAAAGTCCATGAAAATTACCTTCATTTTTGGTAAAATTTTCATATATCTAGTATTTTACTCCAGGACTACTTCCATATTTTATTATTCTATAATTCAGATAACTCCCTCGCTTTAATTTGTAACAGGGATGGGTAATACACATATATATTTTCATTGTATATCTACTTACATGAGTACTTAATGGGATTTTCTTTACTCTTTTAAATAAAAAGTTTTTTAGAGAAAGCATCTAGGTTTCAGTTATGTGCTTCAGCTAAAGAAACAAAGTGTTGTAGCCTACAGAGAGAGAGGATCTGGTGCCCAGTTAAATGGTAAAGAATTCTTTTTATGTAATAAAGCATCTTCCTTCCTTCCTTCTTTCCTTCCTTTCTTTTTCTTTTCCTTGTTTCAATTTTTTTTTCCAAATTGTAACTAAATTATCCTATTCAAAATTAGATTTTAAAAAGGAAAGAGATGCTGTTTGAACCTTTGGGCAATATTTCAGGCAATTCCATTGATCGAGAATATCTATCTACTTAAGACATGCACTTTATATTGTTGAATATTCTAAAGTGCTGGTTCTGATCAGAGAGATTGTACTGCTGTCTCCTCCCCCACCAAGGGACAAGGGACATTTGACCATGTCAGGAGACAGTCTTGATTGTCATGACTTTGGCATTGGGCTACTGGCATGTAGTGGGTAGAGGCCAGGGGCACTGCTAAATATCCCTTCAGTGCACAGACCAGCCCCCCCAAAACAAAGAGTTATTCAGCTCCAAATGCCAACTGACCTGAGGCTGAGAAAGCCTGTTTAGAGATTTCTTAAACTCTTCCTGAATTTTCATTTTAGGCACAGAAGTTACAAAGTGAATTGGAAGTTTAAATACTCATCATAGCTAACACTGAGCATCTGCCGCGTTGCAGTTATTTTTCTAAATACTTATAATTCTCATAATAATTCTATGAAGCAGACACGATTTGCTCCATTGTACAAATGAGAAAACTGAGGAAACAAGAGGATAAAGTAAGTATTAAGAATTGTAGCCTAGGAATGCTTAAGTATTAAGAATTGTAGCCCAGGAAGAACTGTAAACCCAGGAAGTCCCCACTTTCAACTATCATGCTATGTTGTCCTTTTCTGTCAGTAATGCCACACTTCAACCTTAATGAGGGTAGGGGGACACACACGGGGGCCTGAAGAATGATGTTTGTCTGAATTGCCACCTCTAATTCTGAAATTCATTGCCTTAGAAGGACAAGATTATCTTTCAAAACACTGCATTTGTGGAAATATTCAAAGTTACACAGTCTGGTGTTTATCTTGAACAAATGATTTTTCTGATTACTGTTAATTTAGTGGCATATAATAGTTATGCTTGTTCAAGGAAGGATATTTTAGACTACAGGAAAAAAATTAATGCAAACTTTTTTCTAAACCCTGAAATTTTCAACATGAAAAATAGAAATGATTATGAATGATGAGTTCTTTTCTATTGTTACATATAATAGTTTTGATAATTGCACTAAACCCACAATGTGTTTTCATACTGCTCTTATTAACTTTACTTCCCATGGGGGAAAATAAAAGATCCTCAAGTTGGAGGGACAATTCCTTGTTTCCACCCTCTCTCTCTAAGAGGTCGAGAGGATTATAGCTCAGAGTTTATTTGGGCAGCTTAGGTTGCAGGGCAAGTTCCATACAAGGAAAGGCAAGTCCATTATTTTTGGCTCAGTGTCTGAGAATATGGATCCACCGGAGCTCAATATAAGGAAAACACCCTTCATTCAGTGGTGAAGCAGAATGATAACAGGACCCTGCTTTCAGAAAGATTGCTTTGACTGTTCTGATATTCCTGAGTTGAATCCATTGTTTTCATGTGTGGTTATCCTTGGAAAAAAAAGAAATGAAGTCCATGAGATGGAGAGGTTGGAAGGGTGGGTGGGTGGTGGGGAAATGGGATGGGATGTGAATGCCACAAAAACAAATCTGGTCGTAATTATTCCCCAGGAATTCTAGAAAGCAGCTCCACGTATCATCAATTTTGGAACTCTGGACAAAAACATTTGACACCAGATTCTCGTCTGTTTCCTTTAAAAAAAGTCAACTCACATTTCTCTGATTCTCTCTGATTCATTTCTGTGGAAAAAGGCAGAATGTGATGTAAAACAAAGACTCTTTTTCCTGAAACAGCACTTTGAAACTTGAACAAATAAAAAATACAGTTGATTCACTTTCCCTCAGTCACTTTAAAGCTAAAATAAAATAAAAGAAAGCAAGGAAAGCAAAACCCAGCTTCCACCTCAGAATCACTCATGTGCTCTCCCACCCCAAACTGTCATGGTCAATTTTTTTTTTTTTTTTTTTTGGCCTCACTGCGTAGCATGTGGGATCTTAGTTCCCACATCAGGGATGGAACCCTCGCTCCCTTGCAATGGAAGCCCAGAGTCTGAGACACTGGACCAACAGGAAAGTGCTCCCTTCATGTTCAATTCTTAAACTAAAAGGTGAAAAATACAGTTCAAAGTCCATCCAATTTCTAAATCACACCCATCTCCAGCATGTATATAAAAACAAATAAAAGTCAAAAATCAGGAGACTATCTGCAGCCTCACTGTACTCAAATTAATTGTTTCACAACAAAGTCAGATCATCCACATTGCTATCCATTGCCCATTTCCTACCCTGTTCATAGCACCTCCAAGTTCTCTCAGAAATGGCAATCACTTTTTGGAGATTGGAGAGCTGATTATCAATAGATTAACTTCAGGAAGGATGACAAGGGATCTCACTTAGCCCAGTTCTCTCTCTCTCTCTCTCTCTCTCTCTCCCCTCTTCTTTTTCTAACGTAATTTTTAACATGTTCATGTATCTAGGCACATTAAACAGTTGCAGAGATTTCAGCAAACCCTCATTTCAGAGCACTAAACTCTGCTAACATGGAGGTTGTGGAGTGGTAAATAAAGAACTTGGAAGATTAAAAAAAAAAAAAAGGCACCAACATATCTGGAGTTCATTAATTTCAGGAGCCATTGAGCTGTATAAACTGCATCATTCTTACTGTCATCCCTTCTGTATGTTTCATGGACTACAGTGTGGGTAAGCTTCTCTAATCATATAAAAAGAAAATGGAACTATATTTGTTTTATTCATCAATATTTTTTCAACATTTATATATGCCCTAGCTTATTGAAAAAAAAGTTTGACTCACTCCAGGAATGAGCTTTTCTCTTGTGCTTAAGATTTTCTTAAAGATAGATAAGATATTGAACTATATATAGTGGTTAGAAGAGTATTATCATTGTACTGAGAAAGAGAAAAATGGAGGAAGGTAAAGGAGAGTCTACTGATTTTTAAGTATTTAGGGCTTTTCAACAAAGGCACATTGTTTAAGATTTGCACATAGATTTTATCAGGGAACCCTTTGAACACAAGGTAATGTTTTGGCCCTTCAGCCAGGACCTTCCCAGTGATTACCACTGCAAGGAACAGGTTTGGCTGGATTCCGAATACCCATCTCTGTTCTCTACCTGACAGGTCACAGATCTGGCTCAGAGCTGGCTCCACCTGATTAGGTCTGACACTGTCAGGGGTTACCTGGAGAAGGCCAGTGGGTTTCACACAAAACTAGACCCAGTATTCTATCCACAAGTGACCAAAGGACCTCCTCCACAAAAAAAGAAGACAAAGAAAAGACACAAGGAGCTAAAGCACCTCATAGGGGCAGTGACTTTATGTTAATCACTACATCCTCAGTAGGAAGGACAGTACTTGGTACACAATAAGCATGCCATAAATATTTGGTAAATAAAGTTAATCTTCACAATAATACTAAGAGGAATGAATTAACCCCAACTCACAGAGGATGCTCAGAAATGTTAGTTGAAGAACTGGGATTTGAACTTAGAGGTAGATCTTTCCACTATATTACATAATTTATTAGAAAGTTCTTTCCTCCATCTCCAAAATTCAAGTCATTTCAAGAGACCTCTTGAATATAGATATCTTTTTTTTGCCACATCTTAAACTCTAGGCAAAAATTACAGGAAAGTTTACTGTAAAGTGACCAACCAAATAATCTAGATTTTAATGGGTACTTCAGAAAACATCCAGCTTAGCTTCCCAGCCAATGAGGAAGCAAATGTATAGTACTTTCCGCAATGCCTGGCACGTTAAGTGCTTAATAAGCATTAACTCCTAACCATGCAAGAAGGTCATGGTAGGCTGTGGTCTCAGCCATGGCCAGAACACTTTCGCTTACTGTGTTACAATTTTATGAAATGTTCTTCTATTCTAAAAATGAACAGTTCCCCCTTGAAATGTAAACACCATGAAATCGGTGACTTTGTTTTGTTGGACGCTGCATTCCTGGTGCCAGAATAGGGCCTTACACATTGCAGGTGCTAAAAAAAAAAAATCCATGTTTTGAATATGTGGATGAATGCATGAATAATTGTTGGAAAAATTCTAGAAATAGCACTTTTTGCTAAAGAAATGGATTAGGAATTCAGAGGAAGAGCTGGTACCCCAGGAGAGCAGGTGGCCAGGGTGGAATCATTTGAAGTCATGTGACACTGTGGTAACTGAATGGCTCACAAGCTGTGGTCTGGACCATTCATCCCTCCCTGAGAGTCCATGGTCTTGTCCAAATGACAAATGTAGGATGAGCTTATATCTGGATGAAATTTACAGACGGCATGGAAAGGTTGGGAAACTCACTGACCACAAGGTGGGCTGTGGCCTCCCTCCCTCTCTTCCTCTTCCTCTATCACCCATCCCCACTCCACCGAGAGCCCTGATTTGTAGCCAATCATCCTTATCTCTGCAGCGTGAAATGATATGAAATCAGGTCTTCAAGGAATCCAGAAGATGAAAATTGAGAAGAAAAATCTATTTCAATTGGCAGTATGCCCAGGTGGGGTTTGGTGCTTTTGGCAGCTGATTCTTAAATGAGGAAACAAAATGCGGGAGATCTAAAAAATTTAATACCTTTGATTTTTTTCAAAAGAGATTAAATAGCTTTGTGTTATCTCCTATAACCTTTATAAATCCTTTACTGAGGACAAGTTTCCTACAGAATCTCTGAAAAACATTGTGTCATATAACACTACCACCAGGTTTCATAATTAAAGTAAAAAAGCATCTTTCTAGGGCTAAATACACTCCAAGCCCACCCCCGCATGTTACTTCTTGTATTTGTTTACAAAAGATTGGTTGTTTGTTGATCAAAGTTCCAGTGCATACTGTTGAAAGGGTGTTCTGTTCTTCTCAAAGTGATTATTAAGCTACTTTAAAAACACTTTAACTTGTGGGTTTGCCTCATTCTATTTGAGTCCAAATTTTACAATAATATAATGAAGCAAGCCCTGTGGTATTGCCTATGTCATCTTAATTTATCAGGAAACCACAACCTTGCACATCTTTACAAAGTGCCTTTTTTTTTTTCTTTCTCCCTACATCCAAGTCCAGTGCTGTCTGGCTTTTTTCTGGCCTGAGTTCCAGGATTGAGGACTCACTGCATTAATCCTACAAGGCTTCAGATCTCCTTTATCACTTTTCAAACTAGCCCGCCCCCTATTCCCAATGTCAAGTTTCAAACTCTTCTGTGTGCTTTGAGTAATCAAGGTTTTATTGTAAAAACCGATTTGAATCCCCAAAGAGCTCTAAACTATTCGTATCATTTTTCTGTCTGCCTCAATGGGGACTTTGTGTGAGTTGTGAACTTGGGAAACATAAAAAGAAAAAGTTAAAAAAAAAATGTAGACTGTAAGAAAATCATGAACAATGTTTCAGGGAGTAAACCATGAATAAAGAACACATTTAACCAATCTGGTATTTTCTTTATATGTTTTCTTTATGATTTGTTCCTGATGCAATGACTGAACATTTATTTAGACTTCAGATATGATCTTCACTTTGTTTAAGTACTTGGTGGTTTTACTTTAGAATTATTTGACCAATTTTAAAAGGTACTTAAGTATGTTAAGAATGTATTTTAAAAAATATCACTAGCCATTTCTTTTAGAAACATCTATTTCCAAAATTTTTTGGATTATTTATGGCCCATAAAATGCCAAGGGCCTTAATTTTCATTCATGACATTGTATAACTATCTTTTTTCATATATCCAAGTAATATCATTCCAGATATTTAATGTTTCTGGTATACTTTATAAAAGTGAATTCAGAATCTTCCATATTATTCTTAGCTAACTTCTAATAGTGGTAAAGAACCCAATAGCCTATATTGTGATAACTGAGGACAGAAATAGTACCTACTCTAATGATATTTTAAAGAACAATTGTTAGGCACGTAATGCAACAGAAAGAGAACCAGACTGAGTTGATGAAGATTGCAGTCTTCTGTATGATCCTGGGAAAGTCACCTGACCTCGCTGGGCTTTAGTAAGGTCAGAGAGGTTAGAGTTAAAACTAGGGTCATTCCCATCCTTTCACTTTTTGCCATACTTGCTTAAAAGAGGTTTATTTAATGTTTTTTTCAAACCAATATTGGGAAACTTCAAGCTAAACTTAATGTTCATTACTTCCTTACACCTTTGGTTTTCCTCTTTTAAAAATCCCTTTCTATGGATCTGTGGGATATATTTAATGAAGCAGCAATCCTTTTCCCTAACTTTGACCTGAAAAGGTAGACAACCTACTCTTGCATACTCAAAAGCCATTTTTTCAGAGCGTTTGTCTCATACTCAGAGACACAGATGTTAAGTGCCAGAATGAAAACAAGTTATACACCAAAGTGAAACTCTTTGTCTTTTTGTCTATTCAGAACAACCACATATTCTTTAGGCTGATTGACTCCTACGGACTCAACTGAGTTCTAGTCCTGTCTTCATGCTGAGTTTAATCTTACTTAACTTATAAGTGCAGTTCCTCACCTTTACTTTTTGTTGATGTTATTTGTGGCTCACAGTTCTTCAAGTTTCTTTCTTATGATGTCTCAAATTCTTATGATTTCTGAACACTTTTTGAATGCTTGAATTTGAATATTGATTTGTTTCTGTGAAGAGAAGAAATCGTCACTGCAAGTCATCAGATATATTTTAAAAGAAATCTGGAATTTGCCAAAGGGAATTATGAGAATGTTGAAAAGCCAGAGAGCTAGCCTACAGGAAACCAAAATGTTTAAAGGAGGAGATAAGAAAACCTCAGGCATTCCATAAGTTTTGCATGACACCCAAGAGTTCTATTTTTTTTTTTTTTCTTTTTGGCTAACTCATCTGTTATTTTGATTTATTAATTTTTTGGCAACACCTTTCACATGCTATCTTTCATATAAACTTACAGCTTTAGCCCTTTCTGGAAATAGAAGATTTTTCTAATTTCCCTTAAAACATGAGTCACTGGATAGAATTAAAACAGGATAGGACAGGGGAGAGGAAGGAGATGGGAATGATAAAAGTGCTATTAATAAAGTGTTGCAGCATCTTAGTGAAGGTAACCATGTTGATGGGCACCTGGAAGAACTGACAACCCATTTCACCAACCACCAAGTTCTACTACTTGGGGCTCTGATGTAAATAAATGAAGCTGCGTGTTTTTCTAGTGGTGGATTTGTCCTAAATAACACACATTGTCTTGTCTTGGCCTTACTGGGCAAAAAGGGTACATGTTAAAAATGTACAATGTACATTAGTAAAGCAATCTTTTTACAATTGAGTTGTATGGCAATTTTAGGAGTAGGAAAAGAAAGAAGTGGCATTAACAAAATATTGTATAAACAGAAGTTATTATGCCACTGTGTGTGTGTTTGTGTGTGTGTGTGTGTGTGTATGAGAGAGAGAGAGAGAGAGAGGGAGGGAGAGAGAGAGGGACTGAAGCAGAGAA
This sequence comes from Balaenoptera borealis, assembly GCF_965194805.1. NCBI lineage: Eukaryota > Metazoa > Chordata > Mammalia > Artiodactyla > Balaenopteridae > Balaenoptera > Balaenoptera borealis. The sequence goes on from NC_138863.1 coordinate 21,400,059, forward strand.
AGGAATAGAGAAAGACAGGGAATCAGGGAATTCAACCAATCTGAAAAAGAATGACTTAATTAGAGTAGGCCCTGGGCATGGATATTTTTTTTTAAAACCCAAGATGATTTGAATGTATAACTAAGTTTGGGAACCATAGATATAGAATTAAGGGCTAATTCTTCACTGTTTATTTTCATTTTAATCATAGTTATTAAAGTATAGGTTTTTTAATAAGTAAGGTGTTATGCCAGTATTTCTGTAACTATTTTCAACCTGTGCTGAAAACAATAGGATATAAGGGCTTCATCAATTTAGATAATTATTTTCCAAAAAGAGATATCAATAGACAGCCCTGAGTTATCACATCTCCTAATTCTGTTGAATTCTATGCACTGTTCTCTTCCTCCAAATGAGGTTAGCATTCTGGGCTGATAGTAGCTAAGAGAAAAATCAACCTATTTACAAGGCTGTGGAGAGACAAGTATTACAAAGAAAATGAAAATTCTATTTTATACCCTGGATAAATTAATTAATTAACTTGAGTGTGACTAAGTTCCTTACCTGGTAAAGGGTATCTCCCAAATGTTAATAGAAACATGATATTTAATTCTAAAATAAGAAATATTTTCTTTAAATTCAGCAATGAGACAAGAATGCCTGCTGTTGATGCCCCTTTTAATATTGTTTAGAGATCATAGTCCTCAGAGTAAGGCAAGAGGAACAAGTTATAAGCAATGGAAAGAAAGAAATAAAACTGCTAGTATTGGTAGATGAAATACATGGAAAACCCATGAGGATCTACTGACAAATTATTGGAATTAATTACAGAGTACAACAAGGTTGCAAGATGTAATATCAAGATATAAAATACCACTGCCTTCTTCTTTATTAGTGACAAGTAGGGAAATTTTAATTTTTAAAAATTGACATTTACATAGCTACAAAAACCAAAAAAACTTACGAACAAAAACTAACAAAATTTGGGCTAGAGGTTTATAAATAAACTTGAAAAACTTTATTTAAAGACAATTACAAAGACCTCAATAAATGGAGAGAAAAAAACATTTCAAGGAAGACACCATATTATAAAGATGTTGTTTCTTCCCAAATTAATCTATAAATTCAACACACTCTCAATTAAAATTCTGTAAAGAGTATGTGATAACTCAATTCTAAAATATATATAAAATAACAAAGGTACAATGAAAGTCATGCCAGCTTTGAAGAAGAGCATGGTAGAGAGACTTTGTTCTAATACAAATAAAAATTCATTATAAAGCTTCAGTAATTAACATGGTGTGGTGCTGTCCAAGGAGAAACAAATATTCTAATAGAGCAGAATAGAAAAATATGACAGAGGTGGCTAGTTAGTGGTAAAAGGTGTAGTATTCAACGCGTGATACTAGGACAACCGGTTGTTTATATGGAACAAAATGAAATAGAATCTTTACTATCCATAGGATAGATAGATTAAATGTTGAAAACAAAACTAAAACTTCCAAAAGAAAACATTAAAAGAGTATCTTTATAACTTTGGGGAAACATTTTTAAACAAGATATGAAAAGCTCAAACAGTAAAAGAAAATGTTGATAAATTGATTACATGAAATGTTTTTAAAATTTCTGTACATCAAAAGACTAATAACAAAGGATAGAAACCAGCCACACTCTTTGAAAGTATATTTGCAATACACATAATTAACAAAAAATTAATATCCAGAATACGTAAAGAAATTTACATTCAATAAGAAAAATAAAAGCTTAGATAAAGGACATAAACAAGTAATTCACGGAAGAAAACCAAATGGACAATAAATGTACAAAAATGTTCTAATTTAATATAAATCAGGGAAACACAAATGAGATGCTACTTCTTGCCCATCAGATTGCAAAAATTAAGTTTGACAATACAAAATGTGGCATTAAGAAAGAAAAAAATATATATAAATTAAAATATCGGGTTGGCCAAAAAGTTCATTGCGGTTTTGCCATGTCATCTTACAGTAAATGAATTACATAAATGAATTACAGCAGTGCTTTTCAACTCTGAAGGTGGGGATGATTTTGTCCCCACAAGGACAACTGGCAATGTCTAGAGACATTTTTATTGTCATAACTTGGCAGGGAATGGGGGGGTGCATATTACTGGCAGCTAGGTGGTGCATATTAAGTACCTACAATACACAGGACCACCCCTCACAAAAAAGAATTCTCTTGCCCAAAATGTCAATAATGCTGAAGCTGAGAAATGTGTTTCTAATAGACAGCATAATGTGTTTTTTAATCCAATCTGACAATCTATGTCCTTTAATTGGTGTTTGAATCATTTACTTTTTTTTTTGTTTTTTTCGGCTGTTGGGTCTTTGTTGCTGCTCACAGGTTTTCTCTAGTTGCGGCAAGAGGGGGCTTCTCTTCATTGCGGTGCACTGGCTTCTCATTGCCGTGGTTTCTCTTGTTGCAGAGCACAGGTTTTAGGTGTGCGGGCTTCAGTAGTTGCAGCGCACGAGCTCTAGGGCTCATGGGCTTCAGTAGTTGTGGCTCGCGGGCTCTAGAGCTCAGGCTCAGTAGTTGTGGCTCACGGGCCCAGTTGCTCCGCGGCATGTGGGATCTTCCCGGACCAGGGATTGAACCCGTGTCCCCTGCATTGGCAGGCAAATTCTTAACCACTGTGCCACCAGGGAAGTCCCTGAATCATTTACATTTAATGTATTTACTGACATAGTTGAATTTAAGTCTGTCCTGTGACTGTTTCCTGTTTGTTCCCTCTATTGTCTCCTGCTCTTCTGGTTTCCTCTTCCTGATTTCTTTAGGCTTACATGAATATTTTTTACTATTCCATTTCAGCGTGTCAATTGGTCTTTTGACTGTGTCACTTTGTATTTTTCAGCTGTTGTTCCAGGAATTACTATATATATATATATATATATATATATATATAAAAAAATATATATATGTATATATACCTAACTTCCCAAAGTCTACTTAGAATTAATATTTTACCATTTCAAGTAAAATGCAGAAGCTTTGCAAACATATAGATTCCTTTAGCCTCCTTCCTTTATGTTATAGTTTTCATATATATTATATCCACATACATTAAAAAATCCACTAAACATTGCTATAATTTTTGCTTTCAACAGTACTACTTATTTAAACACTTAAGAGCAGGAAAATAGTCTATTTCTCAAGATATTTGCCATTTAAAATGTTTCATTTCATTCCTGAAGTTCCAGGCTTCCCTCTGTTATCACTTCTCTCCAATCTGAAAAACTTTGTTCAGCATTTTTTTAAAAACATGTTTGCTGGTGATGAACTCTTAGTTTACTTTCTTCTAAGAAGACCTTACTTTGTCTTCATTCCTGAGGATATTTTCAAGATGACAGTTCTTTTCTTTCAACACTATAAAATCTTGTTGTACTTTCTTCTGGCCTCCAAGGTGTCTAGATGAGAAATAAGACATACTTCAAATAGTTTCCCTCTTATGTAATGTGTCATTTTTCCCTCCTCTGGCTCCTTTCAAATTTTTCATTTATCTTTTGTTTTCAAAAGTTTGAATTTGATGTGTCTGGGCATGATATTCTATGAATTTAAATTAAATATTGAGATTTGCTGTGCTTCTTGAATCTGTAAACATATGTCTTTCACCATATTTAGGAAGTTTTTAGTCATTATTGATTTGATATTATTTTCTGCACCAATAGTTTTCTCTTTTCTAATTGGGACTCCAGGGACACAGATGTTAGATATTTTCCCAATTATTCCTGAGGCTATTTTTTTTTTCTCTTTGTTCTTGTGTAATTTGGATAAATTGGATAATTTATATTGGTTTATCTATAAGTACACCAACTCTTCTATCATTTCCATTATGCTACTGAGCCTATCTAATGAATTATTTAATTCAGATATTATGTTTTTCAGTTCTAAAATTTTCATTTGCTTCTTTCTAAAATTTTCTATTTTTCTGCTGTGAGCCTCTGTTTTTCCATGTATCTCATTAGTGTTTACTTTTACCTTATGGGGGATGGTGATAATAGTTGCTTAGTCTTTGTCTAAATGTTTAACATTTGTTAAACTTGTTTTAAACTGTTTTAAAGCTTCTATTTCTGAATCAGGAATTCTATTGTATTTTGAGTTTTTCTGAATCTCTTTTTAGTTTTCTAGTCCACTTCTCTTTTAAGCAGCTGGTGTCTAGAAAAAAATCATTTCATTGTGATATGTTTGGGTATTCTAAGATCACACCAATCAAATAAAAAAACAGAACAATGGTCAGGACTTCTAGGTAGTTCCCAAAAAATATACTCAGATCTGTATGCCAATCTGTATTTCCACACTGGGAAAAAGAACATCAGCTGTTTACTCTGTATCACTGTGAACCCTTGTAGTAGGCCTATTTACTTCTTCTTATTCCTTACTGTTGTTGAGCTCTTGGCTCCAAATATTTACTACTCACTTGTAATTATCTCCCTTTTCTCTAAGCTCTTCTCAACCCCCATGTTACTCTCCAATAGTTTTATGAGTAGTAAATGACTCCTAACTTATATCATTCCTACTCAAAATGATTAGCAAAGTTCAGCATCACCTGGGAGCTTGTTAGAAATGCAAATTCTCAGGTCCCCTACCCAGACCTATTGAATCAGAAACTCTAAGGGTGGGGCCCAGGAGTCTGCACGAGTAAGATCTCCCTGCCATTCTTCTGTGTGCACTGGTCTAAATGACTAATTCCTTAAGCTCATATGAGTGGTTGGGGGAATAATAAAGAGGAGGTAAAATTTAGCAGGTGAAAGAGGGAGGCAGAGTTGGTCTCAACAGAGAAGAGAGTGGTCAGACTAGGCAACTCTCAAACAACCAGGAATGGGCATGGCAGGGGCTGAAAAGTCAGTGATTTGGGGCCTAACAGTGGCTGTCAGATCTTTTGATGGTGTCAGATGGTGCAGACATAGGGGCAAAGAAACATGTTTGTGCACAGACTATTTCAGGCTGTCATATGAATATATGAATATTATGTTAATGTCACATTGTTTTTGTAGAGTAACAAAGTAGGGAGAATTTTTTTCTGCATCTTTTTGGTGATAGACTTTTTTGCATCTAATTGGTGAACAGGCAAAATCTCTTAAGTGACTTGACCAGTGTGTCATATTAATAGTAGAATTTGTACCTATAGTTGGAGTTGGGGCCCATCACACCATCCTGTGATTTTAGTAATTGATAGGTGAGCCTAGACAAGTCCCACTGTGAGTAGTTCATCACCAACACTAATAACTCAAAAGAGTGGGTAATAGAACATTGCTCTATTCATCTGATAATGCCTCCCTTGTCACCAAACTCTCAGAAAGGATGACCGAGCAAATGGTAGTCGCAGAGAATGATTACCTGTTCAGGGTCCTGTGGGAGTTCTGGGGGAGTCCTGGGGGAGGTGAGTCTTCCAAAACTCCCTTATGCATTCAGCACTTTTAAACATGCCTATTTTCTAGAGACAAAATTTTACTGTTTTCAAAAATTAGTTTGCAGTAGAATTGAAAATACAGTTGTTAATCAATCCCAAATCCCTATAGAAATCTCAGAAGGAGTTTAGAGTGATTTGTCATCCCTTTGCATTGCCAACAGGCAGACTAGACTTTGACCTGGGTTCTTGGTGTAGCCATGTTTGTATACTAATTAAGGCTAGGATTTGAGCTTTGGTGTTGACAGGCAGTGTTCAGGTGGAGATAACAGAGTCTCTGAAGCCAAATTTTGCAGTTGAATGTAGCCTCATTTATCTTATTTTAATAGTTCCATTAATTTTGCTTTGGAAAGCATTTCCATTTGGTTTTCTCATATTGGTTTGCTGTGATATGCAAGCTTCAAAAGCCTAGAAGTAAAAAGACTAAGAAAGGGATTTTGGAAATCTTGAAGCAGAGATTTTCTAAAGCTGTTTACAAGGCAGCAAGGTTACCATCTCAGGTGTCAGGAATGAGAAGGGGAGGGGAAGGATCCCCTTTGCATAAGGACCTGGAGAGGAAAACTGTGGGACATGACCGAGGTGGGGTGGATCAGGGGGTCTTTTTTTGTAAATCCAGAATGGGTAAGTAATAGGGTATGCCATCAACCTCATGAAGCTCACTTATGGGAAGCCAGGCCCATGAGGTAGTTATTCTGGGAGATGCTCTCTGTGTATTCCAGACCACAGCCACTGCACTGATTGACACAGGAGAGCAACATCTGGGCCTGGAGAAAGAGCTGGCCCTGCCAAGGAGCCAGGGAGGCTTCTGGTCTCCAAAATTCCTAAGTAGGGTGGATGGTCAGACTCCAGGAGGGAGACCTTGAGAAGAAGCTCACGGCTTACAGCAGGGCACTGGAACTTCTGTGTTTGGGTGACAACAAGCAGGGCATGGCAGTGAGGTTCCATCCCAGGTAGCCGACCTGGGCCATCACATTCTGACTGTCAGGTAGGAAACCTAAATTCATAGCCTCCCTTTTGTGTCAAGCAATCTATTTCTTCTTTCTTGTAGTCTCATTTTTTTAATGCCAGATTTACTACTGGCTAAGAGACTAGAACGCGGCTAAGGTTCGTTCCTTCAGAACCACGGTTTACAAGGTCTTGCCATGTTCCCATCCCTGCCTGCTTAGTCCGGGCACTTCTCAGGCATTGCAACTGTGCACAGCACTCCAGAATCTAGGCAGAGTTTGGACAGCTATTTTCTTTCCTATATAAGTGAAACCTGCCTTCTCCACTCCCTCCTGGCCCCAGAAGGAAGGAAGTGAAGGCAGATGAACTGAGAGAGCCTCAGCCAGGACTAGGAATTCTCAATACCATGTCGATTTATGCCCTTGAGTTTACCTTGTGTACCTTTCTACCCTAGAAAAGGGGAGTATATCATTTATGCTTTATATTAACCAGCTGGTGGGGAAAAAAATGTTTCCTAATTTTTCACTCCTTCTGTCTTCACAGCCAAACTCTATTACTCTGTTGTGGCTGACTTGTACAGGATTCTGGAGTAATAAATAATTTATTTCAGGCCCTCTTACATTTTCTGACAAATTCTCTTGTTAGATTTTGCTGCCCCTGTTAAAGCCTTAATCCGAAGTGTCGCCTGCTTATGTTAGCAACTGTTGGTGTAACCTGTCACTGCTTAGAGAAAAATCCATAAGAAAAGACATCATATTCAGTGGCTTTTTTTTTTTTGCCCCTCAACTTCTTTTGTATAGACTGGCAAAACAGTTTACAGCATAACTTGTCTGCAGGGAGGAAATCGTATGGAGACCACATTTCATTACCATTAAGTAAAAGAGAGCGCTTTGGGGAATCTTGGTGTCTTCAGCAGGGAGTCATTGATTCTTCTCTACCTTCTCTTCCAAAGCCAGGCTTCCCTGGGTATTGCTATCGTGTGTAGAAACAGCTAGGTTTCCTCCTATGAGGATGGCTGTGTGTACCAAGCACAGAGCGTCCAGGAGGCAGCGGATTTAGTGAGCTGCCTCAGCGTGGGTGTGCCCTGGACATGGATCAGGTATCTGATCAAGTTCCCCTGTGGCCCCAGAGAAGTGTTGGTGGCATTTTCACCCATTGGAGTGTGATGACGTAGAGAGAGTTTTCTTGACCTATACCACAGAGCCCCTGTAATTCTTCATCGCCACCAAAAGGGCTTCATTTACACCTTTGTGCATCTGGGGCTTTGGAGCATGGTGAGAAAGGAAAACACTTTTGGGGTGTGAAGAAAAGAGAATTTCCTTGATTTGCATTGTTTTTCATATTCTTTTAGAGCTGCCTCTTGGAAAGTCACTTAGCAGAGAGGGGTTTACATATTCCCAGAGATTAAGTTACCAGATGTGATTTTAAAGTATAATGTAAAAATAACCTGCCTGATATCATCATTACATCTCCAACAGGAATGCTGCCAGAGAAGAGAACAGTATGTTAGAAACACTCTTTAAATGTGTTTCTCTGCACACATCCCTGAAATTGACAGGGGTGTCCTGTGCAATGTAGAATTTCTCAGTTTCACCTTTAATTTCCAAAAAACTGTCACTTGTGAGTGAATGTGGGCTTCTGCTATAGAACTAAATGCCCTTCTGTTTCTTTTCAGGGACTACCCAATGCAATCACCTATGAACAGTGGACCAAATCTCCCCAGACTGTTGAGATTTATTAGAAGGACAGCTCCCCATAGTGCCAGAAAATCTTGAATCTCTGGCGAACGGACACTGTGCAGGCTGAGGAATATCACCATCACGAATTCATACAACCACAGACGCTTTGTCTGATTATGTCAGTCTTTGGGGATGTGCATTTCTTCCCAATGCTAGTAGGTCACACTGCCCTTATGAGTTATGCTGTTAAATGAGAGTACTAGAGAAATTAGCCTTTAGAAATCTTGAAATGCTTCCCTTTCTTATCACTTTCCTCAATTAACTTGTTTTGTTTCCCTCTGTCCTAACTGCTTATGTTGAAATACACAGTCTTGTCATGGAAATTACTACTTCTTCTAAATCAATTGGAAAAATTGGCTTTCCTCTGCTCCCCGACTACTCAAAAGTCAGAGAGATCTTGGTTCCCAACATTTTTGTTTTCTTCTGGACACTTAGGCAATTGAATTAGGAAAGGGTTCAGAAATAAGAGATGGTAGAAGGGACTTTATGCAGAAAGAAAATAAAAGGTTAAAGTAAGGAAGAAAGCTCTAGAGTGAAACTGGCAAATGTCTTGAATTATATCCAATAATGTGGTCAGTTCACTGAGTGACATTTTGCACCTTAGTTAAGAAAAAGGAAAATGGCAGGTTCAGAATTTTCTTCATCTATGTCAGGACTCACCTACCCGCCCAAACATCTTCATTATCTGTCTCAAGAATATTTACACTTCGGGATGCCTTTCTTTACGTTCAGAAATACAATGTGGAAAATGTTGATTTAAGTTAATGAGAATTTTTTGTTGGAATGCAGATATATCATCATCTGTGAGGTTACTTATTAAACCAGTCTTATCCTAGAAAACAATAGTTTATCTGATTGCCTTACCTAGTTAACAGAATTCCAGGAGAATGGGATGAAGGAAAGGTCAGCTTTGAAGACCATTTGGGGTTCAATTTATAACGGGATCACTTTGTGAGTTGTTATTTTGGAAAGATAAAAGGTGGTAAGGCTGATGATTGGGAGGAGAAGAAAGAGGTAAAGAAGAATATACAAGAGATACATATTTACTTAAAATTTTGCTGAGGGCCTACTCTTGTCTTGGTTTTTAATGTGTAGGTGGACACAGCAATGGAAGTCTTCAAGAATTCAGCATATAAGGAATCAGAAAATAGAGAACTAAAAATATCAGTTTCACTTTGCTAATCAAGTGGTGCTTTTATTCTAAATTACAAATAGGCAGGAGGGGCTATCCTGGACACTGGACCTAGTGAATAGTGCATAAACCAATCTGCGAAGTTGCTAGGGAAAGCTTCCCTCATGACATTTGTCCATGAACTGAAAGATCAAAATCTGTTTTCTGCTTACAACTGAAGGAGAATATTGGCGAGAATTCTTGCTGTGATTGAAGATTATTTAACTCATAAGCACTCATCCAAAGCAGTAGTAAGCTTTAGTTATGATTTAATAGAATTATGCTAATGAGATAAAGCAAATATGACGATCGATGTCTGTGGTTGTTTGCTCAGCTAATCTAACAGATTACATGCTTTTGCCATTTCACAGTTCACATTTCTTTGTCTACAGTCTTCAAAGTCTTCAAAGAAAAGGAGAGAGGAAAGATTTAAAAAAAACGGTCTTCACACACTGTCATCAGTTTGGTGGGAAAGGATGTTAGAAATTTCAGCTTGGGATGATCAGCATATTCAATCTATTCATGCTTTTTCTTTCCTGGATAACCAAGATAATCAAGGGTTGGCTGTTTGACATGCTGGAAATGTCACATTTAGTCAATAGACAGCAGTCTTCATTACTGTGCAGTAATGTATCTTGTGGCGAAGTGCTGAACACGTACAAAAAGTAAATGAACTGTCTTTTGATGAAAAGACTCACACAACACAATCAGCAGTCTAAATTGACAAGTTAAGAGGATCTCCTCACCAAAATCATTAAGGAAGGAACTGTATGATATATATTATATACTTTGTCTATATAACCTGGTTAAATCTGGAGTTATGGAAATACTATATATAGAAAATTAAATTTTTTTGTTTAGGTTAGATGAGATGGTATTAAGCATGAGAGTTTTGTAGAAGGCAAGAAAGGGTAGAACGCTATTAGTTCCATGAATCATAGGTCTTGTTCAAGTATTCAATCTTTGTTTACAAAAAATTTTCTGTGAAATTCATAAAAAACTCATAAGGCATGTCAGATTGAAAGGTTTCATTGCCAGTTTGGTTTCAGATGGCAGACTTAAGTGTCAATTGAAAGAAAATCTTATTAATTGTATTTTATTTGACCAGAGAGACAAACACAAAATTAGAGGTCAAAATGAAACTGAAGCCTCAGTTCTTTCATCCAGTAACTTGTGACTTCCATGTTTTTTAAGTCAAAGTTGACATGACTATTATCAGCTAATTTTTTGCATTATAATCATACCTCTTAACCCCTACTTATACGATGAGGCACTTCCAAATTCAATTGCAACATTTAGGCAAATGGATGAGTGACATTTCCTGGGACTAAAGTATTTCCTATTATTTCGTCACAAGTCTTTAATGTCTCCTTCCAATAATAAAGTGAATTTCCTGTTCTCTCCTGAGTGCAAAATATTTGTCACTGACTTAGCTGTTCCCTCTGGGCCAGAGGACCTAGCCTCATTTAGATGAGTCATTTGTGAGATTCTGAAGTAAGGTGCTAGTGAAAGCAAACTGTTCTAAAAGGAGTTTTGTCAGCATGGTTTACACAGCTAATGGATGATGGCAAATCTTAGTGCCTGAAAGAGGCAGACACTTGAGCAAAAGTGAGCAAAGTGGAGCTTTCACACCCACTGCTTTCATAATGGTTTTCCAATGTGTTTGTCGCAATAACTAATTTTTTAAGGTTCTGTATAAATATAAAATGCTTTCAGACTTAATAAGATATACTTGACTTTCTACTATAATCTGAAACATCCAGAATATCATAGTAAGTTTAATTTAAGTAGGTCCTGCTGGACCTGTGACTAGACAACCAGCCCACTGATCTAACCATGAATGTTTAGGGCAAATTTTACTATAGAATTTAGATGCTTAAAATGATTTTAAGAATGAAGATATGTGGGCAGAGGATCCTCTTATCCAGTGAGAAATGGTGATAACATGGACTTCATGGTGAGGAAAGAGAGGGGTTGCTTCTAAACATCATCATCATCATCACCACCATACACACACAGACACAGACACAGACACACACAGACACACAGGCACACACACACGCAGACACACAGACAGACAGACACACACATACACACACTTGATTAAGCAGGACTGGACTAGGAGAATTTACTTTTTGCAAAATGTTAAAATCTCTTCCAATATCTTCCAACTCCTCTTTCCTTCTTTTATAATTTCCTTCAACTTGGTCTCTTTCTGGGTCTGACCAAGACAAAACTGATAGTCAGGTAAGGTTTGCCTATGTGTTTTCTGATTTGGCATTATATTTTCCAGACTCTCTTGCTGTCTTCACTGATAAGATCTCTTCTTCTTTGATGCCTTCTCTTGAGCCACATGTCTTTATTTCAGGCAACTTTCTGCTCCTCTGACTTCCATCAGAGATGATGTATTCTGTGTGTCTGTCAAACTCTTGATAGGTGACTGAGTGACATATATATGATAAATGCTTAGTGCTAAGATTTCAAAGGACAATTATGCCTTGATGTGTATCCAAGCCCCTATTTTAGAAGGCCAATTTGGGACAATATTTTTTAATCCAGAGGATTGACTCAGTTGGTGAAAGTGGAAGATCTTTGGGCAGATGGGTCTTTGTCTCCTTAAAATATGCCTCTTAGGTGACAACCTACTCTAGTTTGTCTTGGGAAGGCCACCCTTCCTCCCCTTCCTGTTCAACTATAACAGGATCCTGCTACAAGATGGGATACATCTTCAGAGCAAGTGGGTGAACTGCCTGCTGGTTTTCTATGGTAGGAGCTCTGGCTAGAGACATCTCAAGAAGGATGACTCAATGTTAATTCTAATAAGAGTCCATTGCTGACTCTGTAAAGTTTGCAGACACTTAAGGCATCTGCTGTTTTCCTCCATGTCTCAATTGCTTTACCCTTATTTTGCATTGCTTCATAGAGAAGTTTTCATCAGGAACAGCTAAAGTGACAAACATTGGATTAACCAGACAATTACATGTTAAACCTCCCCTTTTACTCTTTTCTGAGTGTGAAGTTGCCATACACAGGATAGATGATCTCTTAAAGTCTTAGAGAGAAACATCTTTCAGTAGCTTTTGAGGGAAATAAACATGACACAAAAAAAGAAAATCTTCTTTTAATGCATTTAGCTGTCTGGCTGTCTGACTTCCAAAACAGTTGGAGCTATAAATGTTAAATTTGGCTTAAAGAAGTCCTCCATAAGAAATACAACCCTAAATTTTGAAAAGAGAAAATAAGTTGAAACTTTTATTAAAAGTTAACAATGGTTACATTTACAAGTCTGAGGGTGTGTAAATTCAACACTTCCATCTGCTAATTTGCCAAGGCGTAATTTACTCACTGTTCATAAACACTGCTGAGATGGTCAGAGAGAAACATGTGGTTTTCTTGAAATTTATAGAAGATGGAAATAATCAATTCCACCTTCAGGGAGTTTGTAATCTAAGAGGAGAAAAGATTATCATGCATACCTTGTAAGTGGACAGTTGTGTAAGAGAACTGGCAAATATTGAGAGGCTTAGTTATGAATTATGTCTTCTTTACAAGTTAGGGCTTATTGTATTCAGATGTGGGCATTCTGATGTGTGTGAATTATGACTTTAATCATGGGAAGAATTTGACACATTTAGTGGAAGAGCTGACAGCTGTTTCCATGACTTGAGTTCTCCAGAAAGCTTTAGGCTCGAGGCAGAGTCAAGATGGTGGTGTGGGAAGACACGGAGTTTGTCCCACCACAACTAGGGCACCTGCCGCCCACTGGTGGGGAACTCTGATGACCAAGGAGATGGGGGGAACCCCAGAGTGAACCAGTAGGACAGAGTGGGGGTGAGGGGGGAGGAGAAGTGGAAGCTAGACAGGATCAGCGCCCCTGAGGCCAGGGAGATCAGGAGAGGCAGGCAGGAAGAACTCTCTGGCAAGAGCAGGAGAGGAGTGGAGGGCGACTGCCTGGCCCACTCAGGGAGCCTGCTGAGCTCCCAGGCCGGTCCCCTGCACTCCAAAGCCCCCTCCAGGTCCTGGGGGCATAGGAGGGAGGCCGGGGAGATCAGGAGAGGCAAGCAGGAGTGGCCTTCCCAGACCAGAGGAGCAGGAGAGGAGAGGAGAGGAAGGCATTTGCTCTGCCCACGCAAGCCCAGGAAGCCTCCTGGGCTCCCAGGTGAGGTCCCCTGCCCCCTGAGACTAGGGGTGGGGGCACACCTGGACACCTTCTGTTCCTTGAGCCTAAACCCCATCCCCTACATCCCCCAGGGCCTAAGGGTCCAGCCTGTGGGTCCTGAGCATCGGCCCCACCCACTGCCCAAACTTGCACTTGCTTAGGCCTCAGCCTCCTCAGCCAAGGCTTTTCCCTCCCTGTTATTTTTTTTCTTTTCCCTCCTCCTCTTTTTTACTATTGTGGTACTGACATACATTCGGTTGTTGATTCATCTTTATTTTTATTTTTATATTCATCGTAATGTATCTGTTAGCTTCCTAGTCGAATTTTATTTTTTACTTTGTTATTGTTCTTTCTTTTTTTTTTTTTTGCTGCCCTAGGTGGCTTGCAGAACCTTGGTTCATGATCCTGGGGTTGGGCCAAAGCTCCTGCGGTGGTAGCTCTGAGTCCAAAACACTGGACTAACAGAGAACGTCAGATCCCAGGGAATATTCATCGGAGTGAGGTCTCATGGAGTTCCTCATCTCAACACCAAGACCCAGCTCTACCCAATAGCCTACAAACTACAGTGTTGGAAGACTCAGGCCAAACAACCAGTAAGACAGGAACAAATTCCCACTCATAAAAAAAAAAAAAAAAATGAGACAGCAAAAAAATTTGTCACAGATGAAGGAGCAAGGTAAAAACCTACAAGACCAAATAAATGAAGAGGAAATAGGCAATCTACCTGAAAAAGAATTCAGTGTAATGATAGTAAAGATGATCCAGAATCTCGGAAATAGAATGGAGGATTGAGAAAATACAAGAAATGTTTAACAAAGATCTAGAAGAACTAAAGAACAAACAGAGATGAACAACATAATAACTGACATGAAAAATACGCTAGAAGGAATCAATGCCAGAATAACTGAGGCAGAAGAACAAATAAGTGAGCCGGAAGACAAAATGGTGGAAATAACTGCCGAGAAGCTCAATAAAGAAAAAAGAAGGAAGATGATCTCAGAGACCTCTGGGAAAACACTAAATGCACCAACATTCGAATTATAGGGGTCCCAGAAGAAGAAGACAAAGAGAAAGGGTCTGAGAATATATTTGAAGAGGTTATAGTTGAAAACTTCCGTAACTTGGGAAAGGAAGTAGTCACCCAAGTCCAGGTAACACAGAGAGTCCCATACAGGATAAACCCTAGGAAAAATACACCAAGACACATATTAATAAAATGAACCAAAATTAAATTCAAAGAAAAAATATTAAAAGCAGCAAGGGAAAAGCAACAAATAACATACAAAGGAATCCCGATAAGGTAATCAGCTGATTTTTCAGTGGAAACTCTGCAGTCCAGAAGGGAGTGGCAGGATATACTTAAAGTGATGAAAGAGAAAAACCTACAAACAAGATTACTCTACCCAGCAAGGATCTCATTCAGATTTGATGGAGAAGTCAAAAGCTTTTCAGACAAGCAAAAGTGAAGAGAATTCAGCACCACCAAACCAGCTTTACAACAAATGCTAAAGGAACTTCTCTAGGCAGGAAACACAAGAGAAAGAAAAGACTTACAATAACAAACCCAAAACAATTTAAAAGAATGGTAAAAGGAACATACAAATCAATAGCTACCTTAAATGTAAATGGATTAAATGCTTCAACCAAAAGACACAGACTGGCTGAATGGAAACAAAAACAAGACCATATATATGCTGTTTACAGCATATATATGCTGTCTACAGCACTTCAGACCTAGGGACACAAACAGACCAAAAGTGAGGGGATGGATAAAGATATTCCATTCAAATAGAAATCAAAAGAAAGCTGGAGTAGCAATATTTGTATCAGATAAAATAGACTTTAAAATAAAGACTATTACAAGAGACAAAGAAGGACACTACATAATGATCAAAGGATCAATCCAAGAAGAAGATATAACAATTGTAAATATTTATGCACTCAACATAGGAGCACCACAATACATAAGGAAAATGGTAACAACCATAAAAGGGGAAATCGACAGTAACACAATAAGAGAAGGGGACTTTAACACCCTATTTTCACTAATGAACAGATCATCCAAAATGAAAATAAATAAGGTAACACAAGATTTAAATGATACATTAAACAAGGTGGACTTAATTGATATTTATAGGACATTCCATTAATTGATATTTATAGGACATTCCATCCAAAAACAACAGAATGCACTTTCTTCTCAGTGCTCATGGAACATTCTCCAGGAGATCATATCTTGGGTCACAAATCAAGCCTTGGTAAATTTAAGAAAATTGAAATCGTATCAAGCATCTTTTCCTACCACAACACTATGAGACTACATATCAGTTACAGGAAAAAAATCTGTAAAAAATACAAACACATGGATGCTAAAGAGTACACTACTAAATAACCAAGAGATCACTGAAGAAATCAAAGAGGAAATCAAAAAATACCTAGAAAAAAAAATGACAATGAAAACAAAATGAACCAAAACCTATGGGATGCAGCAAAAGCAGTTCTAAGAGGGAAGTTTATAGCAATACAATCCTACCTTAAGAAACAAGAAACATCTCAAAAAAACAACCTAACATTACACCTAAAGCAATTAGAGAAAGAAAAACAAAACAAAAAAAACCCCAAAGTTAACAGAAGAAAAGAAATCATAAATATCAGATCAGAAATAAATGAAAAAGAAATGAAGAAAACTATAGCAAAGATCAATAAAACTAAAAGCTGGTTCTTTGAGAAGATAAACAAAATCAATAAGCCATTAGCCAGACTCATCAAGAAAAAAAGGGAGAAGACTCAAACCAATAGAATTAGAAATGCAAAAGGAAAAGTAACAACTGACACTACAGAAATACAAAGGATCATGAGAGATACTACAAGCAACTATATGCCAATAAAATGGACAACCTGGAAGAATTGGACAAATCCTTAGAAAAACATAATCTTCTGAGACTGAACCAGGAAGAAATAGAAAATATAAACAGGCCAATCACAAGCATTGAAATTGAAACTGCGATTAAAAATTTCCAACAAAAAAAAGCCCAGGACCAGCTGGCTTCACAGGCAAATTCTATCAAACATTTACAGAAGAGCTAACACCTTTCCTTCTCAAACTCTTCTAAAATATAGCAGAGGGAGAAACAATCCCAAACTCATTCTATGAGGCCACCATCACCCTGATACCAAAACCAGAAAAAGATGTCACAGAAAAAGAAAACTACAGGCCAATGTCACGGATGAACATCGATGCAAAAATCCTCAACAAAATACTAGCAAACAGAATCCAACAACACATTCAAAGGATCATACACCATGATTAAGTGGGGTTTATCCCAGGAATGCAAGGATTGTTCAATATACGCAAAACAATCAATGTGATAAACCATATTAACAAATTGAAGGAGAAAAACCATATGATCATCTCAATAGATGCAGAAAGAGCTTTCAACAACATTCAACACCCATTTATGATAAAAAACCCTCCTGAAAGTAGGCATAGAGGGGACTTACCTCAAGATAATAAAGGCCATATATGACAAACCAACAGCCAACGTCATTCTCAGTGGTGAAAAACTGAAACCATTTCCTCTAAGATCAGGAACAAGACAAGGTTGTCCACTCTCACCGCTATTATTCAATATAGTTTTGGAAGTTTAGCCACAGCAATCAGAGAAGAAAAAGAAACAAAAGGAAACTAAATTGAAAAAGAAGAAGTAAAGCTGTCACTGTCTGCAGATGATATGATACTATACATAGAGAATCCTAAAGATGCTACCAGAAAACTACAAGAGCTAATCAATGAATTTGGCAAAGTAGCAGGATACAAAATTAATGCACAGAAATCTCTGGCATTCCTATACACTGATGGTGAAAAATCTGAAAGAGATATTAAGGAAACACTCCATTTACCATTACAACAAAAAGAATAAAATACCTAGGAATCAACCTACCTAAGGAGACAAAAGACCTGTATGCAGAAAACAATAAGACACTGATGAAAGAAATTAAGGATGACACCAACAGATGGAGAGGTATACCATGTTCTTGTATGGGAAGAATCAACATTGTGAAAATGACTATACTACCCAAAGCAATCTACAGATTCAATGCAATCCCTATCAAACTGCCAATGGTTTTTTTCACAGAACTAGAACAAAAAAATTCACAATTTATATGAAAACACAAAAGACCCCGAGTAGCCAAAGCAATCTTGAGAAAGAAAAACGGAGTTGGAGGAATCAGGATCCCGGACTTCAGACTATTTTGCAAAGCTACAGTAATCAAGACAGTATGGTACTGGCACAAAAACAGAAATATAGATCATGGTTTAGGATAGAATGCCCAGAGATAAACCCATGCACATATGGGCACCTAATTTACGACAAAGGAGCCAATAACATACCATGAAGGAAAGACAGCCTCTCCAATAAGTGGTGCTGGGAAAACTGGACAGGTACATGTAAAAGAATGAAATTAGAACACTCCTTAACACCATACACAATAATAAACTCAAATTGGATTAAAGACCTAAATGTAAGGCCAGACACTACAAAACTCTTAGAGGAAAATATAGGCAGAGCACTCTATGACATAAATCACGGCAAGATCCTTTTTGACCCACCTCCTAGAGAAATGGAAAAAAAAACAAAAATAAACAAATGGGAGCTAATGAAACTTTAAAGCTTTTGCACAGCAAAGGAGACCATAAACAAGATGAAAAGACAACCCTCCAAACCGGAGAAAGTATTTGCAAATGAAGCAACTGACAAAGGATTAATCTCCAAAATATACAAGCAGCTCATGCAGCTCAATATCAAAAAAACAAACAACCCAATCCAAAAATGGTCAGAAGACCTAAATAGATATTTCTCCAAAGAAGATATACAGATTGTCAAGAAACACATGAAAGGATGCTCAACATCACTAATCGTTAGAGAAATGCAAATCAAAACTACAATGAGGTATCACCTCACACCGGTCAGGAAGGCCATCATCAAAAAACCTGCAAGCAATAAATCCTGGAGAGGGTGTGGAGAAAAGGGAACCATCTTGCACTGTTGGTGGGAATGTAAATTGATACAGCCACTATGGAGAACAATATGGAGGTTCTTTAAAAAACTAAAAATAGAACTACCATACGATCCAGCAATCCCACTACTAGGCATATACCCTGAGAAAACCATAATTCAAAAAGAGTCTTGTACCACAATATTCATTTCAGCTCTATTTACAATAGCCAGGACATGGAAGCAACCTAAGTGTCCATTGACAGAAGAATGGATAAAGAAGATGTGGCACATATATACAAGGGAAAGTTACTCAGTCATAAAAGAAACAAAATCGAGTTATTTGCAGTGTGGTGGATGGACCTAGAGTCTGTCGTACAGAGTGAAGTTAGTCAGAAAGAGAAAAACAAATACCGTATGCTAACACATATATATGGAATCTTAAAAAAAAAAAAAGGTTCTGAAGAACCTAGGGGCAGGACAGGAAAAGATACGCAGACGCAGAAAATGGATTTCAGGACATGGGGAGGGGGAAGGGTAATCTGGGACGAAGTGAGAGACTGGCATGGACATATATAAACTACCAAATATAAAATAGATAGCTAGTGGGAAGCAGCCGCATAGCACAGGGAGATCAGCTAGGTGCTCTGTGACCACCTAGAGGAGTGGGATAGGGAGGGTGGGAGGGAGACGCAAGAGGGAGGGGATATGGGGATATATGTATACATATAGCTGATTCACTTTGTTATAAAGCAGAAACTAACACACCATTGTAAAACAATTTTACACCAATAAAGATGTTACAAAAAAAGGAAAGGTTACAAACCAATAATAAAATAATACTGAATTCTATATTAAAAAAAAATAGAAAAAGACCCAGAAAAACAAACCCAAAACAATTAAGAAAATTGTAATAAGACGATACATATCAATATTAACTGTGAATGTAAATGGATTAAATGCCCCAACCAAAAGACACAGACTGGCTGAATGGACACAAAAACAAGACCCATATATATGCTGTCTACAAGAGACCCACTTCAGATCTAGGGACACATACAGACTGAAAGCGAAGGGATAGAAAAAGATATTCCATGCTAATGGAAATCAAAAGAAAGCTGGAGTACCGATATTCTTATCAGATAAAATAGACGTTAAGATAAAGACTGTTACAAGAGATAAGGAGGGACACTACATAATGATCAAAGGATCAATCCAAGAAGAAGATATAACAATTATAAATGTTTATGCACCCAACATAGGAGCACCTCAATACATAAGGCAAATGCTAACAACCATGAAAGAAGAAATCGACAGTAACACAATAATTGTAAGGGACTTTAACATCCCACTTACAGCAATGGACAGATCAGCCAAACAGAAAATAAATAAGAGAATACAAGCTTTAAATGACACAATAGACCTGATAGATCTAATTGATGTTTATAGAACATTCCACCTAAAAGTGGCAGAATACACTTTCTTCTCAAGTGCACATGGAACATTCTCCAGCATAGATCACATCTTGGATCACAAATGAAGCCTTGGAAAATTTAAGAAAATTGAAATCGTGTCAAGCATCTTTTCTGACCACAGTGCTATGAGATTGGACATCAATTACAGGAAAAAACTGTAAAAAACACAAATACATGGAGGCTAAAGAGTGCTCTACTAAATAACCAAGAGATCACTGAAGAAATCAAAGAAGAAATCAGAAAATACCTAGAGACAAATGACAATGAAAACACGATGACCCAAAACCTATGAGACACAGCAAAAGAAGTTCTAAGAGGGAAGTTTATAGCAATACAATCTCACCTCAAGAAACAAGAAAAATCTCAAATAAACAATCTAACCCTAAACTTAAAACAACTAGAGAAAGAACAAAGAAAACCCAAAGTCAGTAGAAGGAAAGAAATCATAAAGATCAGAGCAGAAATAAATGAAATAGAAATGAAGAAACAATAGCAAAGATCAATAAAAGTAAAAGCTGGTTCTTTGAGAAGATAAACAAAATTGATAAACCACTAGCCAGACTCATCAAGAAAAAAGGGAGAGGACGAAAATGAATAAAATTAGAAATGAAAAAGGAGAAATCTCAACTGACACTGCAGAAATACAAAGGATTATAAGAGACTACTACAAACAACTATACGCCAATAAAATGGACAACAACGAAGAAATGGACAAGTTCTTGGAAAGGTACAATTTTCCAAGACTGAACTAGGAAGAATTAGAAAATACAAACAGACCTATCACAAGTAATGAAATTGCAACCATAATTTAAAATCTTCCAACAAAGAAAAGTCCAGGACCAGATGGCTTCACAGGTGAATTCTATCAAGTATTTAGAGAAGAGCTAACACCGATCCTTCTCAAGCTCTTCCAAAAAATTTCAGAGGGAGAAACACTCCCAAATTCATTCTATGAAGCCACCATCACCCTGATACCAAAACCAGAAAGAGATATCACAAAGAAAAAGAAAATTATAGACCAATATCACTGATGAAATAGATGCAAAAATCCTCAACAAAATACTAGCAAACAGAATCCAACAGCATATTAAAAGGACCATACAACATGATCAAGTGGGATTTATCCCAGGGATGCAAGGATTCTTCAATATACGCAAATCAATCAATGTGATACACCACATTAACAAGTTAAGGAAGAAAAACCATATGATCATCTCAATAGATGCAGAAAAAGCTTTTGACAAAATTCAACACCCATTTATGATAAAAACTCTCCAGAGAGTGGGCATTGAGGGAACCTACCTCAACATAATAAATGCCATATATGACAAACCCCCAGCAAGCATCATACCCAATGGTGAAAAACTGAAAACATTTCCAATAAGATCAGGAACAAGACAAGGATGTCCACTCTTGCCACTCTTATTCAACATAGTTTTGGAAATCCTAGCCATAGCAATCAGAGACGAAAAAGAAATAAAAGGAATACAAATTGGAAAAGAAGGAGTAAAACTGTCACTGCTTGCTGATGACATGATACTATACATAGAAAATCCTAAGGATGCCACCAGAAAACTACTAGAACTAATCAATGAATTTGGTAAGGTTGCAGGATACAAAACTAATGCACAGAAATCTCTGGCATTCCTATACACCAACAACAAAAGATCAGAAAGAGAAATTAAGGAAACACTCCATTTACCATTGCAACAAAAAGAATAAAATACCTAGGAATAAACCTGCCTCAGGAGGTGAAAGACTTGTACTCAGAAAACTATAAAACACTGATGAAAGAAATCAAAGATGACATAAACAGATGGAGAAATATACCATGTACTTGGATTAGAAGAATCAACATTGTGAAAATGACTATACTACCCAAAGCAATCTATAGATTCAATGCAATCCCTATCAAACTACCAATGGCATTCTTCACAGAATTAGAACAAAAATTTTACAATTCGTACGGAAACACAGAAGACCCCAAATAGCCAAAGCAATCTTGAGAAAGAAAAACGGAGTTGGAGGAATCAGGCTCCCTGACTTCAAACTATACCACAAAGCTACAGTAATCAAGACAGTATGGTACTGGCACAAAAACAGAAATATAGATCAATGGTACAGGATAGAATGCCCAGAGATATCCCCACGCCCATATGGGCACCTAATTTACGACAAATGAGGCAATAACATACAACGAAGAAAAGACATCCTCTCCAATAAGTGGTGCTAGGGAAACTGGATAGCTACATGTAAAAGAATGAAATTAGAACACTACCTAACAAACACCATACACAAAAATAAACTCCAAATGGATTAAAGACTTAAATGTAAGACTAGACACTATAAAATTCATAGAGGAAAACATAGGAAAAACACTGTTCGACATAAACTACAGCAAGACCTTTTTTGATCCACCTCCTAGAGTAATGGAAATAAAAACAAAAATAAACAAATGGGACTTAATTAAACTTAAAAGCTTTTGCACAGCAAAGGAAACCATAAACTAGACAAAAAGACAACCCGCAGAATGGGAGAAAATATTTGCAAATGAAACAACAGACAAAGGATTAATTTCCAAAATATAAACATCTCATGGAGCTCAATATCAATAAAACAAACAATCCAGTTAAAAAATGGGTGGAAGACCTAAATAGACATTTCACCAAGGAAGACATACAGATGGCCAAGAGACACATGAAAAGATGCTCAACATCAGTAATTATTAGAGAAATGCAAATCAAAACTACAATGAGGTATCACCTCACGCCGGTCAGAATGGCCATTATCAAAAAATCTACAAACAATAAATGCTGGAGAGGGTGTGGTGAAAAGGGAACCCTCCGCACTGTTGGTGGGAATATAAATTTATACAACCACCATGGAAAACAGTATGGAGTTTCCTTAAAAAACTAAAAATAGAACTACCATATGACCCAGAAATCCCACTACTGGGCGTATATCCTGAGAAAACCATAATTCAAAAAGAGGCATGTACCACAATGTTCAGTGCAGCTCTATTTACAATAGCCAGGACATGGAAGCAACCTAAGCGTCCATCGACAAATGAATGGATAAAGAAGATGTGGCACGTATATACAATGGAATATTACTCAGCCATAAAAGGAAACGAAACTGAGTTATTTGTAGTGAGGTGGATGGACCTAGAGTCTGTCATACAGAGTGAAGTAAGTCAGAAAGAAAAACGAATACCGTATGATAACACATATATATGGAATCTAAAAAAAAAAAAAAATGGTACTGATGAACCTAGTTGCAGGGCAGGAATAAAGAGGTAGACATAGAAAACGGACTTGAGGACATGGGGCGGGAGGTTGAAGCTGGGGCGAAGTGAGAGTAGCATCGACATATATACACTCCCAAATGTAAAATAGCTAGTGGGAAGCAGCAGCATAGCACAGGGAGATCTGCTCAGTGCTTTGCAATGACCTAGAAGGGTGAGATAGGGAGGATGGGAGGGAGGCTAAAGAGGGAGGGGATATGGGGACATATGGCTGATTCGCTTTGTTGTGCAACAGAAACTAACACAGTATTGTGAAGCAATTATACTCTAATAAAGATCTATTTTAAAAAAAAAAGAAGCTTTAGGCTCTTAGAGCCTGTGGATTAATGCAGAAGAATGAAACTGAAGCATATTTTATGGGACTGAGATAGAGGAGATATGGAGAATGTAGAGGTCAAGGATATAGCAGTTGGTGACTTACAACCTAGAGACAAAAGATCTAAGTCTGTTCAAGGGAGATTTTAGAGATATTTAAAGAGAATGGGGAATTCCCCCTGCCCCCCACCGCATTACTGAAGGAATGCATATTTATTGTAGAAAGCCTGGAAACTCTAGAAAGGCAAAAATTAGAATAAAAATTGCTTCTAATCCCACAACTCAAAAACATCCACTATTAATGTGTTGATATTTATCTTATATCTTTTAAAATATGTAAATACCTCATTTTTCCTTCATAAGAATGGTATGGTTTTTATTAAATGTGCTTTTTGAACTTGCTTTTTTTATTTAACAGTATATCCTGAACATCTGGAAAGAGATTTCTGGGAAAGAGGGATTTAAGATCAG
Organism: Balaenoptera borealis; assembly: GCF_965194805.1. Taxonomy (NCBI): domain Eukaryota; kingdom Metazoa; phylum Chordata; class Mammalia; order Artiodactyla; family Balaenopteridae; genus Balaenoptera; species Balaenoptera borealis. The sequence goes on from NC_138863.1 coordinate 21,424,057, forward strand.
TTGAATGGAAGGGACTAGAAAGAAGGAAGCCAGTTAACAAACAGCAAAACAAAGACGTTTTAGAGACCAGTGGGAATATGAATGCCAGGGGTGGATCTTATTTTTTCAAAGCATTTAATGAGTCAAGTTCTAGAGGCCAGTAAAATAATTGAGAAGCAAAAACCTGATTCCCAGCTCCTTCCCTTATAATCTAGGGACCCTTGACAAATTCTTAAACATGTCTGAGCCTTAAATTAAAGAAAATTAAGTGAGCATTTTATTATGAGTCAGAGTCTAGGTGCTTTCACATACACACTCTTATTATCCTAGCCATAACCTTGCTGGGAAGGAATTGTTAACTGCATTTTACAGGTGAATAGTTGGAAGCTCAGTAAGTCTAATTTTCCCAACACATGGCAGAGCTGAGACTGAAACTTGGGTACAGTTCTATTTCCACTGAATCCCCGTGCTTCTCTCATCCATCATGTATAAAAAGGGGCTAAGACTACATGTCCTTCTTACCTCATTGTGTGTTATGAGGATATATGACCTCCTGCATATGAAACTTGGTAAACTGTTAAACACAGCAGGTAAATTTTGTTTCTTATCATCTCTAACAACTCTAGTTTCAACCCTCCACTTGAATGTGTTCTCTGATCTCTAGTAATCAACCCTTATAACATATCAGCTTGTGTGGTCCCAGAGAAGTATATTCAGGCTACCTGAGCTGGAGCTTTACCTGGCACAGCGGTGTGCAGTGACCCTTTTATTTCTCCTGTTTTCCTCAACAGCTCTATATTGTGACTCAGTAATACTTTGTGTCAGCCTGTAGCCTGATGGCAGACCCAAAATTTCAGCAAGTTACAACATCAGAGTCTGTTGCAATGTGGACAAAAATAAACCACATTCCACACCATATCCAGATGCTTTAAAGAAATCTAAAATGACTTTTTAAAGATCGCGTTAGATAAATAAAACTTGAGCTAGCAAAAGAAGCCCTTTCCAGATGTCCAGCCAGGAAACCCCAGGTGCAAGTGAATCAGCAGACGTGTTGTCTCATCTGAGACGGTGCAGGATCTGTATGTCCACACACAGCCAGACTGTGGCTAAGCTCACAGCCTTGCCTTCCTTCAGATGTGGCCAGGCTCGACCACATGAGACTCAGTGAGAAACACTGCTTCTCATTGAGTCACGAGCCCGTCCTGGAGCTTGGCTGGGCTTTGCTTGGGGAACTTGCCCAGGATCCATGGTCCAGACCTGTAGCTGAGTCCAATGTGGCAGAGCAGGTGGTCTCCTGGAGGTGATGGGGTGGCAGGAAGAAGTAAGTCACTTTTCAAAAGTTCCAGTCAATGCAGGGAGCTTTGGGAGAAGTTTAAAATTCAGCAGACTGACCTAAGAACAGATACAAATGTGAGGGAGATTTATTAAAGGCTCTTCATCTCTCTTCCCACTTGATCCCATTCATCAGGTGGAGGAGTGACTTAGCAGGTGACTAAGCTGGCTGTTCAAGCTGGCTGATTTATATTTTATCCTCATGAAAGTTCTCTTTAAAGTTTGATGTGCACTTGGCACTTGCAATCTGATAAACCTGTCTGTTAACTCAGGTCAGCCTGTCTTTTGGTAAATACTTAGCAAGCTTTCCAGGGTCAGATGCTTTGGGGGGCATTGGGCACAGAGTGAATCAGAGACACTGACTCTGAGATATTGTATTAGTTTTCTGTTGCTACATAACAAATTACCACTAACTTAGTGGCCAAACCAGTACCCATTTGTTATCTCACAATTCTGTAGATCAGAAGTCTAGGTGGGGCTCAGCTGGGTCCTCCACTCAGAGTCTCATGAGGCCACAGTCAAGGCATTGGCAAAGACTGCTGTCTCACTGGAGGCTTTGAATCCTCTCCCAAGTTGGCAGCAATCAATTCCTTGCAGCCGTGAAACTCAGGTCAGCTTGGTTTTTCAAGGCCAGTAAGTGAGTGTCTCTGACTTCAGGGTCCACATTGGCCTTCTTCTAAAGGGCTAGCCCACCCAGGATACCATTCCTTTGATTAACTTAAAGTCAACTGATTAGGGACCTTAATTATATCTGCAAAATTTTCTCACCTTTGCCATATAATGGTGCATAATCACAGGTGTGCTATACCACCGTATTCACACATCTTACCCACACTCAAGGGAAGGAGATTATACAAGGCTTGTACACCTGGAAGTGGAAATCCTGGGGCCATCTTAGACCTCTGCCTACAACAGATATTAAACAAGTAATTGCAGGAAAAATTAAACAATTAGAAGCCATGCAAAACTCTATGAAAGAGAATTATAGACTCTCACGAGAGTATATAAGAGGAAGGCTCAACCTCCTCTAAAAGGTTTGGGGAGACTTCCTGAGACCTGCTAGACAGGCTGGCATCAGCAAAGGTACGATAGAAATGGATTGGGAAGGGAGGGGAGCAGAGCTGGAATGAGAGGACGTAAATTAGGTTAATTAATGTGCCCTGAAATGAAGCAAAGTGAAATCACTCACTGGCCCTCCCTATTATTCCCAGAAAGTGAAGTTGAGAATTTTCCATGTGCAAGGAAGCTGGCAACAGATCCAGAGTTCTCCTTTGTCCACTACCTTTACTGGAGAACTCAGGGGTATCTGTCTGTGGCAGGGTCTCGGTTTTTCCTGCAACAGGGATATGAGGAGCAACAAAAAAAATCAAGGTCAATTCTAGGAGTAGGTAGCTTGGGTAAGTCTCATACATATTTTGCAAGCTGGCAAATATATCTGTAAGCCTGAAATTGTGGGTGGTTCCATTACTTACAATACCGAATTTAAAAATGAAAGCATTATCTTTTGTCTGTCTTTGAGCACTAAGATTGCCCTCTCTCTGGTCAGAGTAGATGGAGAAAGAAATTTAAAAATATATATTCAAGCTGGAAATTGGAATGTTCCTGTCAGCACTTAGAGGAAACTAGCAGATGGGAAGCCTCATGCCCACCCCTTAAGAAACATGTGCTGATTTCAGCAAAGAGTTGTGAAATCCCACAGGGTCTCTAATGTACCTTCCCCCCTCTCATCCCATCAGCCAAATTCAACTCGGTTGCCAAAATAGGGGGAAAAAGATGAAATAACTAAAATTGACCCCAAACACATGAGTACCTAAAATATATGCCATATTTAAAAATGGAGAGGGTTTTCATTTGATTAAATTATAGGTCTCTTTCCAGCAAATTCCCTTCTGTAAGTTTTAGTAAAATGTCTTCTACTGCAAAGATTCTGGAAAGATGATTCAGAATACAAACGTTTGAAAGCTGAAGTACAAAAATTACATTCATTGACTAATTTTACCAGCAACTTCAACAGAATACAAGCACACCATAGAGACAGTAAACTCCTCTTCCCCTTGAACAGGGACTATAGTTTAAGCTATTTGGAATCTTGATAGCTATGTCACTATCTGGTAGAATGTGTTAAATATGTACCGGGTGACCTCCATATAAAGTAAGGCTTCTGTGTTGGGAGAATGATAAAATAGTCCTGGACCACATTTCTTCACAAACCCAGATGGTCCCATGTTTTCTCCTTGTGTTTCACAATGTTACTTTTCTCTTTTGCTTAGTGACCCAGAACTTTATTTTTCATCTTATCTTCTTCATTGACCTGTGACACGGTCGATGTAAGCAGAATGGAGAAGGGTCATTGGGAACAGCTGGGAACAGGTCTTCTGAGAGCCAGCAGGCAGCCGCCCCTGCTCCCTACGATTAATTCATCAACACAGGGCTATGAGTCACCCCACATTCCCTGAGACCTTGATGACCATGTTAGGTAGACGGAGAGGAGTGACTCTGAGAGTCAATTCGAATATAGGAGGTGGTTCTGCCGTCTACTAGCCGTTCAACTATTATTTTGTACACAGTTTTCAGCAGGCACTGTCTCCTGTTGATGTTTCAGGCACTATATTGTTCTTTGCCCTGCAAATGGATCCCTTTTACTAAGGTTTTGTTTCCCTGACTCACCTGGTCATAAAAATTCATGGGGGTTGTTCTCAGGATTCCACCCTGGAGATTCTGATTTAGAGATTAGGTCCAGGAATCTGTATTCTTAGCAGACACCCTTGAGAGATTCTTATCATCAGTCAAATATGAGAAATATTCTACTAAGATATGTTCAACTTAGCAAATTTCCATCTTTCACTTCCTCAATCAGATTTTACAGAGGAGCTTTTAAGAGGAAAATATTTCCAAGAAGGGCAATTTATGGCCCAATGGATACATTTAGAAGTTGGAAGTGTCAGCTGCTTGTTTTGTCTGATGGGCATGTCTGAATCACATATCTGTTAACTTCTAATATAATCAGCTTCCAAGTTGTGGGATCAACTTCTCAATCAATCTCTGTTCATTTGTTCATTCATTTGGCAAGCATTTATTGAGTACCTGCTATGTGCCAGGCATTGATCTTGGCATTAAGGATACAGTGGTAAAAAGACAGACCTGGTCCCTGTCCATAAGAAGCTCATATTCTGAGTAAGGACTGAATTTTAATTCTTTCTCAAATCAAAGTCCCCGTATATTACCAATAAAATGATAATAAGTCCTTTTCAGATAACACCCTGCAAAGTGTAATGTAGAATCATAAAAGTACACAAGTCACACTTCCTAGATATTAACTGAATGTCTACCATGTATCAGACTCTGTTGTAGGTGCTTAGGGTACATCAGTGAAAACAACAAAGATCCCTGCCCTCCTGAGGCTGACATCCTACGAGGAGGATGAGACACTGGTTAATTTATTCTAGCAAATTATACAATGCATTATAAGGGTATTGGTACTATGAAAGAAAAAAAACAAGCAAGAAAACAGAGATTGGGTATGTGAGAAGGTAGTCACAGTAAGCTTCATTGTTAGGGTAAAGTTTAACAAAGTCTTGAAGATGGTGAAGAATTCTGCAGAGTCTGGGAGAAGAGCTGTTAGGCAGAGCAAACAGCTAGAACAAAGACCCTACGTGGGGGAGGGGCCTGACAGGGGTGGGAGGAGATCAGTTAGGGTCTTGTAGGCCATTTGGAGCGTAATGGGGAGACAATGAAGGTTTTGAGTAGAAGGTGACATTATGTCACATGTTTTAATAGAGTCACTCTGGCTACTGTGTTGAGAACAGAATATAAGGCAAATATGGAAAAAACTGAATAACCATTCTGGAGAGCATTTGGCAATATCTAGATCTAGTAACGCTGAAGATGTGCCTTCCCTGGAACCCAGCAATTCTAAGCACTAGGAGAGAAACCCTCTTAATGTACACAAGGAGAGACCTGCAGGCATGTTCACTGTGACATTGTTGGCAGTGACAAAAAATCAAAATAGCCCATCAGCAGAAGAGTGAATGGATAAATTATAGTGTCCTCTTACAACGGAACACTATCCAGCAATTAAAATGAATGAACTAGCATTGTATTATCAAGGTGGATCCATTCCTCAAACATAAAATAGAACAATAAAAATCTAGTTGCAGAAGGATAGTTACAGAATGATGTCGGGTTTAAAAGACCACAATAGTATTTATGGCTATGTACATATTTAGTGAAAAAAATTCAAGTATCAAATGAAGAATATCCATTTCATGAAAATAATTATATTTTTCAGGAAGGGAGGGAAAAGGGTTTGGGGAAGGGTATAGAAAAAATTCCAACTGAAACCACAATTGTGTTAGTGTTTCTCTCTCTTTTATTAAAAAGATTCTAACTTTCCAAAATATTAAATTTCCTATATTTTTCATTAAATGAAATCAATAAAAATAAATTAAATAAATAACAGAGAAGAGAGATTTAATCCATTTGGCAATTGATTTCTATCTCCACCTCCAAAGCAGCATGCATAATATTTATATAGTCCATGTGGTTCTGTTTTGCCAGTATTTCCAATCAAAACTGTAAATTCTTCCTAAGTATTCTTTTAAAAATCTTTCTGCCTGGAAAATTTGTACTATTTTTCTCAGTATTTAACAATCTTTATCATGGTGGCAGTGCATGCCAGCCATCTGAGTTAAAAACAATGCTTGCGGGCTTCCCTGGTGGCACAGTGGTTGAGAATCTGCCTGCCAACGCAGGGGACACGGGTTCGAGCCCTGGTCTGGGAAGATCCCACATGCCGCGGAGCAACTGGGCCCGTGAGCCACAACTACTGAGCCTGCGCGTCTGGAGCCTGTTCTCCGCAACAAGAGAGGCCGAGATAGTGAGAGGCCCGCGCACCGCGATGAAGAGTGGCCCCCACTTGCCACAACTGGAGAAAGCCCTCGCACAGAAACGAAGACCCAACACAGCAAAAATAAATAAATAAATAAATTTATAAAGTTCCTACCAAAATTCTTACCATAGGAACTGTGGACTTCAAATTGCAATCCATTTGCACAGAATGTAACAGCTAAAAAAAAAAAAAAAAACAATGCTTGATGCTATTCACAATATCCAAGACATGGAAACAACCTAAATGTCCATCAACAGCTGAATGGAAAAGAAGATGTGGTGCATATATACAATGGAATATTACTCAGCCACAAAAAAGAACGAAACAATGCCATTTGCAGCAACATGGATGGACCTAGAGATTATCATACTAAGTGAAGTAAGTCAGACAGAGAAAGACAAATACCATATGATATCACTTATATGTGGAATCTAAAATATGGCACAAATGAATGTATCTACGAAACAGAAACAGACTCAGGGACATAGAGAACAGACTTGTGGTTACCAAGGGGGAAGGGGTCGGGAGAGGGATGGAACAGGAGGTTGGGGTTAGCAGATGTAAACTATTATATATAGAATGGATAAACAACAAGGTCCTACTGTATAGCATAGGGGACTATATTCAGTACCCAGTGATAAACCATAGTGGAAAAGAATATGAAAAAGAATGTACATATATATGTGTGTGTATGACTGAGTCACTTTGCTGTACAGTAGAAATTAACACTGCATTGTAAATCAACTATACTTCCATAAAAATAAAAACAAAAACAAAAAACAAAAAGCAATGCTTGCTGGCATTGTGACTGCTGCAGAAAGTGCCCCTAGCCAGGCTCCCTGGGTTTATAAACTTGTGTTCACTGGTGGAAATGGACAGTTAGTGGCCCCAGTCCTGCCGGCTCAGGTGGCTTTCTTCCTCTACTGTTTGCAAAAGCAGGATGGGGTGGTTTCGGAAGCTTAAGTATTATTTGGAGATCTGTAATGGTATTAGCAGAGGGGCAACCTGAGCCAATTGTATTTTAGCAAGTGACAAGTATGTTTCTATAATATATTGATAATTATTTTTCTTCCTCTCTGTCTCCCTTTTCTACTGCCTTTGTATAAGAGGTTTCTTTTAAAACAAGAGTTTTCAGATTGGAATGTGTTATGGCAAAGAGCCCAGAAGAGGTGGATTTAGTGCACCGAAGCACTGTTTTCAATTATCAAGAATCCACGAAACCACAGTCTTAGGTTTTAGATGGGCCAATTTAAAAGTTTGCCTTCCCAATGTAAATGTATAAAACATAAGCTGTTCAGCAGTATCAGAGTCTTTCTCAGTGACGTGGGTCCCATTTCTCTAGCAGAGTACCTGCTGCACACAGGCTTATCACAAAAACAGATTATAGGGTCTTCATTAATATGTCTGCAAACTGACTAGACACTAGAATATGCAATTCATTTTTCTCTGAGCTACTACCCACCATACATACTCAATTTAATATATTTCATTATGCTAATTTTAAAAAGATGGATTTTTCTCCTTATGAGTTCCATCACATTTTCTAAACACAAAGAAAATCTGTTATTGTTACCAATGCTTTATTAGATTGTTATGTAAGAATTACCATTTTAATATAGAAAGTTTCTGACCTGAAGTCACATGACACAGAGAGAAAAAAATGGCACAAACAATGGAAAAGAGAGACAGACAGACAGAGGAAGCAGAAACAACAAAATTTATGGGTTGCAGAGCGCTGACAGAGCAACAATGTGTGTGTCTTATTTTGGGGCCCCACCCATGTTGGAAACTCAAGAAGATGAACTTTGGCATCAATGGAACATGCTTGTGCAAAATTTGACCTAAATCTTTACTTGCAACAATATCCAGTGTTGGCCTGTATAGTTTTATATTCTCTCTATCTCTCTCTCTTTCTCTCCCCTCCCAAGTTTCTCAAGGTTTATTTCAGAGAAGCCTACTGGTAAGCTCCATGGAGGTCCCCATATTCTTCCATGGTTTCTCATGCAGTTTGGTGGAAAGAATGAGTAGTTTGAGCTACAGTTCACTGAAATCATGACGTATATCTGAGAGCATCGGTTTCCTCACATGCCATGGGGATGATGATAATAGTTATGCCCTTGACCTCAGAGTGTTACCTGGGGAAGTCAGTGGAAAATACAGTGAAATTTTCTGTAAAAGCTGTTGTGATATTTTCATTCTCAGTTATAGTACTACTATTAATAATAAATTAATGACTTAAACCTAATTTATTTCACTTAGTGTGCTCTGTCCAATATGGTAGCCACCAGCCAACGTAGCTATTAAAATCAGAATAAATTAAAACTAATACAAAAAACTCAGTTCCTCAGTCTCACTAGTTTCATTTCCAATGTTAGTAGCTACCATCTTGAACAGCATAGATATTAGAACATTTCCATCATTGCAGAAAGTTCTGTGAACAGCGCTGGTGTCAAGTTTTAAGAAATAGACTTTTAATTTGCTTGAACATAGTGCTATATACAAATACCTTTCCTTACTAGGAGCCTGACCTATGCATTAAAGGAGATTACAATTCTTTTTACTAAGTTTGAAACCTAGCTGTGTTGCATCTCAGAGTAATTAAGAGCTCAAGAAATTAGTTTTTTTAAGGTGAGTTTTCTATAGCTCATCGCAACAAACTCTAAACTAATAAGAAAATGTTCTGTACACCGCAAAAAATTATTCTCTAGCTTTTTTCAATAGAAACTCATCTAAATGTGATTTGCTGTGACTTGGAATTTAAGACTTGAGATGACTGAGCTACTTTGGGTTGCATCATCTTCATGGATTGTCAAATGAAGCTTACACTGAAATAACTCAGGATAGATCAGTTCAATTCCCTTGTTAAAAAATGAAATGCTTGCTGTTTCCAAGTAACTTACCAGATAACATTACAGATAGATCACATGAGGCATGAATTTGGCATTTCTCACCCACTGCCTAGGCCAGCTTGGATGACTGTTCAGATGGAGAAGTTTAAATAGCAGAGAAGGCTATCAGAGCATTTAAGGAGAACTGACATGAACCCTGCCCTCGCGTCATGCATATTAGCACAATATGCAGAGTCACTTTCCTCGTCTCATGCTTACATACTGTTTAATACTGCCTTATTATCTTTTTATATTGTAAATACATGAGGCCTCAGTCACTTGTGAATACCATTTCAGGTTATAAATTAGTTTCTTTGGTAACAACATACATCTTTTGCACTTCCTACTTACATGTAAAGAAAATATTCATAAGTACTGACGTAAGATTTCCAATCGTTATGCTTTGGCACTATAACAGAAAACTAAATTCTACTACGAGAGAGACTCAGAGAAAGTCCTTATCCATTTGCTGATCTTCACAAGAGAGGTCCCAGCCTGCTGAGTCTATGATCTGGGAGTGCAAAGTGAGGGCTGGGCAGGGTACTCGGTTCAGAAAAGGAGTTTTTATGTTTCCGAAGTGAAATACAAAAGGGATTTGATGCTGACTTGTGATGGCATGCCCCTTCTAGCAACTGGCCAGGATGCCCAAGAAATTAATCAGGTTGCTAAAGAGACAGTTGAACCAAAAAGGATATGGCAGAGAAACACTGGTAGGGTGATGATACTGTAGAAGACTTGGTCTTTGTGACAAGGAAAAGCAAACTCAGGGAATGGTGTGAGGAAATCAATGCAACCCACGATGATCTTCTTACTTGTCACCTTTTGCTAAAGAACAGAGTATGGGAAAGAAGACAAAGCAGGGGAAGCTGGTAACATTTAATGAGAACTTGAGATTATGTTTTCCCAGCTGGAAAGATAAAGCAACACTGAGACAGAAATTCAAGGTTGGCAAATCTTGAGACCAAAGAAGAGAAGGAGGAAGAAGTCACTTCTGTAAACAAGCTGGTACCAAGGATGGGTTCCATCTCTGATGGGTTCCTCTCTGATGAGGAAAGGACAGAGGTTTAAATTAGGGATGATTTTAGCTTTCCTTCCCTTTCCTTTCCTTGCCTTGCCTTGCATTGCCTTGCCTTGCCTTTCCAAGCATTTAGATATCCTGGGTGCCATGAGTCTTGGAGAAGCAATGACGTATAAGTCATTAGAAAGGTTAACAACAAAAACTCCACCATTTGGTTGGTAGAATGGCAGTTTTCACTACTAATCAGTAAGTGCTCATTGAGTCAAAGAGGTAAGGGAAGGCGAGTGTAGTGAGAGACAAAGATTCATATTTCTTGCAGTTCTACTCATCAGCAAAGGCCTAAAAAGATACTCTCAGTTCTGTGTAAATAGTTAATGATTCATTTGGTTTCCAGGTGGACCAGATTTAAAGAAAGTAGAGAAACTGAGGTGTTCAAAGAAATTCATTGCTCACTGTGTGTCCGCAGGTGGACACCAGACCTCCTAAGTGGTCATCTTAGTATTTTTCTTTTGAAGGAATGGTTTAGTAGAGATGACTTTTCCTAGTTAATAAGACATAATGACCCAGAAAGAAAATTATCATGAAGGCAAAATTAAAACCACTATATTCGTCATGAAGAATAAAGCTAAATATTTAATAACATGCTACCTCAACAAATATTCTGATAATCTGAGTATTCACTAAAGCAAACCGGGTACATTCACGTATATTTGTAAAAATCTTAGAGCACTCATGGTGATAGGAGAGATCAGACAATTATTCATAGGTTTGTAAAATATACCTTGGGAGAAGGAGTTTCTAAGCTGTTTCTTTTAGTAACAAAATATGAACTATTTCAAACACTGGGGAAAGTTCAGGGACTAATACAATGAACACCAAAGTGCCCATCACTCAGATTATCTTTTTTTAATCAAAATATGGCAGATACAGTTGAAACCCCTTTTATCACCCTTCCTATCCCCATTCCTCTTCCTTCCTCCCAGAGACAGTGCTATTCAGAAGCTGAATATCTTTCCTCTCCTGTGTTTGCACTTTCACTACATATATAGTTATTTGTATCTATAAACAATATAAAGTTTTGTTCTGTGTGCTTTTGAACTTTATACAGAAGATATGGTGCCAGGAGCACTATTCTACATGCAGCTTTTTATACTCATAATTTTAAAAGATTTTACTTCCTATCTATCTATCTATCTATCATCTATCTATCTATCTATCTATCTATCTATCTAGCCTATCATCTATCTACCTATCTAGTCTATCTATCTATCTATCTACCTATATATCTATCTATCTTTCTATCTATCTAGTCTATCTATCATCTATCTATCTATATCTGTCTATCTAGTCTGTCTATCATCTATCTATCTATCTAGTCTGTCTATCATTTATCTATCTATCTATCTATCACTTTCTCTCTCTCTTAACTCTCTATCATATGTCATCTATCCCTTGCTTGTCTCATAATTCTGGAGGTCAGAAATCTGGAATCTAGGTGTCAGCAAGACCATGCTCTCTCTGAAGACACAAAGGGACAATACTTCTTTGTTCTTCAAGCATCTAGTGCTTGCTGGCAATCATGGGCATTCTTTGGTATGTAGATGGAATCACTCTATTCACATGCTTCTTCCTGTATGTCTTCACATCATCTTTCCTCTGTGCGTGTCTGTCTCTGTGTTCAAATATCCTCATTTTAAATAGAGAAATTGAGACACAGATGTAAAGAACAAACGTGTGGACACCAATGCGGGAAAGCGGCGGGGGCGGGGGCGGGGGCGGTGGTGGTGGTGGTGGGATGAATTGGGAGATTGGGATTGACATGTATACACTAATATGTATAAAATGGATAACTAATAAGAACCTGCTGTATAAAATAATGAATTAAATAAAATTTTAAAAAAAGGATACTAGTCATAATATTAGGATCCACCCTAATAATCTCATTTTAACTTGATTATCTCTACAAAGACCCTATTTCCAAATAAGGTTACATTCTGAGTACTGGGGGTGAAGACTTCAACATAATCTTTTTGGGGGGGGAAATAATTCAACCCATAGCAAATAGTTACTGCTTTATTCTTATTTTCTACTCCCTCTTGATTCAATTTAATAATTTATACTCTTCTAGAAATTGGTTCTTTTCACCAAAATTTCATATTATTGGCATAATATTGTAATTTTTTAAATCTCTAATTTAAATATTAGAATTTATATATTCTTTCTTTTGTTTTCCTTGTTTGATCTTGCCAGAAATGTATTTAGTTAATTTGTTTTCTCCAAGAATCACCTTTAGGTATTCTTGATTTCCTTTAGTATTTCTTTCAATTAAAAAAAAAAAACTAAAAGCAGCTTTATTGTGGTATAACTGACATATGATAAACTGCACACATTTAAAATGCACAGTTTGATAAGTTCTGACCTCTATCACCTATCTATCTATCCATCTATCTATCATCAATCATCTGTTTATCCAATGTGTGCTTTGAAACCATCACTGCAATTGAGATAGCAAATCTATTCCCAAAGTTACCTAATTATTCTTTGTAATCCTTCCCTCGTGCCCCACCCTAACCCACCATCCCAGGCAGCCACTGATTTGCTTTCATATGCGGATATTCTATAAATGGAATCTTACAATATGTACTCTGTTTTTGCCTAGCATATTTCCATCGGCATAGTTGTTTTGAGGCTCATCATGCTCTTTATGTATCAATAATTCTTTTTATTGTGGAATCGTAGTCCGTCGCCCAGATATACCACAATTTGTTTATTCATTTTGTTGATGGACGTTAGGGTTGTTTCTCATGTTTGTCTGTTATAAATACTTCTGGTAAGAATATTTGTGTATAAGTCTTTTTTTTTAACAGTCTTTATTTTTTAAAGGGGTTTTAGATTCAGAGCAAAATTGAACAACAAGTACAGACAGAGTTGCCATATACTTCTGCAGCTCACAGGCACAGCCTCCCCGGAAGTTAACATCCACCCCAGAGTGGTACATTTGTTACAATTGATGAACCTACATTGACGCATTATCACTCTACGTCCACAGCTTATGAGGGTTAACTCTTGGTGCTGTACATTCTATGAGTTTTGACAAATGTATAATAACATATATCCACCATTATAGTATCACACAGAATAGTTTCACTGCCCTAAAAGTCCTCTGTGCCCCACCTATTCATCGCTCCCTCCCCAATGCCTGGCAACCACTGATCTTTCTACTATCTCCATAGTTTTGCCTTTTCCAAGATGTCATATGGCTGGAATCTTACAGTATGTAGCCTATTTAGATTGGCTTCTTTCACTTAGCAATATGCATTTAAGGTTCCTTCATGTCTCTTCATGGCTTGATAGCTCATTTCTTTTTAGTACTGAATAATATTCCATTGTCTGGATATACCAGAGTTTATTTATCCATTTACTTACTGAAGGTCATCTCGGTTGCTTCCAAGTTTGGTAATTATAAATAAGGCTGCTATAAACATTCTTGTGCAGGTTTCTGTGTAGACATAAGTTTCCAATTCATTTGGGTATTCATAAATACCAAGGAGCACAATCGCTGGATTGTATAGTGTGGTTAGTTTCGTAAGAAACCACTCAACTCTCTTTCAAGGTGACTGTACATTTTGCCTTCCCATCAGCAATGAATGAGAATTCCTGTTGTTCCACATCATCAGTGTTTCAGATTTTGGCCACTCTAATAAGTGTATAGTGATTACAAGTCTTTTGTGGACATATCCTTTTATTTATCTTAGATAAATATGTAGGATTGGATGCCAGGATCACATGCTAAATGCATTTTTAAATTTTTAAGAAACTGTCAAACTGTTTTCTAAAGTGGTTACATCATTTATACCCCCACCCTTGCTAACACTTGGTATGGCCAGCCTTTTTAATTTTAGCTCTCCTAATGGGCATGTAGCAATACTTCATTGTGGTTTTAATGTGTATTTCCCTAATGACCCTGATGCTGAACATCTCGTCATGTGGTTATTTGTCATCCGTATATTAAATCTGGTGAAGTATCTGTTAAAATTTGGTGAAATGCTGCCCTGCTGGAATTTTGAATGGAATTGTGTTGAATCTACACATCAATTTGGAGAGAACCGATATCTTAAATAAATGACCCTTTTAACCCATGGTCATGGTCTCCATTCATTTAGGTCTTCTTTAATTTCTCTCAGCAATGTGTTTTAGTTTTCAGTGTATAGTTCTGCACGTCTTTTTTTGGGTTATCCTAAGTATTTAGAAAATTTTTTTGATGCTAATATAAATAGGATTGTTTTAAAATTTCAGTTTCTGATTTGTTCATTGCTGACATATGGAAATGCAATTTATTCTTTTTAATATATACATTTTTTTGCTTTTCTCTCTCCTGCTGGATTGTCAACAAATTCTTTTCTTAATTTTTCTTTTTTAATCTGCTGGTTTGGAAGCTATGGTGTATATTTCAAGGTTTATATGAGTTGCTACTCTTTTATTTTTAACATCTATGATTTGGGGCTTTATTGTTGCTATCCAGAAGCCTGCTGTCTGCCCGTCAGATTGGTTTTCCTTTGTAGATAATCTCTCTTTTTCTTCCTGACAGTTTTTAAGATTTATTTATTCTTAATACTTTTTTTTTTTTTTTTTGGCTGCGTTGGGTCTTCGTTGCTGCACGCGAGCTTTCTCTTGTTGTGGTGAGCTGGGGCTACTCTTCGTTGCGGTGCGTGGGCTTCTCATTGCAGTGGCTTCTCTTGTTGCGGAGCATAGGCTCTAAGTGCGCGGGCTTCAGTAGTTGCCGCACACAGGCTCAGTAGTTGTGGCTCGCGAGCTCTAGAGTGCAGGCTCAGTAGCTGTGGCGCACGGGCTTAGTTGCTCCACGGCATGTGGGATCTTCCCAGACCAGGGCTCGAACCCATGTCCCCTGCATTGGCAGGTGGATTCTTAACCACTGTGCCACCAGGGAAGTCCTCTTAATACTCTTAAGTGTAACTTTTCTGTCTAGATATAGATTCAATATTACTCATCCTGCTTGGTGTATAACACGCATTTTGGATCTGAGGACTTATAATTAAATTTTGGTGTATTCTCATCTCATCTCTTCTAGTAGGGCTCTCTGCTATTTCCTATACTCACTTCCTATAGAGCTTCTGTTAGAAATATGATGGAGCCACTCAATCTATATTCCCTGTCTTTAACTTTTATTTCATAATTCTGATCTGCTTGCTCGTTTATGCTTCATTCCTGGTGAACTCCTCAGGACAGCCTTCCAACCCACAAACTGTGCACCGATGTATAAACCTATTTGTCTTATATATGTAATTGTTTTAAATCTTAATAACTATGTTTTTCATTTTCAAGATTTCTAATTGGTTCTTTTTCTCATCCACCTATTGCAGTCTTATTTCTGCCTGTTTTGCTTCATTATTTCTTATTATTTTTGAATTTTTCCCATATTTTACCACTTTGAAGAATCTAAGCACACTCATTTTCAGATCTTTTTCTCTTTTATCCACGATTTTAATATTTTAATCTTTTCTGTATTGAACTAATCTGTCAATAGTTGATTTTGTTGGCTGTCTTTCTCAGCATTTTATTTCTTTGTGTATTTGAGCACTTTGGTTTACAAGCTTTTCTCATATTACAAGTTTTTTCTTGCCTCATTCCACCCCTACTATCCTCTTCCTGTTTAGGAGTTTTGTACCTGTTTTCACATGGTCTTCTAGGACCTTTTAGTCCAGAACCAGTTTAGGGGATACTGAAGATTCAGTCACCAACCCAGAGGCATGCCTTGCCTATTTGTTAGGCTATATTAGTGTGTGTGCAAAAGTAAATATCAAAGCATAATCTTAACTTGCCATATTGACTGAAATTGTGTTTTTGTGTGCATAAT
Organism: Balaenoptera borealis; assembly: GCF_965194805.1. Taxonomy (NCBI): domain Eukaryota; kingdom Metazoa; phylum Chordata; class Mammalia; order Artiodactyla; family Balaenopteridae; genus Balaenoptera; species Balaenoptera borealis. The sequence goes on from NC_138863.1 coordinate 21,440,037, forward strand.
AAGTGGCCACGTTGAAGAAAATTCTTTTGGAGAGGTCATGGTGTTATTATTTTCAAAATCAAGTCAATATTCGAATTTCTAAAATGGACGCTTTCTAGAATTCTATGAAAGTAATTATATTTGGCTCATGGACTATCTCCAGATATTTCATATTTTCATTTACCACTGCCAAGAACAAGATTTTCAATTTCAGTCTTGGTAATTTTGTTTTAAAAACCAGGGACTGGTGACCTTATTTATTTCAAGGCAATACTCAAAGTTATGGTATCCAGTGATGAACAGGGTAGCCTAGTGAGAAGATTAGTTACAAGTACATCAAAAGTCCACCAGAAGTCTATATGTATATGTGTATATATATATATATATATGTATATGTATATGTGTATATATATATATGTATATGTATATGTATATATATATGTATAACTTACCTTAACACACTAACACACTTTGCTATACACCTGAAGCTAACACAACATTGTAAATCAACTATACTCCAATTAAAAAAAAAAAAAAAAGTCCACCAGAAGTCTATTTCTTGTGAGGATTTTAACTGGAGAGTGGGACTGGGCAGGGAAAGAGGTATTGAATATTGATTTTCCCAATTATCCTAGAATTAAAGCCAATAGCTGACAGACATACCAACAGAAATCTGAAATGGCAGCTCTATGCAGGGAGAATAACATGTAGTGGTATTTGGACATACGATGGTAGAATTCTCTGCAAGGGAGCCGGGGGTGGGGGGCGGGGGGCAGGCCTGTTTTCATTCAATTGCTTCCTTAGAAAAGCAGATTGCCTGGAATCCAGTATGTACTGTGTCCCTGATTGGAGAGTCCAGGGCATTTTTCATTGATTCCACAGCTGGAAAACTCCCAAGAATGGGCTTAGGGCCACTGAAATGAACAATTATATTTAAAGTTTGACTGACCTTGCTCAGTGATAATTCCCTCTAGAAAAGAAAAGTAGATACTGCTTGCTAAACCATCCCAAACTAGCTCCAAAAAGATACAGAAATTTGATTTTTGAACATTTTCATCTGCATTTAAGCCTCTTGGGTGATACAATTGGAAAACAACATTTCTTCACAGTGAAAATGTGTTTGGCAGCCCCTCTATATACAAAGTTCAAATTTAGGGCAAAGAAAAAGAAACCCTCATTATGTAATCAGGTCAAATTATTGGTTACTGGGAAGAGTTCCTGGTTTACACTTCATCTATTATATGAAGTAGATATTAGATCTTTTATTCTGCCTGTGCCATTTTAATCACAGCAGTTCTTTATTCTAAATATTTTAACCTTGGAAGACATTTCCCCAGGGCTTCTTATTTATTTAGATATTGTTATGTAAGACACACAATAGCATCGGTGAAGGCTGGATTGATCCCTTCTTATCTTTCACAGGAGGATTGAACAATACATAAAGGAACTGGTGCTATAAATATAAAGAGGTAGTTTTCTAAATTCCTGGGTAAAGAGGGGCAGGGGTGAGAGGTGAAGACCTAGGGCAGAGATCCCTCCAAATTGCAGTTTAAGTGATGGAGAAATGAATGTGGAGATTCTGTTCTTCCTCTCTCTTCTCTTTCTTTCTCCATTTAACTCAACCTCGGTCAATTGCAAAACACACACTTTTAGTCTTTCCACTTAAACTGAAAGGCAGAGACTGACATCGTGTTTGCTGGGTATGACCTGCATACGGTTTTGAAAACTTGTGAATCATATAATGAAAAAATCAGGAATTTCATCTAAAAATCCTGATTTTCAACTTCTCATGAAAAATTAGAGAATCTGGCTACCCTAGGTCTATAGTTCATCAAGTCAATAACTGGCAAGGTCTAGGCAGTGGCCAAAGTTCTCCACTTAACCACAGTTCCAACCTTGTTTGCCTCCCTCTTCATATTAAAAGTCAGGTTCTTTTAGGCATTTGGGATTGTACTTTATGGTGTAAAGCTATGATTTCTTGCATTCTTATTTGTTCATCTCCAACAAATATTTATTGAGAATCATTGTTCCAAGACTTGAAGTTACTGCACTGAGCAAACAGATTTGGTCCATGCCATCACTGTGCTTATATTCTAGTGAGGAGAGATAGATAATCACAAATAGAATATATGATGTTGGGGAAAAGCGTTATAAAGATAAATAAAGCATGGTGCCTCAGACATTACTATATCCACTTGGACACAGGATGATACTTTTTGCCCACTTGCACTTTAGTTGGTTTGTCCAATGAACTCTGAGTGGAAGTGATCTATGTCACCTCTGGGTGGAAGCATTTATTTGCTGGCCTTGACTCTCCTCTTCATTTTCACCTCTCTGTGGCTAGTGTGTTGGTTCAAATTGATAAGGACTTGTGGGGGAGGACTGCCTGGGAGGGTTGCCCAGACTGGCAGTAGGTTTTTCTTAAGTGATAACATTTTCTTTTAAGCCACTGATGTTTGAGGGGTTGGTTGTTATGATGCCATAACATAGATTACCCTGACTGGAAGCATACTGAGGAGTCAAGGAGTGATAGGTGCAGAGTGCTGAAATCGCAGATAGTGTGGTCTAGGGGTCCTTTCTGAAGAGGCGACCTTTGATCGAAATGAGTGGTCTTGCTATTAAATAGGTCAAGGAAGACCCTTCCAGGTGGATGAAGCAGTTTAGAGCTGTGTGTGTGTGTGTGTGTGTGTTTTTTTAACATCTTTATTGGAGTATAATTGCTTTACAATGGTGTGTTAGTTTCTGCTTTAAAACAAAGTGAATCAGTTATACATATACATATGTTCCCATATCTCTTCCCTCTTGTATCTCCCTCCCTCCCACCCTCCCTATCCCACCCCTCTAGGTGGTCACAAAGCACAGAGCTGATCTCCCTGTGCTATGCGGTTGCTTCCCACTAGGTATCTATTTTACGTTTGGTAGTGTATATATGTCCATGCCACTCTCTCACTTTGTCACATCTTACCCTTCCCCCTCCCCATATCCTCAAGTCCGTTCTCTAGTAGGTCTAGAGGAAAACATAGGCAGAACACTCTATGACATAAATCACAGCAAGATCCTTTTTGACCCAGCTCCTAGAGAAATGGAAAGAAAAACAAAAATAAACAAATGGGACCTAATGAAACTTAAAAGCTTTTGCACAGCAAAGGAAACCATAAACAAGACCAAAAGACAACCCTCAGAATGGGAGAAAATATTTACAAATGAAGCAACTGACAAAGGATTAATCTCCAAAATTTACAAGCAGCACATGTGTGTGTTCTTATAATGTGGACTTGAACACTCAATGGGTTTCACGTTTTACTGCTCTCCTCCAAGGTTTTAATAAAATGAACATATTAAAAGTTAGTGGGATAGTGAATAATTAGTATTTCTGGCATTTTGTTCCCCACCTAGAATTTTGGGATCATGGTTGCCTACTTTCCATCTGATTTCAGCCCATGGTCACAGACTGCAGACTCCATCAGCACATTCAGGTTGATTCTCAGCAATAGGGCCAGACGGCTTTCATCAATGTATTCAGAACTGAGCTTATTCCCAAAGGAACAAAATGCAGAATAACATGCTCTATTCTATTTTGTTTCCACTGGCCTGTTATGATTCTATTTTAGAGAAACATGTAAAGCATATCAGCTTAAAGATAAAGACAATAGAATGTGTTTTTCAGCCATGTCTTGGCTATATGCAATTACTTTTTCTCTCAATGTGTTGTACCGATGTTTAAATGATATCATGAATAGGCACCCTTTATTTCCCTACCCATCAGTGCCACCCAGTTATTCAGTATATAATAAACTAAATTCTGATTTTTTTCTTATTTTAACACACAAAGGTACATGTTTTGGGGGTTCTGTTATGTACACTTTAACTCACTGTGGTAAACTCAATGTTTTTGCATAGTTTGGCCACAAAATTAAGTATGAACTAAAGATAATGATTAAGATGAAATGGGCAAATCCTCATTAGCCGTCTCTAAATTTTCCTTTTATTTACTATTCTCTTCATTCCTGAAAACACCCAAATCTAGTCACTTCTTTATTCTACATTTGTTAGTGTCTTATTTGCATTCTTGGAGCCCAGGAACTGTGTCTTCTTCCAACTCTCTCCCCTAGCAATCATGTACCTGAACACAGGAAATGTTTGGCAAACATCAGCTGAATGAATGTAGAATTCCTTCACTGATTAGATTTGGGGTTTGATACTTTAAATATATTCATTGATTCTGTCATGCTTTATACTCCATGGATATTTGGGGATTTTCATTTTAGAAAACCAGTTGGAAAATTGCAGGCAAAGAGACAAACCTCTAAGTTACTCTAAGCATTGGGTCTCTGTTAATGTAAAGCATTCAACACTTCAGGTCACTGAGTTTTTACTACACACCCTGAACCACATGATGTATCAAGATTTATAGGGCAATGCTCTTATCTCTGAGAATTACTGGTCTCATTGGAGAAGCAGTATTTACACCAGTGGAGTAAGCTGAGAATGCTGAAATATAGAGTATTAAGTGTGTGATATTGGCAAGAAGAAGTTCTATGAAAGACGAGGTGAGGATTTTGGTGTTGGCTTCCTGGAAGAGTAAATGAGGATGGAGATAGGCTTTGCAGGATGGAAGAGATTTTAGTAAACAGGGAGGAGGGCAGAGACATTCCACTGGTCAGAAACAATCTACATGGTGAAGAGTTTACTCTCAGGGTAAGGAAATAACCCAGTCATTCCACTCTCAACTTTCGTTTAACTCTTGCAGAATTATATAGATTTAAGTCTTAAACTGGACCAGAATAGGGGAGAAAGTGTAGGTCCTTTTGACTTGTAGTTATTTGTTTCCTATGAGTGGTCAAGAGAGTGAAAATAGGATGAAAACATCCCTGAATAAATAGAAAATGGAGTAAGGCAGCCAAGTCATTAAAATAACATGAGTATGTGAAGTAGATGGAGAAAATGTGGATTTCCACACGTTTATCAGTAATGCTGCACCAAAGAGGAGAAGGTAAGGACATCAGAGGATGAGGAAGGGAAGCAGCCCTGTCTAGTAGTTTTTCCATATGTAGAAGGATACCACTATTTCATTGTTTTATGTTTGGGTTTTACCCTGGAATGTTAAACATGATTTTATGAAACAGAATATACTCAAATGAATAGTGTAGGTTAGCACTAATTTTTTAAGTATTATAAAATTACAGAATAAGATAAAGAGGGAATTTTTCTCACCCCTTTGTCACATGGTCTAGAGAGTCACTTAAGTATGTAAGAGCTTTCTTAAAAAAGGGGGAAAAAAACAAGTGCTCTAGATCAGGCTTAGATTCCAGTAATAACACCATTATTTGAATTAGGTCAATCGGCCTGTTTTTCTTCTAACTCTTTACAGAAGTCAGTAATACTAAGGAGTCTGAAGTTTTCAAAAGTTAGAGGATATAAAAGGGGGAGAAAACAATGGAGAGGGAAGGGTGGGCAGGGCATCAGAGCAGGACATTGGGCAGTCAGAGGGCAGTAAGATGGCACTGGTCACCTTTGGTAATATATAGGTACCAAATGTGGGAAAGTATTGCAGAAGGGGGCATGGGAGAGACAAATATCTATCTACTTCACAATTTGGTTTAGAGTAGGACTGATTCCAGGACACTTAGAAGGATTAATGAATGAGAACTTGACTATGAGGTAGGCATAAGGCAGACCATTCCAGTGATATCTGTCACAGCTAAGTGCATAAATGGTCCCTCATTAGGATAACTGCTAGGGGAGGGGTAAAGGGAGAAGGGGATGGGTAACCAAAACAAGGTTGGCTTCTTGGTTTTTGTTATTAATCTTATTTTTCTAGATTCACAGTGCTGGATTAGAGCATCAAAAAATGGAAGTATGTAGAGAAGGAAGGGCAAGTGGAAATGTGGGCAGGAGCTAAGGAGTAATCAGAAACCTGCATGCCAGTCTACAGAGCAAAGCAAGTATACCTCTGGCCGAAAGCTCAGGGTCTGCTGGCTTTTGGCCTTGGATCTTTTCTAAGAGAGGGGAGGCTGGACCAAAAGACCTCTTGACAAACTATCCTACAAATTCCCCACTCTGCCATGGTTTCACATTTGTTTCTCTTGCTCAGAGCTTGGATATATTAAAACGTTTACAATAAATCAGGTAGCATATAGTGAAAACAAGTCAATAAAGACCATACATTTTTTAGGACTGGCATTTCGGAAATTTTTATAATAGGAGAATTTTGAATTGCTTGTCAACCGTCTCCACCCGTATGATCTCACCTACACCTCAGACTTGGTAAGGTTATAAGTAATTTCATTATTTTCTTCCCATGGTAGTTCTTCACACAAGGTTCTTTGCTTCGCTAATGATACCGACAATTTCTTTATCACTGAACTTCCAAAAATGGAAGTGCTATTTAACATCACTATTATCTTCCCTGCACCACTTCCAATCAATTTCCAAGTCCTATTGGTTCTTCCTTGATACATCTATTATGCTGCGCCTTCTCATCCGCGCTGTGTCCTGCTGCTGGATGGATTCTTCTAAAGGCACAGTTTAAATTATGTCAATTCTCTGTCCACTTCCCTGTTCAAAACTTGCAACGCTCACCATTGACTATGAGTCCATTTACACTCCCTCATTATCTTTACATCCTGTTGTTGACATATATTTTACTTCTACAAATATTACAAACCTCAAAATATATTGTCATTTTTCTTTAAACATTTAATTGACTTTTGACGAATTTAATCTTAAAAAGAAAAATATTCTTTCATATATACCTATATGTTTACCTATTTTCTGTGTCTTCATTCCTTTCTGTAGATCCAAATTTCTACCTAGTATCATCCTCCTTCAAACTGAATATTTTCCTTTAGCATTTCTTATAGTATTGGTTTGCTTGTGAAAAATGGTCTCAGTTTTTGTTCATCTGAAAATGTCTTTATTTAACTTGAATTTCTGAGAGATATTTCACTGATAATAGACTTTAAAAGTAACTTTACACTGTCTTCTGGTCTCTGTTGTTTTCTGATGAAAAGTCAGCTAATATTCTCTTTTTTTTTTTTAATTTATTTATTTATTTATTTTTGGCTGTGTTGGGTCTTCATTTCTGTGCGAGGGCTTTCTCTAGTTGCGGCAAGCAGGGGCCACTCTTCATCGCGGTGCACGGGCCTCTCACTATCACGGCCTCTCTTGTTGCGGAACACAGGCTCCAGACGCACAGGCTCAGTAGTTGTGGCTCACGGGCCTAGTTGCTCCACGGCATGTGGGATCTTCCCAGACCAGGGCTCGAACCCGTGTCCCCTGCATTGGCAGGCAGATTCTCAACCACTACACCACCAGGGAAGCCCCCAGCTAATATTCTTATCTTTGTCCCATTGTATGTCATGTCTTCCTCTCTGTCTCTCTCCCTCACTTCTTTTAAGATTTTTTTCTTTAACTTTGTTGTTCTTAGTTGTATATCCTGCTATAGTGAGCTTCCTGGATCTATGGGTTGCTGTTTTAGATCAAATTTGGAAAAATTTTGTCCCATATTTCTTCATATTGTTTTGCTCTATTTCTGTCTGTCCCCCAACTTTATTTCTTTCTTGTACACCAAATACATAATTATAGACCACTTGATACTAACCCACAGGTTGCTGAAGCTTTGCTCATTATTGCAATTTTTCCTCTCTGTACTTCAGTTTGAATGATTTTATTGACTTGTTTCAATTTCAGTGACTCTGCTTCTGTTGTGTCCACTCTACTGTCAATCACATCTGACACATTTTTTTTATTCAAGATTTTTTTCAGTTCTAGGCTTTTCATTTTGACCTTTTTGATGGTTTTCACATCTCCAGAAATTCCCATCTTTTCACCCATTATAATCATTTTTTTCATGTAGGTAGGTCCCTTTGTATATTTTTCACAGTTAATTTCAAATCCTTGTCATCTAATTTAAAAATCTGCATCATCTATGAGTCTGTTTATTTTGACTAATTTTTCTCTTGACTCTATATCACATTTTCTTGTTTATTTACATGACTAGTAATTTTTTTATTGTATACTGAACAGTATGGTTTAAATATTGTAGAGATACGAATTCTGTCATCTTTTTTCTGGAAAGTGTTGAGTTTTATCCCAGCCAGGAATTAAATTACTGGCATATCATCTTGAACAGGTTTGCTCCTCAGTCCTAGGGTGAATTCCTCAATCCTAGGAACATAGTCTTTACTCCTAAGCCATGGCTCTTTTGGGGTTTATTGAGAGCTTGACATTTTTACTAAGCCCCTCTAATTTCAAACTGCCTCTCCTGCACTGGGTAGCTGCTAAAATATGTTCTTAGCTCTTTTAGCATTCTAGGTGTTTGTTTGTTTGTTTTCCTTTTGAGTTCCTTGGAGTCTCACCTCTCACATGCATAGTTCAGCAGTCAACCAAGGATTAAAAGAAGTTCATATGCAGACTTTGGGGTTCCCTCTCTATGACTCCCTTCACTCCTCAACTGAGGAGATTTCACTCCTCAATTTCCAGCCATTCTGTCAATCCCAGACTATCTTATCTTCTGACTCCTATAATAAGAGTATGGCTTTACTTCCAGTTCAGTGGGGGAGGGGACTGCCTCCAGTGGGAAAGCCATGGGTGGATCTTACTCAGCATCAATTCTTTTTTTTTCAAGGATCATATCTCCTCCAGTTTCTGCCTACTTTTGATTATTCTCCAGTGTCTTCAGTTGTTTTTAATTTTTTGGTCACAGTTTATAATTGTTTTCTTTGGGAGTGTCAGTCCAATATAAGATACTCTGCAATTACATGAAACCAGAATTTCTCTATTGATCATGAAAGAATTCTAAACCCCATATCTGGCTTTTAAGATCCTTTATGAATAGTCTCCAACTGTCTTAGTTAGCTCATGCTGCCATAACAAATATACCATAAACTGCGAGGTTTAAATGACAAATATTTATTTCTCACAGTTCTGGAGCCTAGAAGTCCAAGATCAGTGTGCCAGCATGGTCGGGTTCTGCTGAGACCCTGCTTCCTGACTTGTAGGCAGCTGTTTTCTCACACTGGGGGTGGAGGGGGTGGAGAAGCAAGCTCTCTCCTGTCTCTCATTATAAGGGCACTAATTCCATCATGAGGGCTCTACCCTTATGACCTTATTACCTCCCAAAGACCCCATTGTCAAATACCATCACATTGGAGAGTACAGTTTCAATACGTGCATTTTGGGGAAACACAAACATCCAGTTTATAGCATCAACCTCCCTTTTTACTTCATTTTTCACTTCTCCCCTTTATTCATGCTCAATTCCTGTCAATTTGGCATAATGTTCTTTAAACTTTGTATCTGTACCTCTTGTCCCCTCACTTCTATCTTAACATGTCCAAAGTCTATTATTAGAATTCTTATGAGCTAATAACACCCTTCTTCTTCCTCTGTGATGGACTCAGGAGTCAGGCAGAGATTAAATGGTCACCTTTATTATTGATAAAGTACTGGAAGAAAGAGGCTTTAAGGATCTCTCACTGCATGTCAGAAAATAGACCACAACACAGGGGTCATGCAGACAGGTTCCAACTAAAGAGAAACCAGATGGAGCTAAGCAGAGAATGTTCAGTTTCTGCTCTCAAACTCACTACTTAACCCTCTGTGGGAGCAGTAATGAGTGGGAAGAGAGGCCAAGGATGTTACTGCAGCTGAAGTTCCTCTACATGGGGAAATGTAGAAAGGAGAATAAATATCTTCCTCACCCTTTCACCTTGCAAGTATTAAGCAGGACCAATTCTCAGTCACCTTTTTTGCCCATCCTTCCCTATGCCCTTCTACATAGAAGAAGGCATAGAGGATCTCTCCTTGCTGTGAATGCTACTTTCACCTTATCTGAACTTTTCTTTATAGCATTTATTCTATCCTGTAATTGATCTATTTCACTGTGACCTCTCCTCTTTCCTAGAATCTCCTTAAAATTATTATTTATTATTTATTTATTATTATTCATGCTTTCATATTCTTCAATTATTAACACAGTAACTGACAAATGGTAAAGCCCTGAATAAGTATTGATATAATGAAAAAATAAGTCAATGAAATGATCCATGAAAAAAAAAGGTAGGTAGCAAAGAGGGATCTAATAATTTAAAGCAGAATAAGCCAAGCCATCATGGGAATGAAGAATATATTTCTATTTAAAGTAGCTAATTGCTTGTCACTAGAGGAGGAAGTAATATCACCAGCACACTGATATTATCATGACCACCATCTTCTACTCTCCAGTGTGAGAGGCTGTTAGCAGGTGTGCTTGGAATGGAACTCAAGGGACATCTATCAGCATCTTCTGACAGCCTCATACCAGCCTCTCTAGAGGTTTTAAACATCTTAAATTACATAAGAAATTAGAATGAGGGAAATGAATGGATTAAAATGAGGAGCTGGAATTCCCCTTGAAGGTTAATTTAAGACTCTTTCTTGACTATGTTTTATCAAACTCTTAGTTCAGATATAATCATTCCTCTTCACCTTTATCCTTAGGTACTATCAAAGAACATACTGGGAAGAAAGTATTGTGGGATTTTTTTTTTTTTTTAATTCAGACAGAAAGTCACAAAAATTATACTCATCCTCATCAGTTCACTCAGTCCCATGTAATTAATTTTTTTTTTCATCTTGATCTTTTGTTAGCACTTTTATGAGTTCATCAGTTTTTCATTAGAGTTCTGAAAATGCTTATTCATTCAGTTCAGCAGTACAGTTACCAGAAACCTGTACTGGGAAGAAAGTATTGAATCAAAAAGTAATTTTTACATTTCCTTCCTGACAGAATTTTTCCATACTGTGTGCCTTTTAAGAAATTTAAAATATTAGATATAATTCTTTTTTTGGTACTTAAGTCAGGGAAATAGTCTGGTCCAAAAGAAGGCTTACAATTTTCTTTTTTCTTATTGTATTATAAAATTATATGTACAGATGAGCAAAATAAGAAAATACTACTCTCTAATTTTATCACCAGCAATAACTAATGTTAATGTTTTGATATATATAACCTTTCATCTTTTTTCTATGCATACATATGTCTATATCTATCATCTATCTATCTATCTGTCTGTCTATCATTTATCTGCCTACCTATCTATCTATCATCCATCTGTCTACAAATTTAGGAAAATTATACCATACACTCTTTGCTTAATTTATAATAGTTTTATAAATTATAAATAATAGTTGGTAGATGCACAGAAAATTTGTGAAGACAGTGCAGAGTTCCCATATAGCCCACACCCAACTTCCCCTATTGTTAATATCTTACATTAGCATTGTACTAATGTCACATCCATGCACCAATATCAATTCATTGTTATCATCAATGCCAATATTGATACACTATTACTAACTGAAATCTATGCTTTATTCAGATTTCTTTAGTTTTTACCTAATATTCTTCTTCTGGTGATCCCATCCAGGATATCACATTACATGTAGTCGTCATGTCTCCTTAGACTCCTCAGACTAGAACATTTTTTCAGACTTCCCCTTTTTTGGTGACCTTGACAATTTTGAGGAGTACTGCTCAGGTGTTTTGTAGAGTGTCTTTCACTTGGATTTGTCTGATGATTTTCCTCATAATATTAGGGTCATGGATTTGTGGGAAGGGAACCACAGAAGCAAAGTGCCATTCTTATCACATCATATCAAGGATACATACTATCAACATGATTTTGCACTGCTGATGCGGTCATCTAGCTGAGGTCATGTTTTTCAGTTTTCTTCAGAGTAAATGTACTCTTTTTCTGTCCTTCTGCCCTTCCTTCCATACTGTGCCCTTTGGAAGGAAGTCACTATGTGGAGTCCACACTAAAGGGGTAGGGAGTTATATGTCACTCCTTGGAGGGGGGAGGACCTACCTAAATTATTATTTTTTTTAAAAAAATAAATTATTTATTTATTTATTTTTGGCTGCGTTGGGTCTTTGTTGCTGCACGCGGGCTTTCTCTAGTTGTGGCGAGCGGAAGCTACTCTTCGTTGTGGTGCACGGGCTTCTCATTGCAGTGGCTTCTCTTGTTGTGGTGCATGGGTTCTAGGCGCGCGGGCTTCAGTAGTTGTGGCACGTGGGCTCAGTAGTTGTGACTTGTGGGCTCTAGAGCACAGGCTCATTAGTTGTGGCACACGGGCTTAGCTGCTCCGCGGCATGTGGGATCTTCCCAGACCAGGGCTCGAACCCATGTCCCCTGCACTGGCAGGCAGATTCTTAACCACTGTACCACCAGGGAACCCTACATTAATTATTAGAAATTCTTCTGCATGGACAATCTGTTCTCTGTTATTTATTTATTTAATCATTTATTTATATGAGTATGGGCTCATGTATGTTTGTTTTATACTTTGGATTTTAATCCAATATTATGTTATTTACTTTGTTGCTCAAATTGTTCCAGCCTTGAGCAGAAGCAAGAAAAACTACAATCCTGCAGCCTGTGGACCAAAAACCACAGTTACAGAAAGATAGAGAAGATGAAAAGGCAGAGGGCTATGTACCAGATGAAGGAACAAGAAAAAACCCCAGAAAAACAACTAAATGAAGTGGAGATAGGCAACCTTCCAGAAAAAGAATTCAGAATAATGATAGTGAAGATGATCCAGGACCTCGGAATAAGAATGGAGGCAAAGATTGAGAAGATGCAAGAAATGATTAACAAAGACCTAGAAGAATTAAAGAACAAACAAACAGAGATGACCGATACAATAACTGAAATGAAAACTACACTAGAAGGAATCAATAGCAGAATAACTGAGGCAGAAGAACGGATAAGTGACCTGGAAGACAGAATGGTGGAATTCACTGCTGCAGAACAGACTAAAGAAAAAAGAATGAAAAGAAATGAAGACAGCCTAAGAGACCTCTGGGACAACATTAAACGCAACAACATTCGCATTATAGGGGTCCCAGAAGAAGAAGAGAGAGAGAAAGGACCCGAGAAAATATTTGAAGAGATTATAGTCGAAAACTTCCCTAACATGGGAAAGGAAATAGCCACCCAAGTCCAGGAAGCACAGAGAGTCCCATACAGAATAAACCCAAGGAGAAACACGCCGAGACACATAGTAATCAAAGTGGCAAAAATTAAAGACAAAGAAAAATTATTGAAAGCAGCAAGGGAAAAACGACAAATAACATACAAGGGAACTCCCATAAGGTTAACAGCTGATTTCTCAGCAGAAACTCTGCAAGCCAGAAGGGAGTGGCATGATATACTTAAAGTGATGAAAGGGAAGAACCTACAACCAAGATTACTCTACCCAGCAAGGATCTCATTTAGATTTGATGGAGAAATCAAAAGCTTTACAGACAAGCAAAAGCTAAGAGAATTCAGCACCACCAAACCAGCTCTACAACAAATGCTAAAGGAACTTCTCTAAGTGGGAGACACAAGAGAAGAAAAGAACCTACAAAAACAAACCCAAGACAATTAAGAAAATGGTCATAGGAATATACATATCGATAATTACCTTAAACGTGAATGGATTAAATGCCCCAACCAAAAGACATAGACTGGCTGAATGGATACAAAAACAAGACCCATATATATGCTGTCTACAAGAGACCCACTTTAGACCTAGGGACACATACAGACTGAAAGTGAGGGGATGGAAAAAGATATTCCATGCAAATGGAAATCAAAAGAAAGCTGGAGTAGCTATACTCATATCAGATAAAATAGACTTTAAAATAAAGAATGTTACAAGAGACAAGGAAGGACACTACATAATGATCCAGGGATCAATCCAAGAAGAAGATATAACAATTATAACTATATATGCACCCAACATAGGAGCACCTCAATACATAAGGCAACTGCTAACAACTATAAAAGAGGAAATTGACAGTAACACAGTAATAGTGGGGGACTTTAACACCTCACTTACACCAATGGACAGATTATCCAAAATGAAAATAAATAAGGAAACAGAAGCTTTAAATGACACAATAGACCAGATAGATTTAATTGATATATATAGGACATTCCATCCAAAAACAGCAGATTACACGTTCTTCTCAAGTGCGCACGGAACATTCTCCAGGATAGATCACATCTTGGGTCACAAATCAAGCCTCAGTAAATTTAAGAAAATTGAAATCATATCAAGCATCTTTTCTGACCACAACGCTATGAGATTAGAAATGAATTACAGGGAAAAAAACGTAAAAAAGACAAACACATGGAGGCTAAACAATATGTTACTAAATAACCAAGAGATCACTGAAGAAATCAAAGAGGAAATAAAAAAATACCTAGAGACAAATGACAATGAAAACACGACAACCCAAAACCTATGGGATGCAGCAAAAGCAGTTCTAAGAGGGAAGTTTATAGCTATACAAGCCTACCTCAAGAAACAAGAAAAATCTCAAGTAAACAATCTAACCTTACACCTAAAGAAACTAGAGAAAGAAGAACAAACAAAACCCAAAGTTAGCAGAAGGAAAGAAATCATAAAGATCAGAGCAGAAATAAATGAAATAGAAACAAAGAAAACAATAGCAAAGATCAATAAAACTAAAAGTTGGTTCTTTGAGAAGATAAACAAAATCGATAAGCCATTAGCCAGACTCATCAAGAAAAAGAGGGAGAGGACTCAAATCAATAAAATCAGAAATGAAAAAGGAGAAGTTACAACAGACACTGCAGAAATACAAAGCATCCTAAGAGACTACTACAAGCAACTTTATGCCAATAAAATGGACAACCTGGAAGAAATGGACAAATTCTTAGAAAGGTATAACCTTCCAAGACTGAACCAGGAAGAAACAGAAAATATGAACAGACCAATCACAAGTAATGAAATTGAAACTGTGATTAAAAATCTTCCAACAAACAAAAGTCCAGGACCAGATGGCTTCACAGGTGAATTCTATCAAACATTTAGAGAAGAGCTAACACCCATCCTTCTCAAACTCTTCCAAAAAATTGCAGAGGAAGGAACACTCCCAAACTCATTCTATGAGGCCACCATCACCCTGATACCAAAACCAGACAAAGACACTACAAAAAAAGAAAATTACAGACCAATATCACTGATGAACATAGATGCAAAAATCCTCAGCAAAATACTAGCAAACAGAATCCAACAACACATTAAAAGGATCATACACCACGATCAAGTGGGATTTATCCCAGGGATGTAAGGATTCTTCAATATACGCAAATCAATCAATGTGATACACCATATTAACAAATTGAAGAATAAAAACCATATGATCATCTCAATAGATGCAGAAAAAGCTTTTGACAAAATTCAACACCCATTTCTGATAAAAACTCTCCAGAAAGTGGGCATAGAGGGAACCTACCTCAACATAATAAAGGCCATATATGACAAACCCACAGCAAACATCATTCTCAATGGTGAAAAACTGAAAGCATTTCCTCTAAGATCAGGAACGAGACAAGGATGTCCACTCTCACCACTGTTATTCAACATAGTTCTGGAAGTCCTAGCCACGGCAATCAGAGAAGAAAAAGAAATAAAAGGAATACAAATTGGAAAAGAAGAAGTAAAACTGTCACTGTTTGCAGATGACATGATACTATACATAGAGAATCCTAAAACTGCCACCAGAAAACTGCTAGAGCTAATCAAGGAATATGGTAAAGTTGCAGGATACAAAATTAATGCACATAAATCTCTTGCATTCCTATACACTAATGATGAAAAATCTGAAAGAGAAATTAAGGAAACACTCCCATTTACCATTGCAACAAAAAGAATAAAATACCTAGGAATAAACCTACCTAGGGAGACAAAAGGCCTGTATGCAGAAAACTATAAGACACTGATGAAAGAAATTAAAGATGATACCAACAGATGGAGAGATATACCATGTTCTTGGATTGGAAGAATCAACATTGTGAAAATGAGTATACTACCCAAAGCAATATACAGATTCAATGCAATCCCTATCAAATTACCAATGGCATTTTTTACGGAGCTAGAACAAATCATCTTAAAATTTGTACGGAGACACAAAAGACCCCGAATAGCCAAAGCAGTCTTGAGGGAAAAAAATGGAGCTGGAGGAATCAGACTCCCTGACTTCAGACTATACTACAAAGCTACAGTAATCAAGACAATATGGTACTGGCACAAAAACAGAAACATAGATCAATGGAACAAGATAGAAAGCCCAGAGATTAACCCACGCACCTATGGTCAACTAATCTATGACAAAGGAGGCAAAGATATACAATGGAGAAAAGACAGTCTCTTCAATAAGTGGTGCTGGGAAAACTGGACAGCTACATGTAAAAGAATGAAATTAGAATACTCCCTAACACCATACACAAAAATAAACTCAAAATGGATTAGAGACCTAAATATAAGACTGGACACTATAAAACTCTTAGAGGAAAACATAGGAAGAACACTCTTTGACATAAATCACAGCAAGATCTTTTTTGATCCACCTCCTAGAGTAATGGAAATAAAAACAAAAATAAACAAGTGGGACCTAATGAAACTTCAAAGCTTTTGCACAGCAAAGGAAACCATAAACAAGACGAAAAGACAACCCTCAGAATGGGAGAAAATATTTGCAAATGAATCAACGGACAAAGGATTAATCTCCAAAATATATAAACAGCTCATTCAGCTCAATATTAAAGAAACAAACACCCCAATCCAAAAATGGGCAGAAGACCTAAATAGAAATTTCTCCAAAGAAGACATACAGACGGCCACGAAGCACATGAAAAGATGCTCAACATCACTAATTATTAGAGAAATGAAAATCAAAACTACAGTGAGGTATCACCTCACTCCTGTGAGAATGGGCATCATCAGAAAATCTACAAACAACAAATGCTGGAGAGGGTGTGGAGAAAAGGGAACCCTCTTGCACTGTTGGTGGGAATGTAAATTGATACAGCCACTATGGAGAACAATATGGAGGTTCCTTAAAAAACTAAAAATAGAATTACCATATGACCCAGCAACCCCACTACTGGGCATATACCCAGAGAAAACCGTAATTCAAAAAGACACATGCACCCGAATGTTCATTGCAGCACTATTTACAATAGCCAGGTCATGGAAGCAACCTAAATGCCCATCAACAGACGAATGGATAAAGAAGATGTGGCACATATATACAATGGAATATTACTCAGCCATAAAAAGGAACGAAATTGAGTCATTTGTTGAGACGTGGATGGATCTAGAGACTGTCATACAGAGTGAAGTAAGTCAGAAAGAGAAAAACAAATATCGTATATTAATGCATGTATGTGGAACCTAGAAAAATGGTACAGATGAGCCAGTTTGCAGGGCAGAAGTTGAGACACAGATGTAGAGAACGGACATATGGACACCAAGGGGGGAAAACTGCGGTGGGGTGGGGATGGCGGTGTGCTGAATTAGGCGATTGGGATTGACATGTATACACTGATGTGTATAAAATTGATGCCTAATAAGAACCTGCAGTATAAAAAAACAAACAAAACAACTAATACTAAACTTTCTTTGGGTTATTTGTATGGAAATATGTTAATATAAATGTTTCAGACATTAAAAAAAAAAAAAAAAAATTGTTCCAGCCTTGACCACTGGAAACTCTTCATATGACCCTTTGACACACCCCCATTATTGTGGGTTTTCTTGAGCACTCCCTTACTTTGTGGCCCTACAAGATGCTCTAGAATCATCTTGTATTTACCCTGCTCTAGACCTGGAATCAGTCATTACTCCAAGGAGCCCTGGTTCCTTTTTACTGGAGAATGGTATTCGAAACAAGATCTGGGCACTAAGTGTGCTCACTGCTATTTGGATACTGTTGCTTGTAGGCTTTCGTAACTGACAGAGCAAGGATATATATATATATATATATATATATATATATATGTATATTAACTGGTATATACACACATATTGTAATTATTTATTCCCATATATTTATCTGCATCTATATTAAATAAAACATAAGTTCATACTGATGTCTTCAGCCCTAATCCCGTACCACATGGCTCATTCCAAACTTCTTTTGCTTGCCTGTAAACTCCCTCTCCAAGAGTGAGAATCCTGATTTCTGCCATTTGTTATCCATTTACTTAATTGTTCAATTCTAGTATACATATAGAGTGGTTTCAGAACGGTTAACGCCTGCCCTCATGGGACACAACTTTACCAACTATGATTCAGTGCTTATACACATTTCTTTTTGCCTTTCATTTTAGTTGTCACTCATTTCCAAAGTTATTTAGGTCAGCACTTTTATCCCCATCCCCTTCAGTTAGGTCATTTCACACATTTGTAATATAGACAGATTCCTTTGTCATAGTCTGCAATCCATTCTGGGATTCGCTGATCTCGTAAATAATTTTTTAATTTGCGTACGTTGCTTCACTCTTTTCGTCGTAAAGTTCTATAGGTTTTGACAAACGCATAGTGATGTATCCCATCGCAGTATCATACAGGATAGTTTCAAAAAAACTCCCTGTGCTTCATTTATTCAATACTCCCCTCGTCCAAACCTCTGGCAACCACTGATCTGTTTGATGTCTCTATAGTTTTGTTTTTTCCATAGCATCATATAAATAGAGACACACAATATGCAGACTTTTCAGACAGGCTTATTTCACTTATCATGTTTAAGGTTTATCCATGTTTTTTCATGGCTTGATAGCTCATTCTTTTTATCACTAAATAGTATTCCATTGTATGGATGTTGCACAGTTTATTTATCCATTCACCTATCGAAAGATATATTGATGACTTCCAGTTTTGGAAAATTACGAATAAAGCTGTAATAAATATTTGCATGTGGGGTTTGTGTGAACACATATTTTCAAGTCAAGGGAGTAAACACCTAGGAACCTGACTGTTGGATCATATGTAAGACTATGTTTGGCTTTGAGAGAAACTGATGCGATGTCTTTCAAAGTGCGCCATTTTGTATTCCCACCAGCAACGAAGGAGAGTTCCTCCTGCTCAGCATCCTTGCCAGCAATTATTGGTACTGTTAGGTTTTTGGATTTAAGCTATTCTAACAAATATGTAGGGGCATCTTGTTGTTTTAATTTGCATTTCCCTAATGGCAAATAATGTTGAGCATCCTTTCATATGCTTATTTCCATCTGTATCTCTTCTTTTGGGTTGTAACTATTCAGATCTTTGCTCATTTTTAAAATTTTTTTTATAATTTTACTGTAATAACAGCACAAGATCTACTCTCTCAACAAAACTTTAAGTGCACCATACTGTATGGTTGACTATAGGTACAAAGATATACAGCAGACCCCTAGAACTTACTCATTTGCTTAACTGAAACTTTATGCCCATTGATTAGTAACTCCCCATTTCCCCCTGGAAACTCCCCCACCAGCCCCTGGAAACCACGAATCCACTCTTTGATTTTATGAATTTTACTAGTTTTGATACTTCATATAAGTAGAATCAGGCAGTGTTTGTCTTTCTGTGACTTTCACCTATGTCCTCAAGGTTCATCCATGTTATTGGATACTGCACAGTTTCCTTCTTTTTTAAGCCTGAATAGTATTCCTTTGAATGAATGTATCACATTGTCTTTATCTATTTATTTGTCAATGGACTTTCAGATTGTTTCCACATCTTGGCTACTGTCAATAGTGCTGTAATGAATATGGTAGTGCTAATATCTCTTGGAGCCCCTGACTTCAATTCTTTTGGAAAAATACCCAGAAGTAGGATTGCTGGATCACATGGTAGTTGTATTTTCAATTTTTCAGGAACCTCCATACCGTTTTCCATAGCAGCTACACCATTTTGCATTCCCGCCAACAGTGTGCAAGGGTTCCAATTTCTCCATTGCCTCACCAATGCTTGTTGTCTTTAATCGGATTGTTTCCTTATTGTTTAGTTTTATGAGTTTTTGGTATGTTTTGCATACAGGTCCTTTATCCAATGTATGATTTGCAAATATTTTGTCCTTCTACCCTCTTAACAGTGTCTTTTGTAGTATATACTCCTTTAATCTGCCTTTTTTTTCATTCAACAATACATCATTAACTTTTTGCTATATTATTCTTTCATAACATCGCTTTTTAAAAGTTACAAATTATTCCATTATAATAAATGTACCATACAATGTATTATTGTTGGACAAATATTTAGATGGCTTCCAGCTTTTCATTCCTATACCACCAAAGAAACAGTGATGGATATTCTTGTAACTAAATATTCTCTAAATATTTACTTAGAATAAATTGCTTTAAGTTAAAATTGTATATCTAAAGGTACCAAGACTTTTAAAAAACGTTAAAGACTTTTGCTGTGACAAATCCTCTTTTTTCTTGATCTTCCATGCTTATGCAGCATTTCATTCCCTCTTTAGGTCAGGGTCAGAGGTAGGACACAGTGCGTTTTGATGTATCATGTTCGATAATTAGTAAAATACATAGACCTGAAATGTCACAAGTATTCAGCCTCAGATGAGAGCTTCATCCTAGACTTTACTAGAGTGATACCCTCTCTTTTGTTTCAGTTTGCATTCAAAACCTTAATTAAGGCCTCATGTCCTCTAGGAAACCTGCCTATTTATTCTCCTGTGTCAGTGATGGCTCAAGGTGAAGGTGTTCAGTGACGGTGCATGCAATCTGGATGGTGTATGTTTCTCCAGTTACTTAGATTGTAGAGCGATTCAGGGTCCCTTGGGGGACCAGTCGTGGCCCCTTTGTCTCAACATTGCTTTCCATCCTTTCTCAAGCTGGGTTAATGTCCCTTCACTATGTTCCCATGACATTCAATCTTAGCATGTAGTTTTTTTTTAATGTTTCTGCCTCTCTCTGAGATTTTGAATGTCTTAAACTGAACTACTTAAAAATCTTATTTTTTGTATTTTAAAGATACAGCCAATAGAAACAGATGTTTTGGGAGATATTATAACATCCCCAAGAGCTGTGACAAAGCAGGCTTGTGCAGCCCTCTCTGGGAGTGAAAGAATCACTGAGGTTTCTTCTTTGTTTGTGCACATCAAATGTTGCCTATAAACTCCTACTCTGCAGCAGCGTGGACCCAGACTTTTGAGTAGCAGGGAGAGGAAGCTGCAGCAGGAACTGGGCTCACTGGCCCAGCTCTTATTTTAGCTTTTTAGGTTTGGTTTTGTGCTGCCAGACGCTGCTGCTAACCTCTGGCCAACAGTAGTTTTGACAAATACGGAGACTGTTAGTCAAAGGAGCTCTGTCTCCCTGAGAATGTGTAGCGACACTCTGAACTCAGAGCCGTGTCAGTTGAAACAGATCTTGTGCTTTAACAAGTACGTTGGATCTTTGGGAGAATAAACTAGTCATGGCTTTACAGGCCTTTTAGGGAAAGCTACCGCTGCGTTGCGTGCTCTTGGCGCTTGGGAATGCACAGCGGTGCTAGATGCCAAGAATATCAACAGCCGGAACAATATGTTCAGCGTTTAGGAACTACAGCTGGATCTAGCAAATGTCTGACTCCGTGGCCAAAGATATTTCCTCTGCACATTTTACCCTCTTAAGTAATGCAGAACCGGAGGCCCTAACACATGGCTCCAGCCCCACACAATTTTGGAAATAGGTTAATTGAGAGGCATTTTATTGACTTCACCTGTGTTTCTCTTGTGTCTTTCACTAAAGATATTTGAAGGTAGAGGCTCATGTCTAAACTGCTCTGTAATCCTGACACTCTGCATGTAATGCCATGAACTCAGAGACCTTGCTGGTGAGACAGAGAAAATGCTGTGACCAGACAAGCAGGTGTTATCAACTTGAGGATTAAAACTGACCTAACCTTTGGATTCAGAGAAATCTCTTCCCTTGCTCCTCCCCTACCCACTTGTTTTCTTTAAATATACATGGCCACAGAACACGCTTCCAAAGTTTGGAATTAGCTGTTTTATCTAGGACTTTTTTGGACATCATTCTAATATTAGGGATAAGAATATACAGTGGTTATTTGTAATTTTTAAATGTGGATGAAAGGGAATTTTCTAGGCCAAGTATTGTTGCAACTCTTAAAAGTTGTCACTTACCATGTTTTCACTTTCTTTTTCCCTCACGCATCCTGTCTGAGACCTTCAGAACTCCTCTATCAAGAGAACATAGAAGAAGTGGGCCAGAACGAGTGAAAATGATGTTCCAACAAAGGCACTGCTCCCATCTTCTCCTCCATCTTTCAGCTCCTGTTACTGGGGGAGAGGAAGGAAGTAACCCAAAGTGGATTTAATTTTCACTGTCTATAAAGCACCTGCTCCTTCCCCGGCACTTTGCATGCATCATCTTACTTAACTCCATGACAATTTAGCAAAGCAGATATTATTATTCCCATTTTACAGATAGGAAAACAAAAGGGCTAAGAGAGTAAGTAACTTGTTCAAAGTCAGTCACAGAGTTACGGCCAGTATTTGAGCCCAGTGCTGTCTGGTTGTGTAGAGCCCATGAGGTTGTTCCTTACCTATATTGTGCTAAGTCTTTTTGGCTGCAATCAGGTAAGCAGAGAACCTTGGTTATGGCTGCAGGCCACAATCACAGGCAAGCATTATGGAGAAAACAACTTTCTGAGAGCTGAATTTGCAAAAACCTTTAAAGACATGGCAACCACAGCCTGGAAGACAAGGCCCAGGTAGGACCCCAGAAATTTCAAAGAAAGCAGTGAAGAGGCGGTAGGAGTCCCCTACCTAGCAACTACTGGTGGGGCAGAACTTCCTCACTCCTCCCCCTCCAATAAATAAGCAAACTTGAACTTCATACAAGCTTTCTCTGTGGCAGCTGCTGCAAACCAATAAGCTTTGAGGATCTGTGCTTCCCACTGGACAGGAAAGAGTCTTTGAGGATGACTAGGAAGGTAAGGAAGAGAGGAAAGGAAGAGGAATCTGTGTGCAAGGACATTCATACCATCTTAAAACAAAGGAGAGTTCAAAGGAAACACACCCAACATGGAAAAGGGAGATGAGAAATGACTAATACTTTTTTAAAGTATCAACCTAAAATTTTACATAGACAGGGCTGAATATCTTGTTTTAAAAATTACCATCTCTTTCCTATTAGCAACCCCGCAATAATCACTCTCATTGGAAAGAAACTGTGTGATTCAAGGGGGTGGCAGAAGGAAGCAGAGAAAATGGTGGAAGCACAGAGGAACAGGGGAACACAAAGTGATGCATCATCCCTTCTCAACTGCAAATATAATTACCTTCAGGATGACAAGATGGCCAGACTGATTCAGTAGACTCTTAGGATTTTGTCTCACCGCTCTCAGTCCTAAGTCTGTTTTCTGGGTTTGTATATATTTGTGGGGAAATGAAGTACCAGTTAAATCTCTGTTACTCTCATCCTGTAGCGAAAACTGTGGGTGTGGCAAAGACTTTTATTTGCCACAAATTTTATTCCTGGTTGGTGTCCTTCCTCCAAGGCCTCTTTTCCACTAAGTACCGCTAATATGTGCAGACCACTGCATTGCATCACCCACTAATTCATTAACCATCATTTATGGGACACCTCTAATGCATCAGATGTTGGGGATATAAAAACAACACAGTCCATGGCCTCAAGGAGCTCATGTTTAGTAGAGAGGAGAGACAACTAAACAAATAATCACTGTGTGAAAGTTCCATAGTCAAAGGCTGTACAAGGTATGATGAGCACATCTGGCACAAATAAATGTCTCCAAGGGAGAGAACATTTCTTACGTTTTCTGTTAGAAAGGAAATTTCCCATGTTAAAAAAAAACATGTTGGTGTCATTCAAATTATTAACCCCAAATTAATCAGTCCCTAGTTGTTGGTGTCCTGTAGCTAGAAAAGCTTTAATTCTCCAGTCAGTACTGATGTTAGGGGGACCACTGACTGAAACCGCCCACCCTGGCCAGGCGCAATAGTGACTACTTGCATGAGTTATCTTAAACAGGAGGTCCTGGTAAGGAACGCGGAACTAACAAGCTACCACCAACCGGAAGAATTCGGGAAAGGTCCAAAGGAGAGAAGACACCAGTCCGTATGTCCTACCAACCTCCCAGAATCCTCCTTGCTGGAATCCATCTTGGCTGAGCGGCTCACCACTAGGAAGGACCCTGAGTCAGAATGATTGGCCAGAGACAACCCAGAAACTAACCCCATCACCATAAAACCAGAGGCTGTGAGCCACGTGGCAGAGCCGTCCTCCTGGGTTCCGTAATCCTGCTGCTCTCTGCCCGGGCACCCTTCCCAATAAGGTCTCTTGCTTTGTCAGCATGTGTGTCTCCTCGGACAGTTCTTTTCCGAGTGTTAGACAAGAGCCCACTCTCGGGCCCTGGAAAGCATCCTCCTTCCTGCAACACTGAGATCTACTAACACATAGCCAAGCCTGATATAATACAACCCTAGGGGGAAATATCACATTTCTCTGGGTATGCAATTGAGAAAACTCCATACTTAGCATCTATGACATTTTCATTGCATAATAACTTGAGGAAATCACATCAGGCGCATATTTAGAAGGTATCCCATGGTAACCATGAGAAGTTGCTGTGGTCTCACATAGCTAAACATAAACATTAATCCTGGCTTATCAGATGCCTGGAAGAAGCAGGGAAAGCAAAAGTTATCATGTCTCCTTTGCATTATCAAATTAAACACCCCTCTGGGTTTTCATGAGCCGTTGGGGAACAATAAAATTTTTGTCCCACACTCGGTCCCATGGTTGTGATGGATGTTCTCCATGTCTGATTTTTTCTGAGCTTTTACGGAATGTATCTTGCTCATGGTTAGGGGAATATGGTTCAGTGGAGACCACACTGAACAAGCAATTAAAGAGCTCTCTCTGCTTTTCTACCTCTCTGTCTTTGGCTTTCTGACTCCCTAATAAATACTGTAATCTCTGATTCAGTTTCTTCATTATTCAAGTGGATTCTCCCTGCCCAGGCTTCCTGAAGATTTGGTGACCGTTCATTGAGTAACAGGACATTTGAACTTGCTGAGAGAAAGCTCTGATATGGCTTCATGCAGCCTCCTCAAGACCACAGCAGTTATCTGTTTCCATCCACTGATGGGCTGGGTTGGGTTTATTTACAAGAGAAGGAGGGAAAGGTTGGCTTGGAGGCACAGTCTCAGAGGAGAGAGGAAGTAGAGGATGGGGAGGAGGGCAGAGCAGCTGTTCTCTTCTTGGCACCTTATACTGAGTCGGTACCTTGGCAGTTAAGGTGTCTGGAGACCAAAAGCGGATGCACCTCTTTAATTAGATACTTGGGAATTGTGGTGGGGTGGAAGTTAGAATCACAGACAGAACTTGGAGCGGCAGAACTTGAGCAATACCTCAAAGAACCTTCCCAGCACCTTGAGGACTGGCTTCCTTGGGTGCCGCCTTGGCAGCATTGGTGATTTCCAGGTGGATTCTTGGAGAGGCAGCTGCGAGGAGCTTTTGTGGTCTGTGCACACGTGGGATTGGAACACGGTGGGGACTCGGTGGCCGCAAGTGCAATTGATGTGTCAGTTTGTGAGCGCACATGGGAGCCTTTTGGGGAATTTTAGGAATAACTAGGGTCCCTTTGAAGAGCTCTTTATTCTATTCCTTCTGCATTGGAAATTATGTCTATTCTCCCAATTTTAAATATTGGGTCAACAAAATTTTAAACATTATATTGGCTGAAGAAAATGTGTCTTCAGGCAAAATTTGGTCTGTAAACCACCAGTTCATTTCCTCTCTATAACTCATTTAAAATTTTCCTAGAATTTCCAATTTTTTTGATAGCCTAAGTACGTACATGAGTCCTGGATGCAAAATTATCTGTCAGATCATGTGGCAGGGACTGCTAGCTGACACCCAATATCTAGTCTTCCTTTCTTCCTTTGTATCAAAACCAGTATTTTATACATGGTGGCAATGACCCAAGCTAAGACTGTTTTCTTATTGCCAAGGGTAGACAAGTGGCAATGAATTGGCCAATGAGATACAAGAAAAGGGTCCTGAGGGACTACTGAGAAGGCATCTTAAGAGGTTGTTGACTTAGCTGGGAGGACTCTCTTATTCCTCTTCTCTTTCTGTTCCTGAGCTTTGACTGCAGACAAGATGACTGAAACTTGGGCAGCCATCTTGCCTCAAGTAACCTTCAGGACAGAAGCCATGGAGCAGGATGGTGGAGAAGAAAGAGAGAAGGTGTCTATTTTTAATGACCCCAGACTCTCTCCCTATCTTGAAACTTCTATTACTTAAGAGAGAAAGTTATCTTGTTAAACTGCTTTCCTAAGATTTTTGCTGTGTGAAGCCACCTAATTCCTGCAAACCATACAGCGTGTCTTTTGTATACACAGTCAGATTTAAACTTAGCAGCAGAGAACAGGGACGTCTATGTGGGGGGAATGACATGAGTGAGGGTGTGAACGTGGCCACAGGAGAGGTCAGGCCATGTTTGTGAAACAGTAAGCAAACTTTCTTGACTTGAGGGGAGTTTTTGAGTTGCAAAGGAGTGGGAGGTACAGCCGGCAAAATTCCCAGGCCATCTCTAACAGAAAGACACGATCTTCGCTTATTTGTGCTAGACTGTGTTGTTTTAGGGACATCCAGCATGTCTTTTCTCAGCTTTTGCCTCCTCAGATTGAAAAGCTGTGGTCTTTTCCTGATTTGCTTTCACAAGCCATCTCCCATCCCACCCCCATTCCTGAAGGCGCCCTTGCCCAGAAGGGCACCTGGATCTTGGCACTCGGAGCAACCCACAGTACTCCCAGGGTTGGAATAAGAATAAGTCTGCTTTGACTCACAGACATAGAGAACAAACTAGTGGTTACCAGTGGGGAGGTGAAGAGGGGCAATATAGGGATACGGGAGTGAGAGGTACAAACTACTGGGTGTAAGATAGGCTCAAGGATGTATTACACAACACGAGGAATATAGCCAATAATTTGGTAATATCTTTAAATGGAAAGTAACCTTTAAAAATTGTATAAAAAAATTTTTTTAATTTTAAAAAAGAGATACATACATACATATTGTGTTGGCCAAAAAGTGCCTTTGGTTTTTAAGTAAAAATAAAGGACACATTTTTCATTTTCGCCAAGAACTTTATTGAACAACGTATTCACCCTTTTGTTCCACTACCTTCTGCCATTTTTCAGACAACTTCATAATTCCATCTTCCCAAAACTTTTTATCTTTTTGAGCAAAGAACTGTTCCAGGTGCCTTTTACAGTCTTCCAGGGAATTGATATTCTTTCCATTAAGAGAATTTTGTAAAGACCGAAATAAATGGATATCCGAAGGTGCAATGTCTGGTGAATATGGCGGATGAATCAGAATTTCCCAGCCAAGCTGTAACAGTTTTTGCCTGGTCATCAAAGAAACATGCGGTCTTGCGTTATCCTGATGGAAGATTATGTGTTTTCTGTTGACTAATTCTGGACACTTTTCGTTGAGTGCAGCTTTCAGTTGGTCTATTTGGGAGCAGTAGTTGTTGGAATTAATTGTTTGGTTTTCTGGAAGAAGCTCATAATAGAGGACTCCCTTCCAATCCCACCATATACACAACATCACCTCCTTTGGATAAAGACCGGCCTTTGGTGTGGTTGGTGGTGGTTCATTTCCCTTGCCCCACCATCTCCTCCATTCCACATTGTTGTACAGTATCCACTTTTCATCGCCCGTCACAATTTGTTTTAAAAACAGGACAATTTGTTTCAGTAGAGAATCTCATGTGGAAATATGGTCAACAAGGTTTTTTTCTCTTAACTTATGTGGAACCCAAACATCAAAGCAATTCACATAACCAAGCTGGTGCAAATGATTTTCAACGCTTGATTTGGATATTTTGAGTATGTCGGCTATCTCCCGCGTGGTATAACGTTGATGGTTCTCAATCAATATCTCGATTTGATCGCTATCAACTTCAACTGGTCTACCCGACCGTGGAGCCTCAACCAGCGAGAAATCTCCAGCACGGAACTTCGCAAACCACTTTTGACAAGTTCGATCAGTCACAGCACCTTCTCCATACACTGCACAAATCTTTTTTTGCATTTCAGTTGCATTTTTACCTTTCTTGAAATAATAAAGCATAATATGCCGAAAATGTTGCTTTTTTTTTCCATCTTCAATATTAAAATGGCTACACAAAAATTCACCAATTTTGATGTCTTTTTTAAATGCACGCCGATATGACAGCTGTCACGTACAATCTAACAAAATTGTTTTGAATGAAGTTAAAGACAACTAAGTGCTACTAGAGCCATCTTATGGAAAAAAACAAATGAAACTTTTGGCCAACCCAATACATACATAAGCCTGCTTCTCTTAGGTTTTCAGTAGCCTTCCTGACAACATCCTGCATTGTTTGAGCTTTTTGGTGACAGCATAAGGTAACTCCTGAGACTCATAACGGAGAAGATCACTATGTCACAGAAGAAATGGAGCTATAGACAATACACTCAGCTCGTGGCCCCCCGTACAGACTGGGTCATGAGCATCCCTGAAAGTTCTGGGCTTCTTTTGACTATGAACTCTCAGTCCCATTGCACAACATGTTAGGCTCCATCCCCATAAAGGGGTTGCAGGCCCTGAGTGGCTCTGAGGCCTGGCCAGGACAAGTCTGCTTGCACACGACTTGAAATTCCTCAAGGAATCCCCTTCATTGTTGACAGAAAAAACTGGTTCTTTTTCTCCTATTTCTCCCTTTCCGGTGCTGCGTTAGGAACAGGCCAAAATTGAGTGGGGCTTCATTAATATTCACAGCTGCTTTTACAAACCAAGAATTGGAAAATGTGTCTAGGTGAACTACCTTTTATTAGCCGTGTGGAGGTGCAGGCAAAAGTGAGCGCCATGGCTTGTCTTCGCAGCCGGACTCAGCGCATCTTTTCACGGCTCCTGGCGCCAGCCAGCCGCAGAGGGTAGGATGGCAGGGCTTTAATGGGACACGCCTACAGGGCACTTCAGTCTTGCAGCTAATTGAAGTCATTCCAGGCTCCACGTGACAGGTCCTTGAGACTCATTCATCAGAAACCACTAGCAGTTCTCATTCCTCTGCTGATTGCCTCCTCTTTTTTTAACGTGTTGATTGAGTTTCAGGATGCATAACCTAAAAAATCCAAACCCATAAAAATACTGATATTGCAAACAATTACATATAGAACAGATAAACAACAAGGTCCTACTGTATAGCACATGGAACTATATTCAATATCCTGGGATAAACCTTAATGGAAAAGAATATAGAAAAGAATGCATATATGTGTATAACTGAGTCACTTTGCTGTGCAACAGAAATTAACACAGGATTGTAAATCAACTAAACTTCAATAAAAAAATAAATTATAAAAAATAAATAAATGTCAAATGAGAAAAAAAATGCTGATAAAAATGCCCAGTTCCATGGCTTGCACACATTTTAGGCTTTCTGAGCCAACAAGATAATAGGCAGGAAAACAAAAGAAAAGAACAAAATCTCACCATCACCTTTCAGGGCGTGGATATGTGAGGAAAACGTGGACTGCTAAAAGTCAGATCATGGTCTATTGGTTACAGATGTATAAATCACTCCAGGGTGGTACTGAGACAGACCCAGAGTTACCTAGAAAACACACAAAAAAGTTCTGGCCCAAGTCCAAACACTAGAGGGACCAAATAAAAGGGTTCCCAGGGAAGAGGAGGCAGTAATCAAAGCTCTGACAGCACCCAGCCCTGATGACAAATGACTGTAGAGAATTCCCATTAAGGATATCTGAAACCACAGTTCTTATCTTTCCCCGCCTTCCCCTTTTGTCAGCTGGGGACCTGCAGCCTAGCTCTTCCCTCCAATCTGATCCTAGAGGCAAGCTGCGTTCACTTATGTCAGATCTGGTCACAATGCAGGGATTAGGTTCCTGCCCCCAGCTGATGAAAAAAACAGCAGTTTCAAAGGTGCCTGTCTCACCATGTTCTCTCAAAAAGATCCACACCCAGCATAAATAATTTCAAATTCACCCTACTGATGAGAGCACCTGAAAAAACGGAATGATTTAAAAAAAGAGCCCAATATCAAGTTTAAATAAAGGAGACCATTAGTAGCCCAGAAGAATGCCTCACAAGATTTTGAGGAAAGATTGACTTAAAGAAAATAGGTGAATATTTTTTCATTAATTCATAGCCATAATAATCTTATCCTTAGAGAGCTTTTTTTTTCACAGCCATGCAATGACTGATTTTTCAAACACTAATTTCCTGTTACTAGCTCTGTTTCTTGTGAGATTTATTAAAGGGAAGAAGAATATAATCTTCTACTTTTTATATGGTTGCCAGATAAAGTACCTAAACATCAAAATGAAAAATTTGTTTAGATTTATTACATAGACACAGACACCTATGTTTTAAAATGTAATAGTTGAAGAAGCAGACATCTATTCATTATTCATGGCAATATACATTAGACGTTCATCAAAAGGATTTTAAGGGGCTTCCCTTCCCTGGTGGCGCAGTGGTTGGGAATCTGCCTGCTAATGCAGGGGACACGGGTTCGAGCCCTGGTCTGGGAAGATCCCACATGCCGCGGAGCAACTAGGCCCGTGAGCCACAATTACTGAGCCTGCGCGTCTGGGGTTTGTGCTCCACAACAAGAGAGGCTGCGACAATGAGAGGCCCGCGCACTGCGATGAAGAGTGGCCCCTGCTTGCCGCAACTAGAGAAAGCCCTCGCACAGAAACGAAGACCCAACACAGCCAAAAATAAATAAATTAATTAATTTGTTAAAAAAAAGATTTTAAGAAATAACTATAGGAGTAAAGGAACATACGAGAACACAAGATTTAAAGGTGTTTTTCAAAAGGCATGGCAGAAGTAAAGTGTCTATACTAAATGGAGGCATAATATAATGTTATATATTTTAAAAAAGGAAAGTTATAAAATATCTAAATCCCTGCTCCGAATCACTGAAATGATAACCCACAGCAACGCTTTCCCACTCAATGGGAAATAAAAACAGAGATTCTTTAAAATGCTTTTGAGGATGAATATTGTAGCATTCGATGGGTCAGTTTATGATGTAAAAACAAACAACCTCAAAGTCTTAGGTCTTAGTGACTTAAAACAACAAAGTTCCTTTTTTTTTTTTTTTGCTCATTCTATATGTCCATCAAGGATCCACAGGGCTACTTTGTTCATTGGGGGTCTGCTTAGAACCCAGACTGATGCCAATTACGGGCTAGGAGGAGAGAACTGGGGGGTTATGTATTGGGTCATAATCTTCTTAGAAGCCAGAAGTGACACAGACCAGTTCCATTCACATTTCCTTGGCCAGTGCATGTCACCTGGCCAAGCCTAACCCCAGAGCAGGTAAGATAGAGCCGTCCAACAAGGGCTGCAGTGGAGAAA
Source organism: Balaenoptera borealis (assembly GCF_965194805.1). NCBI lineage: Eukaryota > Metazoa > Chordata > Mammalia > Artiodactyla > Balaenopteridae > Balaenoptera > Balaenoptera borealis. Next base: position 21,471,260 of record NC_138863.1, read on the forward strand.
GATAAATTTTTCCTGGAATTGACAATATTGATATCTGATTCTAATGATGATCACACATTTGCATTCATCCTTCTTTACCTGTTTTTATTTTCTCCTAAAATACAATTTCAGGTGTTGGCTTGTTTACAGATGCTGACTGGAATGCATCTCTAAACAAGTGTATTTTCTTTCTTCGGAAACTCATGAATCTTCCTCTTGGTGGAAATCTCCTGAACTAATAACACAGGGAATTTACAACAGATTTCAAGGCACAATGCCTAAAGGCAGATGCAAATTTTAAATTCCCAGGTCATTGTTTGTCCTGGGAGTCAAGCCTCTCCAAAAGTTAAATAATCTCTGTCTTTCTCTCCCTTCTCTTTTCAATGGAAAAGAGTTTTTCATATTGTAAGTATTATGGTGAAAAGGGCTTTTGTAGAAAATAAAGTGCCTGACCTTTCTTTCCTTTAATCATATTTATCATATTTATCTCCCAGAGCTTGTTCCATTGCCCACATTTTACTGACAAAAACAGAACTCTGTCCGAACTTTTGGAAGCGTTCTCCAAAATTTTCGGCAAGTCATTTCTGCCATATCTTCAAGATCAATCATATGCTACTGTAATAGAGCCAGACTTTGGTGCCAACAGGCAGAAGAAAGGGTCTATAAAAATTTCAAACCAGAAAATGATTGGAATTAATATTTTCTTGTCAAAATGAAATAGAAAATGAAGACTACACTCCTCTTTTTATTCAGAAGATGCATGAGGTTTAGAAGGACACATCAAGGAATGGAACTCACAAAATCTGCTAGTTTCTAATCTTCCTAACACAAAATGTGAGAATAAAAGGGAAATTTAGACTTTTTATCAGGACAATTCAGAAATGTAGTTGAGGCATGATATAATGTCACAATATAACATTTATATCAACAAGCTTTTAAAAAATAGTTTGTATTGGAAAAGTGATACAAGTTTATTGTGGAAAGCAATTAGGAAAATAATGAGATATAAAGAAGAAAAAAAAACAGCTGTAATGCTAGACTCGACAAATAATAACTGCAAACAATAATTGCAAAAATAATTGGTGTTAACCTTCCAACATTTTTCCCGTGTCTGTGGTTTTTACACAATTGAAAATATATTATAGAGGGTATAACTATTAGTCCACAAATTCAGACATACTTAAAATACTCACTTTCTTCATTTTTCTAAGGCTCAGATTAATTTCTATATCAAGTCCTGCTCTGCCTGGGAAGCAAAATTTCAGCTTGATCCACTCGAGCACACATCCTCTTTCTGGGGGTGTATCTAAGTTGACAGGGGTTGAGGGTGACGCTGCATCGGGTATGCGAGAGGGCAAGTGATCATCAAGTAATCATCTACGTATGTCTCTGCTAAGACATTTCTTGTCCCTGTTAGCTTTCTTCCTCTTCAGTTTCTATGCTTCTGCCTAGGAAACACCATCCCAAGACCCACCAAATTCTAGCTCTTATCAACTCCCAATTTCTTCTCTTTTAAATCCAGTGGTACCTTTTTTTTCAGGTCCAGGAATATGCTGGTCATTTACCTATTGCCTCTCAGCTCCATATTCACCGTGTTTACACCCTACTCTGAGATGCTGGGACTGGGATTCTGGAAACTGTATTTCCCAGACTCCTTTGGCAGCAGCCCTTCTGCTCATTCTGCCAGTTGGCAGCAGCAGAGGAGAAGGCAGGGGGCAGGAAAGGAGAAGTGGCTTCATCCCTGTGCACGGCCGGTCCTGTCAATGCTGCCCAGGACAGGGGTTGTGTCCCACCAGCGGCAGTTGGCTCAGGCCTCAGCCCCAGCCTCTGTCAGCACTTCCAGAACCTGCCCCTCGGGCCCCTCATGATAGCCAACAGTAGCTGGGCGGTGCCCCATCCTCCCAGGTCTGAGCCCCTCCTCAGGGAGGCCCTCCCCTAAAGCAGCCCAGTGGTCCCCGTTCCATATTGTTATTGCCTCCAGAGCCTTACCTCAGAGGCTCCCTCTTGGTCTCTTAGCCCTTTGGCACTTGGAGAGCCAACTTCCGAAATTAAACCCACTCTGTTGAAATGCCGGTGAGATTTAGGTGTTCCTCACAGGACGCTGACTGATATCTGGGGGAAGGATTCCTTTTTCACATAATCTTGATGTTTTTCCCTCAGAGGGAATCCCTCTTTAAGTGATGTTTGTGTCCCAAACATGTGGCAGGAGCTCCTTAAAGGATTCAACCAGTTGAAAACATAAAAGCTAGAGATTTTTAGACTGTTTCTATTTCCCACCCAGTCTTGCTTTTCCCTGGCCTTATGAATACAGAACTGGGCTATGTGCTTGAATAGTGAAGGGGGGACAGAGCAATGGAAAAAAAAAAAAAGAGAGAGAAAATCATTACTACAGCAAAAACGTTATTAAATTCTGGAGTAGTTTCTTATGTACCTACATTGTCCAATGCTGATCTTATATTGTGAATGTATGTTATGTTCATATTTCTGTAAATAGAGAGCTTGCAGTAAGTATTCTTTTATGTCCTGGTTTGCAAACGTTAGAATTAAAAATCTTCATTGACATGGCTTCAAATTAGACTTTAGAAACTTCTGAAAAATGTTTAATATATTTAATACACGTAGAGCTGAAAAAGGCTACAGCTAGCTCACTTTTCTGAGGGTATATAACTTTGTTGAAAATATTTTTAAATTCAAGTTACAATATTTTCTTGTCCTAAATTAGTAAGTAGTTGAACATTTTTTCCCCCATTAAAGTTGATTTAAATACACAGGCTTATGTAGGTTGTATGGGATTTAGTTCCATGGCTTCTTGAACCAAAAGAAACTCAAGATGGATGATCTGTGTTAACTGTATGCAACTATATGTGTATTTATGAGGCTGAAATGCAAGTCTAAAAATTGTATGTGCCCTTTAAAAGATAAAATCTTCAGAGAGAAGTGGGCTCCTGACTCCATAAATAGTGCACCAATAGCTTGCACATCATCTAATAACAATAATAAATATTCCTCAGTCAAAGACAACTACAAGTTTGCACTTGATTCTGACCATTATTCCAGACTGAATAACTGCTGGATGCAACAAAGCCAGAAAAACGATGTAGACCAATATGCAAAGGCAATTTGCACTCAATTTACATAGCCTATTTAACCCTCCAAAAGGCGGAAGACACAGACAGGATTTTAAGCACTGCAAGGCTGAAGTACAGAAAATAAAGATTAGTTTGATGAGGGAGAAAGGTTAGAATATAGTTGATTTAGAAATGTTATAATTGGTCTCAAACATGGCACCAGAATGAATAAAGAGTATATCTGCAAAAATTTTAATGGTTATATGTGGAGCAAATGTAACCATAAATGAAGGTAATTCGAGAATTCTATGAACATGCATACAAATTTAAATCAGTTTAAAAGAGGAAAATTAATTCCATTCCCCTCAAAGTATGGAATAATTTCTTGAATGATGATATGCTGGAATGATGGCTTAATTATGCAAGAATTCTGCTGAGTTCATTGGAAGTCCCCTTGAGGAAGTCAGTTTGAGAACTGGGGAATTCCATGATTGGTCAGAGGGGATCTTCCATTACTGTTGGAGGTGGCTTCAGTTTGGGGTGACTAATGACAAGAAGGATTTCTGCATTTGCTGAGAACCATTTGAAAAGAGGTTTTGGAAGTGCAATAAGGTTGGTGCTTATGGGGTGAGAACCAGGATAGAGTGGATTTCATGTGATTGGAAGGCCTGGAAGAGAGCTGATTCCCAAATGATGCTTAGACAAGACCAACCCTAGCCCCTTAGCTGGTTTGAAATTGCTCTGGGCTCCAGAGGTAGAAGTAAAAATCTTCATTGGCCCACCCTACCTGTGTTCAGAAGTTTGGGGCAATCTTATCAAACAGTTGCAGTCTTAAACAGAATTACAAGACTACCTTTGGAACCAGAACCCAGACTTTCTTGAGCTAATGTAAGTTAAAATATATCCTTGGCATTAGAGTGAGATAAAAATAGTTAAAAAAATTTTTTTCTTTTTATTAACTTATGCAACGAAATGTGTAGATCCTAAGTGCACGGCTCAGTGAATTTGTACATATGCAGAAGCCCATGAAACTAATATCGAGATCAAGATAGGGAAAATTTTCTGTTCCTCTGGACTTCCTCTTGTGCCTCTTCCCAGTTAGTGCTCCCAAAGGTAACCACTCTTCTGACCTTCATTACTATCAATACTTTTTACTTGTTTTTGAACAGAAAGAGTATTTAACATAATTGTTAGTAGTTACTCATCTTCCAGAGATATTAGAGACAGTATATTTGTTTTTTCCTTCATTTGTTTATTCATTTGTTCAAAACACTATCTAGTACCAACTTAGTCTACAAGGCATTGAGAATACAATATTGAACAAGAAAAAATCAGTGGCTGTCCTTAGGAAAAATTATAGCGTATGGGTGAATACACACACATTAGCAGGCAATTATGTCACAGCGTGGTAAATGCTACAAAATGAGGACGTGCCAGATGCCAAGAAGAAAGGGAGAGGCGTGTGGACTTGGGGATTGGAGCTGTCTCCTGGAACAAGTGACATCTATACTGAGACTGCTGGATGAGTAAGGGCTAACCAGACAGCGATGAGGAAATACAGAAGTAGAGGGAACAGCGGGGACAAATGCTCAGAGTTAAAAAAGAGCTTTAGATATTTGGGGACCTGAAAGAATAAAAACAAAACATTCCTGATGACTAGACAAGTGAACTGGGGTCAGATCCTACGGGACTTTGCAGATTGTGTTTCAGAGTTTGGACTTGGCTCCAAGGGCAATGGGAAGCCATGAAAGCTTTTTCAGCAAAGGACTGACATCATCAGACTGGTATGTGTTTTAAAGTAGTACATATAAGAGAAAATAACAGTATGGAAGGAAAAAGTGTTTGAAAAACAACTTTGCTTTGATACTTTTGTATGAGATAAAAAAACCTGAGGTGACACCCCCCTCACCAGGCACAAATTTCATGATATTTTATTATTTGAGCACAAGTGGCAAGAAAGTGTACAACAAAATATACCGGAGGAAATATGTCTATAGAACACAAAGTAGCATTTGGATGAGGCACTACTTGATTCCATCTTAGTAGAAAGCCGTCAGTAATGGAGCAAGTTAAATAATGTGCCCAACGTTCACAGCTGCAGATGCAGGATTCACTGCAATGGCCCTGGTAAGGCTCCTCCACTGTAGCTGGAATTCTCTATTTTACCTTTTGAACTTTATCTAAATCTTTTTTTGATGTTTACATGTCTGTGATGATCATTATCAGCTTGAAAAATCCAGGAGAAAAGTCTCAAAACCATCTTTACTGACCTCTACTTTCTAAGCCCCCTTCTTTGAACACCATTTTTAGATTAATGTTCTGCATAATTCTTTCTGCCTGCCCTGTTCACTTGGAGCTTGAATTATCCAAATGGATGTCCAAGCTGATTAGATTAACCAGATAATCACCAAAGTCCCATTCTGCCCTGTCATGTAGACACAGTTTAAGTGGTTAAATGCTCTGCTCTCTTGGCTGTGATAAAATGAAATGCAATGCCTTCATCAATATCACTTTTATTTCCCTTTGCCTTACTTTAATGGAATCCATTATTGAGCCTTTTGACTTTTTGCCTCGTACTAAAATCACGTAATATTTCTCTAGAGTAGTATTGTTATTCACCTTTTTGTCATGGTTGAAATATGTGTACAATACTGACATGTCTATAAACCAACTTTATTTATTACCATGCTGACAAATTGTGAAACAGTTGATAGGTAGATATCAGTAGGAAAATCCTTGCTATGGGAACAAATTCCAGTATGATTTCATCCTAGTAACTAGTAACGTATATGCCTCTCTCCATAACTGGACCATAAACCCTTGGAGGGCAAGTGTTATAGGTTGAATTGCATCACCCAACCCAAATTCATATTCATATTGAAGTCCTAACCCCTCAGAATGTGACCTTATTTGAAAATACGGTCATTGCAGATGTAACTAGTTAAGATGAGGTCATTCTGGGTTAGGGTGGGCCTTTAATCCGATATGACAGGTGTTCTTAAAAAAAAGGGAGAAATTTGAATATAGACATGCATTCAGCAAGGATGCCATGTGTAGACTGGAGTTGTGCTACCACAAGCCCATGAACTACCAGAAGCTGGGAGAGAAACCTGGAAGAGACTGTTTCCCTTAGCATCTTCAGAGGGAGCATGGGCCTACAGAAACCTTGCTTTCAGACTTCTGGCCTCCAGAACTGTGAGACAATAAATTCCTGTTGTTCTAAGCTACCATCCGGTTTGTGACACTTTGTTATGGCAGCCCTTAGCAACTAATACAGCGAGGATTATGGTTCCCTCATGTTTGTGTGCCCCACAGGGACTCATGAATGTTGGCTGAGCTAAAGTTGCAATCATAGACCCCAGTGGACCTGAAGCTTGAGCCAGGTAGGGCAATGAGATGCCTGGAAATGGGACCTAGCAAAATTTCTTCCTAGTCTTGAGATATGCCCTTGGGAATGTGCTGGGGTTGACACCAGGTACTTGCACCTGATGAAAAGACAAGCATGTGGTCAGAGCCTCTACTGATTCCACAGTCCACCTCCACTCTGAAAGAGGACGACAAAGAAGTGTCTTGATCGACCAGATGGGATGCTTATTTGATGGGGCTGAAGCATCTATACCAGTTTCATAAGGACACTCAGGCTTGGGAAGCTTACCCCCTCAGTTCTTGTAGACAAGTGTGTGGAATCAGATGTACATTTTACCTTCATTAAGGAATCTGTAGCCTTTGCCCGAGTGGACCTTTCACTCAATCATATCCACGGTCCACTGTGACTCATGAGAAAAATTTAATGAAGCCTGTCCCAAATGAGCCTCTACTTAGGAGAAGCCTACTAGCCTGGGATGGAAAGATACTGGTGGGGATGGACGGGGGGAGTAGATAGGACTAGTTTTCACCTTTTTGTTTTATGAAGTCTTTTTTCCATTAAATATAACACAGTGGACTTTAACTTGCTTTGTCTCAGCTGCACACCCCAAGGAAGAGGTCATTGCCCTGTCTACTCCTACACAGAGTAAATAAATAATAATCCATCTCATTATTTTAAATTTCTAAATTTAGTAGTTTGTTGGTTGAGATATATATACACACACGCATACACACACACACACACACACACACACACACACACATCTATATATACAGTCATGTATGAAGTGCATGAATCTTAAATGTGTAGCTTGATGGATACACTCATGTCCCTACCCAGATCACCAAGATCCGGAATATTACCAGCACCCCCAGAAGATTCCCTTGTGTTCTTCCCCAGGCCTTTACATGTGCGATTTTTAATTAACCTCTAATTATTTTTTCCTAACCCTGCTGACAAAGAATGCCTTCTGAACATGTAAGAATCTATGGCAGGGACTTCCCTGGTGGTCCAGTGATTAAGACTCCGCGCTTCCACTGCAGCGGGTGCGGATTCAATCCCTGGGCGGGGAACTAAGATCCTACATGTGGTGGGGTGCTGCCAAAAAAAAATAAAAATCTATTGCAGTTCACAGAAATCCCGCCCAGAGCTTGTTGTGTTGCCTCTGTGTTGTCCGCATAGTGCAGTTTGCAAACTGGCTGCCTGTGGCTGAAATCTGCTCTTCAAACTTGGTTTGTGTGGACTGCAAAATGTCTTTTAAGAATTGAACCATATTTAAAATTAAGGTATTTCACATGAAAATCCAAATATGAACAGGGGGAGAGGAGTGTCTCTTTAAAAAATGAGAAATTGTGTACCCCCTCTTGGAAGAAATCACCTGGAACTGGGTAGTGGCTGCCCTCTTGACACCAGCAGAGGAAAGGGGAGCCGCCTGTCCCCAGACTTATATAAGCTCAGCGTGTCCCCAGACTTATATAAGCTCAGCGTGTGCGCTCCCGCCAGCTGACCTCACGCATGCGCATCACCTGCATGGTTCTTGGAGCAGCTACAACTAGACAAGATGGTAAATGCAAGTTAGACTTTTAAAAGGGGACCCTTCAACCACCCAGAGGGAAAAATTAGCTTCTGTACTACCAAAATATTTTTAAAGGAAAACGGAATTGGCTTTTAAATTAATACACTGTTTCTTATAACCCCTCACAGTGATTTGATTTCTGAAAATGGCTACTGTTTGTCTTACGCCATTCCAACTCGTTTTACACAGACGTACACAGAGGCTGGTGTCTAACATCTGGATCTGGCTAATGTTTAAGTTTTAATATAAACATTATACGGGAAGGCACTCATTTGTGGCGTGCCCATAGCTTCGATTTTGTTGTTGTATTTTTTCTGCATAACTAGTTCCATTAGATCTCAAACTAAACAGCGAATCGACTCATCTTTGTGATTATGTTCCAAAGGAGAACTCGAATCACCTTGTTAGACTATGCTTGGTGTTAAACACTATCTGTATGTATATCTGAAAATTCTCTGTAAATGGCATTTGAAAGTAGGACATAACTATTGTCTTTCATGAACACCTAGGTATTTAGGAAACAAACTTATCATAACAGTTCCTCATTCAAATACAGTATAAAAGGGAAAACTACATGGAGCATAGGTTTTAAATGAAGAGTGTCTTGGCTTTGCTTTTCTTCTGAACCATTTTTTTCTCCTTTTACGTTTTGCACCAGCTCATAACAATTCTGTTCCAATCTATAAGATTTGTAATGCCACCACTTCCCATTTGTTCTACAACATAAACAACCACATGTCAATGCTGCTTTCTCATCAAGGGCTGGTGAGCAGAATTTATTTCTGGTATCTCAAATTGTTGTCAAGCAACTTCAGAGTCAACAGAGACAGTTAACCTGTAAAGTCAATTAACAGACATGGAAAACATAGAGACGATGGGGGGAATACAAAGGTTAATCATACTAAATGCCTTTCAGAATTTATTTAACTCTATTTGAAATTGTGCTTTCACACACAGACATGCAGACACATAGGTACACATGTACACATACCACAGTGGTTTTATTTTTAAGTTCATATGAAATGCTCTGTGTTCTTTTTAATATATCCTGAAAAATCTTTGCTAAGTTAGTTTATAAACACAACCACTGTTATTCAAACTCTTGAGTTACTACACCTTAACATGACATTTTTTGGAAAATAAAATCTTTAAGAGTAGTTTTTTGTATTTATTTTTAAAGATCTTTTTGATGTGGACCATTTTTAAAGTCCTTATTGAATTTGTTACAATACTGCTTCTATTTTATGTTTTGGTTTTTTGGCTGCAAGGCATGTGGGATCTTAGCTCCCCAACCAGGGATCGAACCCACACCCCCTGCACTGGAAGGCAAAGTCTTAACTACTGGCCCCCCAGGGAAGTCCCTTTAAGAGTAGTTTTAAATATGATTCTGAACCTATTCATCCTCTAGGTTTAGGGAGAGACAAGGTCATCAGTGGGACTCATGCAAGGCCAATAGCCATAGACCCTAAATGTAGACTCACTCAACTTTGACACTGCCAAACCAATGGGTCCTTCCTCTGAATGATGCCAGAAGTCTCAAACACATCTATCAGATATCGCCTTTTCATTCCACCCTAGTATGAATTTCACAGTAAGAACATCCTGGTACCTCTCCAGCCTCCTTCTCCCCTGCCCCTCTTTAGAGCAACACTTCTCCGATGTTTCCCAAATTAGTTGCTTCCAACTTTTCTCTTCCTCTTGAACCTAATTCTATTAAGCTTCCATCCTGGCCTACTGAAATGAAAGGGTTCTCAAATTCTATGATGCAAAATCTAATAACCAGTGCTTGGTACCATTCCCATGTCCTTGGGTCCATCTCTCTGCTTCTTTGCCTAAGGACTTTCTCCAGCTCCTTGGGCCTCAAAGAGCCAAGGACTCAACACCCTCAGAAGCATTCCTCAACTAATGAAGACAGGAATTGAGAGATAAATATTACAGATTCTCATTTCTTGGTAGGACAATTCTGAAATGTGTCCCTCAGAGGATCCCCTGTGGAATTGAACTCCACCTTATAAACACTCCCTTTGTTCCTTTAATTGGTTTTTCTCCTTTCTTTGTTTCACCTTCCCCACCTCCTTGCCTGTGCTTTCTGGGCTCTGACCTCCCAGGTAAATTGTATTCATTCCAGTCCTTGTCTTAGGGTTGCTTTCAGGAGAACTCAAACTAAGATCTCTTTTTTTTTTTAGTCAATGTTTACTCCTTTGGCTACTGGGGATTCTTAGTCCCAGTTCTATAAATATCAACATACTTTGACAACCCCCGAAAGTATACACCCAGCCAGGTCCTCTCTCATGAATCTGGGACTGCTATTTCCGGCCTCCAATCAGATGTCTTTACTTGAATATCCAGTAAGAAGCTCGAACTTAACCTCAAATGTGTTCTTCCTCTCAATATGCTCATTTTTTATCTTTCCAACCTCTGTAAATAGCACCCCCACCTTTCAAGTTGCTCAGGTTAAACTTGGGAGTCATCCTCATTGTTATGCTTTTCTCTCACATCACATATCCAGTCTCACAAGGCACCTCTACCTTCACAGTATATCCAGAAATGAACTGTTTTGTTCAGTTTTGTTTTTACCTATTTCATCACTACTGCCCTGGTCCCACCTCCATCGTTCTTCACCTGCATTATCAGAATAGCCTCGTAGCTGGTCTTCAGCTTCCATACTTGGTCCCTTACAATCTATTCATAACCCAGCAGTCAGGATGATCCTGTTGAAACTAAGTCATGCTATGTCCCTCCCTCCTCCACCAAAATCCCTCAGAAGCTTCCCATCACACACTTAGAATGGCCTACCTTCTGTGACCACTGAGCTCATCCTCTACCCCCTTCCTTCACTCTGCTTCAACAACATTGACCCTTTATTACACCTTGAACACGACAAGCACACTCACCTCTCATATACAATGAGGGTATTATTTCATGAAAACTTAGTTTTAGCCATGATGTATGTGCTTGTGTATATTGGGGTCTATATAATATCGATTTCTTACTTTGGGCCATAGTTTCAAAAAAATTTAGAAAAATACTTGCTTAGACATTCACCTGAATCAGATAGCCCTTCCTGATGAAGGATTGAAAACTCCGTGAATTTATGTTTCAATATTCTCTGCAGTAGTCTGTCTAATATTTGTAATCTTGTTGCATACCTAAAACAGAACCCCAAAAACATAATCTAAGTGTTTCAACTCCTGAGACTTGAGGTTCTAATTAACTAGGCTGTTCAGATTACTGGGCACAGCACATTTCCCTTGGGGTCTTCATTCATTGGGTAAAAGGACTTTACACAGGATTTCCCCCAAACCATGTAACAATTTAATTTAACATCTTTCATCACTAAGAAAGTAGGCATATACTAACATCAGGGTATGGACATTTGAAGAACTAGTAGCACATATTAATTGAAGACACATAGGAGGGAATAACTTTCTTAATTAGAGAAAACATACAAAAACTCAAGTACTATTTAAAACTTTCCATTTTGACCAGCATCCTGAAATAAGGAAATTTATTTTATTTTCTCTGTGTAACTTTATTTAATGCCTTCTCAGAAGTTATTTGTGATTTTTATGATGGTATTCTTAGAGATGGCATAATAAATACTGCACAGAAAACTCCCATCAAAAAAAATGGAAAGTAATGTAAGGATGTGAACAATGTTAGAAAGAAGGCCAAGCCTAGATATTAGATGTGGGTTGGGTATCACGAAAAAAAAAAAAAAAAAAAAAAAGCTGCAAGAGATCAGATGAGCAGAGATGGGAAGATGAAGTAGGAAGGAGGTGATTAAATATTCTGAAGGATGATTTTTGTACCATCTTGGAGTTCAGTTGGTATAAATAAATGTGAGAGCCTTCAGTGATTATTATTATCATCATTACTATACTCATCTAGGAAATTATAGCTTATTTGGCACTTTATTCTTCATATTAATGATGTGAAGTTTCATGACAACCCACTAAGAAAATAAAAATGAAAATAATAAATCAGCCTGTGGTACTTAGAAGCTTAATGAAATCCAAACACTTCCCAACAGAAGAGGACTCAGTGACGCCGAATTGGCAGTTGTTTGTTGTTAGATCATTAGTTTTCACTGGCCTTTTTTTCCGATTTTAAGAAGGAAACCCTCCTTTCTCCAATAATCAGCTTGGATTCATTTAAAGACACCTGGACTGAAGTCATCAATTGGAAAAATAGAGTAGAAGCATCCTTCAATAGCTTAGCTAACATTTTCCAATGGGTTTTAAATTACAGTCATTTTTTTTAATTTAAAATACAGACAAGGCTCATTGAAATGGATTTCTTTTGCTCTAAGAAGAAAGTGAAAAGAAAAGCCCGCGTATTTCGAACTTGTGTAAGGAATGCATGACCAGATTTGTAATGACAACTTTGCCGTGCTCTAAGTGGGGTGAAGAAAATGTTATCTTTGAGTAAATGCTCAAGTTTTTACTGGTATCTAGGGAATGAAAGCTTTGGAAATTGCTGTTGATGCTTCTAAAGCTAGGAATATCTTTAGTGGGAGACATCATGTCTGTTTAAGGGGGATTTTCCTCTAGAAGTTGGCCCTTCAGGGGGTCAGCAAAGACTTGGACTCCACACAGACAGTGGCCCTGGCATACTTTGCTTTTACAGCCCAAGTAAAGCTACTTTAACATTTGAACTAGATGCATCTTGTGCCAACTGTGCCCCTGAAGATTATTTTTTTAAAGATTTACTTTATCGAGAAGGTAGACTATGTTATAAATTATTTAATTTGTTCAACAACTCTGCAAATGCTAATTTATTCACGCAACACCTTTTGCTGAACCCTATCAGGCACTTTACTGGACCCTCAGAATATGGTGGTGAGCAAGACAGGTCCCTCAATGAATCTATATTTCAGTAAAGTAGCTGAGCAAGTTACAACTAAACCAAATAAATGAAACACTTGTAAATGATGACAAGTGGTATGAGACAGAAAATCATAGAGAAGGTCAGGGAAGGCCTCTATGAAGAGGTAAAATTGAAGCTGATCCAAAACAAGAAGTCCTTGACTTAATGGGAAGCTTGTGCAAAGGTCCTGAGGTGGAAAATGAGCTCAGTATATTTAAAGAGCTTAAAGAAGACCAGTGGAGTTGAAGTAGAAACAGCAAGGAGAGAAGTGTTCAAAGATAAGTTATTGTTTTTATTTTAGGTAAGTGGGCTGGCATTTGTTGATAGATAAGAGAATGGAAATTCAGAGAAAGTAAGCAATACCTTCAATATTGAACAACTAGTAAGACCCCCAGTCTCCCAAACCAGCTCTGTCCAATTCCAACATTCTTTCTACAAAGCTACACCTAGTTACCTGCTGAACGCTCACCAGCTTTTTAGATTGTATGTACTAGTTTGGGATCACTTAAAACTGAAACTCTCTCAGATGTGCTCCCTGTCAGCAAAGTGAAAGCTTCCTAATGGCCACTTTGCAGCAGTGCCAATGCATCCTATCGAGGGAGGTGCCTGGAAAGGCTCTCCACCATAAGGAGCAGGATGCAAGTTTTCTGTGCCTCCAGTGAGACTGGAGAGCTTATGGAATGAAATTTTACACTTCACAGTCCCAACTCGTCGAGTTTGTGATGTGATAATTTGGGGAAATTAAAAGACATTCAAGGGAAGGTCTTCAATAATTATTGAGTGCCACTATTTTTCTGCTTATTAAATGAATTATGTGTGTGTGCATGAATATGTGAATATGCCCATAAATACATACACTCACAAAACCACACAATATTATTTTTGCTTTGAATCACAAGTGCATACACTACCTTTAAAATGATAAATTCAATCATAAAAATGTTTAAAAAATAAGAGATCAATTCCAATTTACTTTTTAAAAAATTATCAGACTTATTTCTATGCTGAAGATAGGCAAATACCTACAGAGTCCAATATTATGCTCAACACTTTATACATGTTAATTTTATTGAATCTTTTCAATATTCCGATGCCGTGACATTTAGAATGTCTATTTTACAGGTGAAAAAACTAAGATTCTGTGAGGTTAAGTAACCTGTTCTATATCACAGAGCTAGGAATCACCAGTGCTGGGCTGAGAATTCAAGTCTCTTTGCACCTCACCAAGAATTTTCAAAAATTTTTCTTTTTTAAGAGAAACCATTAAACTGATGATGCATATTTACACGCCCATATTTCAAAGCATTATCTCCTTTCTGGTTCATGCCTTAGGGATGACGGAAATACTTATTTCTGTAGAGGTTGTTTTCAGATTGAAAGAGGAAATCATTTGGGCCTTTTATCTAAACTTCTACTTATTTTTGCGATTAATTGCCTAGAACAAGCCAACTTTCCTCCTTTCATCCACTGAAAGATGTAGAAATGTCTCTTACTCAATGCTTTGTTTGTGATAGTAGAAGGAGGGAGACGGGTGACAAATGGCCATTCCCCTTTCAACCAAATCATTTGAAGGGCATGTGCCAATATTGGTTCCTCCAATACAACACAGTTCATTATATTTTCATGATGACAGCACTGGAAAATAGGTAGATTTTCTGCTTTCCCGCTGTTAATCTGTAACTAGTATTTTGTGTAGCATGTTTAAGAGAGAAGGGTTTAGGGTACATGAAAGAAAGGAAAACATTAGAAGAGTTATTTTAAAATTTATTGATACATGCTGCCTGACATCTCAAATTTTAAAAAATAATAACAAAAAAGCCACACTCTTACTGAATTGCTAGGGTGTGTGTGTGTGTGTGTGTGTGTGTGTGTGTGTGTCTGTAGACTACCATTTGTACTCGATTATTCTAGAATCACAGATTTCATTATTTAAAATGGAAATAAGCCTAGGAACCAGAAAGAATGGATGTATTCTTCTTTATACTCTGTTCACAATCAGGATATACATGAGACAGGTCATATCAGAATATGAATGTTTTGATGTAAGCATTACTACTAGATACGGCATTGTTGGTCTAGATCAATTGAGACATAATTCAAAAGTAGATGTTCTACCGTGGCATTTTGCTCTCATCCAGTAACACATTTCAAGAAGAAGCATGTATTTGGCTCACACAATTTCTACCATCAGCCTCTTGGGCCCCATATTCCCAAGTATAGGCTTGATTTGTTCCTTTGAAGGGGGAGCAGAGGTGGAGAACTTAACACCATGACTCAGTGTTTGTAGACTGACCACGGGGCTTCCAAGAAGTGGTCACCAGAAGGCACCTTATAAATGGAAGAAAAAAAAAAGGACAAAGTTTCACTAAATGTGAACCTAATCCAGGCTGCTCAATTTTTTATGAAATGGAATGTGCTTTCTTCAATGAACGTAATGCAAAACTAAGACCAGATGTTCAACTGATTTTAAAAAATGGGTTGGGGGAAGATGAATAAGCTTTGATATCATTGTGGAGAGAAGCCATATATGTACGGGCTGTGGCTGAATGAGAAAAGGGATGCCTATCTCTATATCCTAGGGCAGAGCAGAATGTAATGCTATCATTGTGTCCCTTGAGTTATTTCGAAGAAGAAAATCTACGTTTAGAGTCAAGTGCCTACAGCTTTATGGCAATAATGGATGGCGAGAATCATAGACATTACTATTTGAAAGGGATCTTACCTTATCATTTTTCCCCATCTCTTTCAGAGTATCCCCAATAGGTGAACTTCCGATTTTTGCTTTAGAGGACACAGAGATTGTATTCATCCCTCACAAGCAGACCTTTCTTTGGCCATACGGTTGCAGTTGTTAGAAAGTTCTTTGTTAGTCTGAGTAAAAATATAATATAGCCA
The DNA here is from genome assembly GCF_965194805.1 of Balaenoptera borealis. Classification (NCBI taxonomy): domain Eukaryota; kingdom Metazoa; phylum Chordata; class Mammalia; order Artiodactyla; family Balaenopteridae; genus Balaenoptera; species Balaenoptera borealis. The sequence goes on from NC_138863.1 coordinate 21,487,014, forward strand.
TTGTGCCCAGTACTGATGTCCAGAAACAGAAAGTTTTAAAAATTACATATTCCTCTATGAAACATGTAGCTGCTTTAATGTTTGAATATACCTATCATATCTTCTTTAATCTTTTCTTCTCCAGGCTAGACCATTTCATTTTTTTTCAAATGTTCCCCATCTGACATGCTTCCATATCTCTCACAGACCCTTTTGCTGTTCTGCAAATGTTCTCTAGTTTGTTAGTATTATTCTGATGTTTTCACACTAAGAATTGAGCCTTGAATTCCAGTTAAGTCAAAGTATACAAGGAGCAGGGCTGCTCAGGGTGGCATTTTCCCTTCACGTCCTATTAGGGACATAAAGCTAGATTTAACCACACTAAATCTGGACCCTTTGTCTAAAGTTGTAGGGTCTTCAACTATTCCAAGTTTTAGATCACTGAGGCTACTGGCATGGACACATGACAGAGGGGATGCCCAAGGTCTCATTCCAGGACTCTTAAAGGACCACCAAGCAACTACCCTAGGATTAGGATAATGGTGGTATTAGAAAGAACACTCTGGTTACTTTCAGAATCTTATTTAGAGTACAGATTTAAGGCTCATAGTAACTTCTAATTACAGCCTTTTATTTTATCTTTTTTTCAACTTTATATGGGTTAAAATATTTGTCCCTAATCTGTACACGTACATATATAGAAAGAGTAAGCAAATGAAATATATAGAGAGGGACTACTATTTGCCAAAACTTTTAGACATGTAATTTTTTAAAATAAATTAATAAATTTATTTATTTATTTTTGGCTGAATTTATTTATTTATTTTGGGTCTTCATTGCTGCATGCAGGCTTTCTCTAGTTGCGGCGAGTGGGAGCTACTCTTCGTTGCGGTGCATGGGCTTCTCACTGCGGTGGCTTCTCTTGTTGCAGACCATGGGCTCTAGGCGCACAGGCTTCAGTAGTTGTGGCACATGGGCTCAGTAGTTGTGGCTCGTGGGCTCCAGAGCGCAGGCTCAGTAGTTGTGGGGCATGGGCTTAGTTGTTCCGCGGCATGTGGGATCTTCCCGGACCAGGGATCGAACCCATGTCCCCTGCATTGGCAGGCGGATTCTTAACCACTGCACCACCAGGGAAATCCTAGACATATAATTATTGAACAAAAAGAAAACGTTGAACAAAGTGTCTTCAGAAACTGTATAACCCATCTATCCATCTATCTGCATAAATATATGTGTACATAAATGTGCATATGTGTGTATAGTGTACATGTATGTGTGTGTTTATGTGTGTGTGTATTGTGTGTCTACAGAAATGTGTGTGTGTGTGTATCCTGTTTCTTATTAGGAGCACTTAGACCTTAGTGTACCTTGCCCAGAAATAATAGTCAAAAACCTATGAGCTACATAAGCTTCTTGGCAAGTTATTACACGGTATCAAGTGGATTCCAGGGCCTGCATAAAGGTCTACTTGAACATATGGTGGGACTAATGCAGAGTACGATGGGACTATCAATCCCCAAATCTAGGAACTATAATTCTATTAACTAAAGCCTTCAGGCAAGTCTCTAATACCCAATACTTATGTAATTAGTTTTTGAAACTAAGTGTTCCTGTTTATCTCAGGTTGCCTTCTTTTTGTTCATTTTAATCTAGTTTTCTGACCTATGAAGAGTATTTTGAATTTTGATTCTATTACATGTAGTATTAACTAACTCTCTTTTAAGCTTTGAGTTCTCTGAAAGCTTAGTAAACATGTTTCCCCTTCAAATCATCAGTAAAATGTTAAACAGAACAAAGTCAAGAGCAATATCCGGGGCACTTCATTAGAGCTTTGTCTCTCGCTGACGTGGACACACAGCTCCTCACTTGTGGTATGTGGATTCAAATTAACCTAAGGATATTTGGAGAACTGACAATCAAGTTGAATTTCTATTAGTCACCTAAGTGTAGACCTAGAGCTTCTTAAGTCTTCCACCTAGTTAAATCAAGATTGGCTCAATGTTAAATTGATTTCCAGCAAGAGTGCCAAGGTAATTCAATGGGGAAAGAATAGTCTTTTCAACAAATAGTGCTGAGACAACTAGATATTTATACACAAAAGAATGAAGTTGGACCACACTCACACCATATAAAAAAAATTAATACAAAATGAATCAGAGACCTAAATGTAAGAGCTAAATCTATAAAACTGTTAGAAGAAAACATAGGCATAAATCTTCATGACCTTGGATTAGGTAATGGATTCTTAGAAGTGACACAAAAGCATAAGCAAAAAAGAAAATATTTTTTATAAATTGGACTTCATTAAAATTAAAAACATTTGTTCTGCAAAGGACACCATCAAGGAAGAGGTAAAACAAGCTACAACATGGAAGAAAATTTTTATAAATCATATTGCAAAAAGGAATGAAGTACTGATACATGGTACTACTTAGGTGAACTTTGAAAATGTTATCCTAAGTGAAAGAAGCCAGTCACAAAAGACGATGTATTGTATTATTCCATTTCTATGAAACGTCTAGTATAGCCAAATTACAGAGACAGAAGTAGATTAGTGGTTACCTTGGCCCATGGGGTGGGGAGAATGGGAAATGACTATTAATGAATACAGGGTTTCTTTTCTGTGATAAAAATATTCTAAAATTGATGGTGCTGATGGTTGTACAACTCTGTGAATATATTAAAAAACACTGAATTGAACACTTTAAATAGGTGAATTGTATGGTATGTAAATTGTATCTCAATATATAATATACAATTACTCTCTTAGAGTCTGGGGCAGTGTTTTGTCAATGATGAAAAACAGAGGAAAGATTGAACAACTTAACCGTGTAGCCCCTAACTGTCCCAATTTTCAAAGAAGAAATAAAAAGAGTTTGATTCTAGAAGCCACTGGTCAGCATCCTTTTTATAACTTCCAGAGCAGAGAGTTTACAAACATTTAGGAAAGGACGTGGTGAGCATTAGACCTAATGTAAGTCCATGCTATATCAACGCCATTTCCCTTTTGACAGTTTTGGTAGGTTGGGGGAGTTCTGTAGACCTAACGCACCCTGATTTCAACTAAGAGGATTCTGGTATACTAAAAGTATTTTAAAGATGAAATGTTTCTGCTTGAAGAATATCTCATTCTAGATAATACTTACTTGAATACAGATCCTGCTTCATCAGAAGAAATTTTTTATGGCTTCCCTAGTTAACTGGAATATGTGTGGCCTGCAAAAAGCTGGTGTGAGACTTGGATTTTTGTAGGTGTTAAGACTTGAATCTCTAACAGATGTTACATTTAGCTTCTGGAGCCATTTAGTAGGTGACTTCAGTAGTAATGAACAGCATTAAAACAGAACATAAATTTGCCTATAATGAGGCCATATAATGCTGACTGTTACCAAAACTGAAGTCCCAGGAATCAGCTTGAAGAGGAAGAGTGTCAGAGGAACAGTTTTTGTCTGGACGTGTGTGTTGCTCTCTCTCTCTCTCTCTCTCTGTCTCTATAGCTGATACTGCTGTATAATTAAGTATGAACAAAGAGAGCAAAAAACAACCCAGATATAGACAATTACAGCTCCCAGCCACCGGGAATAGTGAGTCTAGAGTGAGCTGCTGGCTGACAAGAGCCATATATGCTCATCTTTTCCCAACTCTGTGCTCAGTGGAGTCATTTGAGTAGCCTGAAATCATTCATGGTGGGGGGGTTTACACCAGGAAAATTGGCAAATGCTACAAACCTGGACTTTACTTCCCCTGGAGAGCCAGTTGTTAAGCATTTACCAGCACACCCTTGGCAAGTCTCTCAGTGCTGGGCAGCTAAAGCAGCACAGTGCAAGAGGACATATCTCTGAATGTCGACAGCAAGCAAGTCTTGACACAAAGACGCCAAGATGGGAGCTGTAATAATACACACTATGTGAAGCAACACCCAGGTCCACAGTGAAGAACAACACTGACTTAGAGTCAAAGTTAAAAGAAAATGTGCTAGTACTTTAAATTGAACAATAACAACATCCAATTTACACACAGGTATATATATATATTTTTTTCTTAATATCTTTATTGGAGTATAATTGCTTTACAATGCTGTATTAGTTTCTGCTGTATAACAATCAGCTATATGTATACATATATCCTCATATCCCCTCCCTCTAGCGTCTCCCTCCCACCCTCCCTATCCCACCCCTCTAGGTGGTCACAAAGCACTGAGCTGATCTCCCTGTGCTATGCGGCTGCTTCCCACTAGCTATCTATTTTACATTTGGTAGTGTATATATGCCAATGCTACTCTCTCACTTCATTCCAGCTTACCCTTCCCCCTCCCCACATCCTCAAGTCCATTCTCTATGCCTGCATCTTTATTCCTGTCCTGCCCCTAGGTTTGTCAGAACCATTTTTTTTTTTTTAGATTTCATATATATGTGTTAGCATACAGTATTTGTTTTTCTCTTTCTGACTTACTTCACTCTGTATGACAGACTCTCGGTCCATCCACCTCACTACAAATAACTCAATTTTGTGGGAATGTAAATTGATACAGCCACTATGGAGAACAGTATGGAGGTTCCTTAAAAAACTAAAAATAGAACTACCATACAACCCAGCAATCCCACTACTGGGCATATACCCTGAGAAAACCATAATTCAAGAAGAGTCATGCACCTCAATGTTCACTGCAGCTCTATTTACAATAGCCAGGGCATGGAAGCAACCTAAGTGTCCATCGACAGATTAATGGATAAAGAAGATGTGGCACACATATACAGTGGAATACTACTCAGCCATAAAAAGGTATATATTTTGATAGACTGGTCTGCTTCTTGGTATACAATTACAGTAACCATTCCTTGATCCCTTAGGAACAACTGTACATAGTCATAAAATTCACGAATTCATTTGCCTGTATTTTCCTTTGTCTCTGACTCACAACAGCAGGCATCAAGGATGATATCTAGCGAACAAGAGAACTGTCCTTATAAACCATGAGTGAATAAGTGAAACAACTTCAGATTAATAGGAATGGTTAGAAAAGAAATGTAAAGTAAGTATATTCAAAATAGACTCTTGGGAAGACTGAAAATGGAATTAGGTGGGTATATGCCTATGCCTATGTACACTGTGGCCAAAATTCCAGTGGAAAAACCAACATCAGAAAAATTGGATTTTGTTCCCCCCAAATGCAGTGTCAGAAACAGCATGATCTGCTCTCTGTGGAACAGCATCCAGAGGCCTCTCTCATGGAAAGGCAACATCTGTTTGAAGAAGTCCTTTGAAGAAAAACCATATAAACCTGTGGGAACGGCATGATACATACACTCCCTTGTTTAAGGAGTCGCCAGAAGAAGTGGGGAATCAAGCCCCGAAGACAGAGGCCATTCAGTTACCTTGGCTGAGACAACAGTGCTAATTCCAGCCTCTCTGATGTTTAACACATCAAGAGAATGGAGGGAAACAAGATTATAACTAGCATCGACCTTGCCAGTTTCCTGGCATTCTATCAAAGCTTGCTTGGGTCTACCTTTGCATATAAAAAAGTTAAATTTGGGGGGAAAATCTGGGAGGAAGGATTTGGAAGTTCAGTTGCATCTTCCATGCCAAAACCTGTCCTCATAATTAGTCAACAAGAAAATTTATCAGATCCAATAATCCATCAAATCATCTAGAGCAGGGCTTCTCAATCTAGGCTCCTTGGATAGAATTCAGAGAGTCTGTGAACTTGGACTTTAAAAAAAGACATCTTTATTTTTACTAACCTCAAATTGAAATTTATGATTTCCTTCAATTATGAAGGTAAGCAACAAGCCACAGTGACTGTTACTATGATTCATTAGTAATAGAAATCACAGATACTTTTCTATCACAGTGCAGTAGTTGTAGATATCTTTACAAGCCACTTACTCTCATCACCATTTTGAAATTACGAAAGTTGTTAAACTTGCCACTCCGTCTTGTTATTTAAGAATTAATAAAGAAACACATATATTGCTACATCAAAAATTTGGTGTTTTAGTGGGTTTTTTTCTTTTTTGGTGTTTTAATGTGTTGAAAGCTGTACTTCAGTGTGATTGGTTTCTTTTGTGATTCTGTGTAACTCTAGGTCTTTTATTTTAAGTGTTTCAAAACATTATCCAGAGAAAGAGTCCACAGGCTCCATCAGAAGGTCAAAGGTGTCAGTGGCACAGAAGAGGTTAAGAACCAGTGGAGGCATGGGCTTCCCTGGTGGCAGAGTGGTTAAGAATCCACCTGCCAATGCAGGGAACATGGTTCGAGCCCTGGTCCAGGAAGATCCCACATGCCGCGGAGCAACTAAGCCCGTGTGCCACAACTACTGAGCCTGTGCTCTAGAGCCCGCAAGCCACAACTACTGAGCCCGTGTGTTGCAACTACTGAAGCCCGCGTGCCTAGAGCCCATGCTCCGCAACAAGAGAAGCCACTGCAATGAGAAGCCCGCGCACCACAACTAAGAGTAGCCCCCGCTCACCGCAACTAGAGAAAGCCCACATGCAGCAACAAAGACCCAACACAGCCAAAAAATAAATAAATTAAATAAATTAATTTTTAAAAAAAGAACCAATGGAGGCAGAGGTAGAGTCACAGGGGCAATAAGTCTTTCCTGAAGGCCATCCTTCCTATGTGTCAGAAGGAAAAAAATGGAGGGTCCGACCACCCCCATATTCAGTTATAATCTCATTTAAAGTTTAAAGACAAAGGTGATTTATACAATACTTCCACCCTTAAGGGGAAGAAAAAGAGAAATAAGTAAAAACATTAAGAACCTAAATTCCTAAGGAAGTGAGGGGGAGGAAGAATCGGAAGACCACTTAAAAGTGTGAAACCTTTCCTTTGAGGTCAGATTGGATAATCCTGGGTCATGGAGTGCATGTCTGAGATGGAAGCAAAGACAAAGAATCCTTTGAGGACCAAAGTGGTGAGTAGGAAGCCGGGACAACCCTGTGGCCTGTCGACTCTGCCGTTACCGAAACTTCTTGTGTGATCCTGGGCAAGTGACATGACTCTTGGCGATTCAGCTTTTCCTTTTCTTGGCCCCGCTTTCCATTCAGCTGGCTGTGCAGAGGTCCCAAGATAAACATTTTGCTGAGAGACAGCATGGATCATTTTCTTAAAGGAAAGACAATGCCAAGGATCTGCTTCCAAGCCTTCGATGATGGCTCCACTCCTGGCTTTAATCCCCACCCTGTGTCCTGCATTTATTCTTGATTTCACTCTTAGCTCAGCGTTCCATTTGCTGCCAGCTCACTGCCTGCAGCTGTTAGAGAACCTAGCTCTCCTTCACAAGGCCAGCCTGCATGCAGCACTAAAGAAAGGACATTTGCCTTACACTATCTTCTCATCCTTGCACCACTGTTTTTCTCCCTGGGACTTTCCTCTCCCTTCTAACAAAACCTGCCATCAGACCATCCATGAATACTGGCACACAACTCTGTGTTTCTAAACTTGATAAACATAAAAACATAAAACCTCTTTAAAAGAAAACAATTGTCACTTCCGAAGAAATGGGTGCCAGTTACCAGAGCAAAAGAGTTTTGACTTTATAACTAGTAAAACTATTATATGATTTTGGAAGTAAAAATGCAGTATGTGAAGAATATACATGAGAATTCCTATGGGTCAAGGGACCTCTGTTTGAGAAACAGCAGTATATGCGTTTGATGACAGCTTTGTGTTAGTCTTTCAATGGTTATTTGAATGTTGACAAAGATCAAAGTTTTAAGCCAACAGGATGAAGCTTAGATGATGGAATTTCAGGCATCAGGAATTGGGCAGTAAGAAGCAGTGGCAAACTGGAATCCTTTTGGACAATCCTAGAATTACGTGACATTGCTAATTACCAATTGTGTCTATTTCTGAGGTTGGGCTTGATGAATGAAGCAATTCAGGTAACTTTTAAAATAAGGTCACCATACTAAATTGAAAGAGACCAGAGGCCACCTTAGCTATGCCAAGGATACAACAATTACAGTATCTGTTCTCTCAGCAAAAGAACAAATTTAGTGTTGGTCATCAAGATGCCTGCTGTACCGGTCTCATGCTTAAGTGTTTTTAAAGATACTATTCAGTTGATCCACAGAAACTTTGAGAACAACCTCTGACATTATTAACCAGAAATCAATCTCCTCAGTTACTGTCTACTTTTTAAAAATTGGCTTAGAGATTTTTTCCTTGAATAATCCAGCTCATCAGAGTTTCCACTGTGCATTGCAGCAGAGCTAAAATGGTTTTTCTATAAGCCTGCATCCTTACGTTTACATTTCTTTTCCATTTTCAAGCATAAAACCATTTTTCCCCACATCAAACTAATTTTTATTAGTTTGGATTTCCACTTGCATGCCAGGCAGAGGAAAATGTAGGTTTGAGCACAGAAGTAAAGCCTTTCTAACCATAGCAAAGGGAAGAAAGAAAGGGCAGAATCAGGAAAACAGGACTTTCTTAAGACTCCTGCTTTTACCATACTGACTTTTGAACATGTTACCACCTGGCTATCTGGGACCCATGCTGATCTACGGACCACATGTACGTGATTTCTCTTCTCCTTACACCCGGCTATACTTCTTCTCAAACCCTGCCTGCATCCCCATTTTATGATGAAGGTAAAGTTTTTGCATTCAGGTAACTAAAAATATCTTGGCCAGGACAACACCAATTTATTTATCTACTCCTTAGCAGGTAGACATAAAGCAATAGGTATAAGGAAAGAGACCATGGCTCATGAAGCAGCCCTGCATGGCTTTCAAGATCCTGACTTGTACCTCCTATTCACAAGGCAGAGCAAAAGAGCTGGCTCCCAGGTGCTCTGCTGAATGGACAGGTAGTTGTGGCCTCTGCCCTAATGCCAACCCACCAAGCAGTCAAGACTGCTGGTGGTGTGCCAGCAGTGTCTGACTTGCTCTGAAGGTGGGCAAGTCTTGGATAAGTGTGTTCTTGCACAAATCAGAGATGCAGAGCCCTCCTGGCAAGCCATAGGTAAGCATGCTTTCATCACTGAAAAATCCACTCTCCCCCTTCAGATCAGGATGAAGTTGATATCACTGGGCATCAACAAGCACATGACCACATTCTTTGGAATGTTTACTCTTGCCCACCGGAATCACTTAACTTTTGAAACCCAGTTATTTTGGATCCCAAAGGAACTTATTTATAATCTGCATAAATTTGAGTTTTGGAAATGTTTTGGATTCCATAAACATCCCCCCTCCCAAAGTAATAACTTATATTCACACCTTTCTTTTCTCCAAGCACCTGAAAGGTAAAACATTTTTCTAACCACTAATGATTACCTTATGAATATTGCATTTAATGGGCATTTAGATCTACCTATTTTGCATTCATTCAGATTCATTGCACTCAGTGCATCAAAACAGAACCTAGTGGGGATCATAACATCAAGGAAATATTTACACTTGTAAGTTTTTTAGGCTTAAATGAAGTTGTGCCAAAGGTAAGCCAATAGAACCCTTCAAGGTTTACTTCAAAAGGCGTTCTGTTCTATAAGCCTCATACTTTCTCTTCTTGGTTTAGCAAACTTTTAATTTCTTCAGTTAAAGCATATTACCTTCCCATTCTCAACCGCACCACCAAACATATGCATATTAAGAACTGATACCAGAGAAAAGAGAAGTCTTAAAGGACGGTTACAGTGCAATTACACAGGAAATGATTTTCTTTGAACAAGCACATATGATAAAACTACATGAGAAATTACTTTTCTTCCTTGCAAGACAAATCTAATAAAAATTATAGCTACAGAATGTTTAACCACAATGCACAGAATGTCAGGTGGTGTTCTGATGAGCTGAATTTCCTAATTGGTGGAAAGTTCAAATTCCCACTTTTAGTTTCAAATTCTTCTCCTTTGCTGAAAATCTTTCTGAAATGCATTTTTCTGCTTTCATAAGAAGTGAGGGGACTTTCTTATTCTTCATTTTAAAGGAAAAGACGTTAGTGACTGTAGGTTAGCTCTCTGCCTCCAAATCTTTACTATTTATCAGAATAACAGAATTAACTAATTTGAATTTATTCATTATGGATCTTTTCAAATACACACACATATATAGTATACATTGAAGTGTTTAAATACAAATACATATGTAAACATAAATATTGATATAAGAATAAATACAAGCAATATAAGGAATCTCTTCTCACCCATCACCCAGCGTCAATAATTAAAAATATTCTACCATTTTGTTTCATCTATCCCGGCAACTCCAAGTCTTTTTCTCAGTAGTTAAAGCAAATCCCATCAGTGTGTACCCAGTACCATTATGAACTTCCTTTTTAAAAACATAATCACGATAATATCATGCTCGACAAAAATGACAATAATTCCTTAAAATCATTGAATACTCAGTCCATGTTTAGATTTCCTCTATTGTTTCAAAAATGTGTTTTTACGGTTGATTTATTTACACCAAGTCCTAAACAAGGACTGTGTTACATTGGGTTGATTTGACTTTAAGAATCTTATCTATACTAGTTTTCCCTTTCTTTATTTCACATTGTCCATGCCATTAATTTGTTAAAACAAACAAACCAGCCAACCACTGGGCTGTTGGTCCTCCTTTGTATCCTATCGTATTCTGTAAGATTCCATCTGATCATAGACTTATGGTTGTATCTAATATGTTCCCAATGGCTTCTATTTCCTCTAAACTGTTAATTAGACCTAGTGACTTAATAGCTGCATATGCAATTTTTAAGGTCAGAACATCTTACAGGTTGTACTGTACACTTCCTACTGCATCACATGAGTAGGGACAGAATGTCTGACTGTCCCACTCTTTATGTTATCCATAATGATCAGTTGGTTCCAGGTGTCTGCCTGATCCATCCTTTATAAAATTTCCATCAACTTTTCAACTAATTGTTTTACGAATTCTGGATAATCATTGCCTCAAACCATTAGTTCCTTAACTGTTACAAAATGATGATTGTCTCACTTTATTATTTCTTTTGCATGTGTTGACTGGAATTCTTCTAAAAAGACATTTTTTTTCCTCATCATCTATTTAGTCATCCTGAAATAAGAGTGAGTACAGGAAAAACAAGATAAATACTAAATTTTTTAAATTTAGCAATTTCCAGAATGAGTTGATGTTCTAGCCACTACCAATGACCAATGTTTTGTTTTGTTCATATCACTAAAAACTCATTGAATTGTAAAATATTTGAAGTATTCCAGTCATTTTCAGTCAATATCTTTATAATGCTCAAATTGTCCCAACTTAGGGCAGTGGGAATCCCTTCGCATTGGGTCCTATATCCTTTTGACAAAACCCTGTAGTTTTCAGTAGCCTTGTTGACTTCTGTCCCATGTACCAGGGTAGAGAATACACTTCTGCCTTGGACTTGAAATCAACCATTTCTCTAAGGAGCTCTGGTTCCTTTGAATGGATAAGAGTATAGAGAGAGCATAATCTGGGTGCAAGGGATATTCATTGCTACTGGACTGGCCCTCTTTCCAGGACTTTTAATTGTACTTTTAAGTGTACAGAGCAAGGAAATGCGTATTTTTATTTTAAAAAAATGATTTAATAGGAATATTTCACAACCAAATTGGACATCACAAGGTTTGCTCTTAAAACTTTTATTTTATATTTATATCTCTTTTCACCTATGCTGAACAACATTTATTTATTTGCTTATTATTATTAAAAAACATACCAGTGTTATTACTAATAATAGGACTCCTGAATGCAGTTCTTTTTGTCCTTACGTATACTCTACCTAGGATGGACAGTCAGAAACCATGTTTTAAACTGATTTGAAATATTCTTTATCTGTATAATTATGCTACCAACTTGACATGAACTCAAGTTTGTTTCTATTTGCTTTTTTATTTTTACAGAAATTACTTTTTTGTTTAATTTTACAAAATATTTATATAATTTCAAAGTCAAAATTATGACATTACAATACATCGTATTACTATAATAAGACTACACATCCAGAGACATTAAGCCTGCTCATTTTCTTCCTCCCCTATCAGTAACCACTTTTATTCATTTTTGGTTTGTTGTTCAATTGCTTCTTTTTGAAATCTTAAAAATATATACACATTTATATACCCTTTTCTATTACAAAAGGAAGCATACTATTTACACTCTTCTATACCCGGCTTTCTTAACGTAAACATCCTGGAGAATGATCTACAGCAGTATATAGAGATCTTTCTCTTTTTTTTTATATTTACAGAGGACTGTATTGTATGAAAGTACCAGAGTTTATTCAACCAGTACACTGCTGATGGACATTTGGATTGTTGCTAAGCCTTTTTTTCCTCATACAAGCTCTCATGCAATAAAAGACTTGTTCATACTTCATTTCATGTTTTTTCCAGTGTACCTTTGGGATAGTTTCCTAGAAGTAACAATAGTGGGTCAAAGAATATAGAAAATGTAGTGTTTCTAGTTATTATCAAATTTCTATCCATAAAGTTTGCACCATTTTACATTTCCCTTACCAATGCATGGGAGCAACTGTTTTCCTACCACCATCAATAGTGTGTTTTGTCATATTTTTTATGTTTTGCTCAATCTGATAGGTGAGAAATGGTACATCTGTGTATTTTAAATTTTGATTTCTCCCACCAAAAGCATGATTGAGTGTCCTTTATACGTTTATGGGTCATGTGTGTTTCTTTATCAGTGAAAGTTCTGTTTATATCTTTAACTTATTTTCAACCAAGTGGTTGGTCTTCTTTACCTCAAAACTTAAGTGATCGGAATATGTTAGGGGCATTAAATCTTTGTCTGTGATATAAATTACAAATATAATTTTTGCAATTTGTCTTCTTACTTGTGGTATTTTTAGCCAATAATTTTTTAATGCAGTCAAATTTTCCATTAGTTTTTTATTGTTTATGTGTTTTTAAATCATAGTAAAAATTTTGATGTGTTTTAAAATCATAGTAAAAATTTTTTAATTTTTAAATCATAGAAAAAATTTTATTATGTGTTTTTAAACCATAATAAAAAAATTTTTTAAATCATACATATCTTTAAGTCTTCCAAAGATATGTATGATTTCATTTTTTACATTTAGATTACTAAGGAATTTACCCTTATGTTTGGTGTGAGGAATGGATTCAATTTTATCCTTTAGATTTGGCTACCCGGTCATCTACCAAAAAGTTCTTCTTTCTCTCATTTATTTGAAATGTCACTTTTATCATGTAGTCTCATATACTAAATACTATAATATACTAAATGTCCATATGCAATCAAGTATATTTCTAGATTTCTTATCCTAGTCTATTGGTATAGCTGACTACACTGAATTTGATTTCTCTCTTCCTTAACTTCCTTTTCTGTTACAGAAACTAAAGATTCACAATTTTTTAAGGCAGGAAGTATAAAAAAATAAAAGCCATTACCATTCACATGTTGCCTCAATACAAATCCCACCATTGAAAGCAATGGTGATTTTTCAGCATGGAATTATTCTTATTCAAATCCTTAGATCTATTGATAATTATTCTATCCCTGAGATTTTCTCATATATAAATAAAGACCCAAGAAAATCAATTATTAAGATTAAATCATAATTACAGCAAAACTAAAGTACCCATTTGTTGTCTACTTATTTTTATTGAGTCTGATTTTCTATTAAGGCAAGCTAAGTTCATAAGTAATATCACTAAAGTTATTTTTAAAAATTTGTTTGCCCACTTAAAATTAGGCTAATAGCTTTAACTAGTCTTTCAGGAAAGATCACCTCAACTTGTCTCAAAAACTCTTATACTTTATCTAGAGAAGGAAAGATTTGCTCTCTAAATATCAATACATTAAGACAAAACACTCACCTTATTTCATCTTTTTCCAATGAAAGATTTGTTAGTTCTAAGAATTTGAAGTTAATATCTTTTTGAAGTTGCTGTGTAATACAATTAGTGTTTTCAGTAACTTAATATTCAGAGAAGTGGAGAGGCAGGATGGAAACTCTAGGTTAATGTATATAAAATTAAGTATAAAGTAATCATTTAAAATAGTACAATTAGAGTGCCCACAGATAGGTATTTTTTCAATAGAAAAAAACTCCTAAGAATGGACAAGAGGTGGGGGACCTCCAACATGGCGGAGGAGTAAGATGTGGACATCAACTTCCTTCCTACAAATACATCAAAAATACATATACATGTGGAACAACTCCCACAGAACACCTACTGAACGCTGGCAGAAGACCTCAGACTTCACCAAAGGCAAGAAACTCCCCACGTACCTAAGTAGGGCAAAAGTAAAAAGGAAAAGCAGAGACAAAAGAATAGGGACAGGACCTGCACCTCTGGGAGGGAGCTGTGGAGGAAAAGTTTCCACACACTAGGAAGCCCTTCACTGGCAGAGACGGGGGTGGCAGGGGGGAAGCTTCGGAGCCACGGAGGAGAGCACATCAACAGCGGTGCAGAGAGCAAAATGGAGAAATTCCTTCACAGAGGATCAGTGCAGACCAGCACTCACCAGCCTGAGAGGCTTGTCTGCTCACCCGCCAGGGCAGGTGGGAGCTGGGAGCTGGAGCTCAGGCTCCAGAGCTCAGATCCTAGGGAGAGGACTGGGGTTGGCTGCGTGAACACAGCCTGAAGGGGGCTAGTGTGCCACAGCTAGCCGGGAGGGAGTTGGGGAAAAATTCTGGACTTGCCTAGGAGGCAAGAGACCATTGTTTTGGGGTGTGTGAGGAGAGGGGATTCAGAGCACCACCTAAATGAGCTCCAGAGATGGGCACGAGCCGCGGCTATCAGCGCAGACCCCAGAGATGGGCATGAAACGCTAAGGCAGCTGCTGCAGCCACCAAGAAGCCTGTGTGCAAGCACAGGTCATTACCCACACCTCCCCTCTCAGGAATCTGTGCAGCCCGCCACTGCCAGGGTCCTGTGATCCAGGGACAACTTCTCTGGGAGAACACACAGCACACCTCAGGCTGTTGCAACGTCACATCAGTCTCTGATGTCACAGGCTCGTCCCACATTCCATAGCCCTCCTTCTCCCCACCTGAATGAGCCAGAGCCCCCTAATCTGCTGCTCCTTTAACCCCCTCCTGTCTGGGCGGGGAACAGACACCCTCAGGTGACCTACATGCAGAGGCGGGTACAAATCCAAAGCTGAACCCCAGGAGCTGTGCAAACAAAGAAGAGAAAGAGAAATTTCTCCCAGCAGGCTCAGGAGCAGCGAATTAAATCTCCACAGTCACCTTGATGTACCCTGCATCTGTGGAATACCTGAATAGACAATGAATCATCCCAAAATTGAGGCGGTGGACTTTGGGAGCAACTGTGGACTTAGGGTTTGCTTTCTGCATCTAATTTGTTTCTGGTTTTATGTTTATTTCAGTTTAGTATTTAGAGCTTATTATCATTAATAGATTTCTTTATTGATTGGGTTGCTCTCTTCCTTTTTTAAAAAAAATATTTTTTTTCTTTTGCTTTTTTTAATGAGTGTGTATGTGTATGCTTCTTTGTGTGATTTTGTCTGTATAACTTTGCTTTTACCATTTGTCTTAGGGTTTTTTCTGTCCTTTTTTTTTTTGTATACTTTTTAGCTCTTCTTATCATTGGTGGATTTGTTTTTTGGTTTGGTTGTTCTTTCTTTCTTTTTTTAAAATACTTTTTAATTTTTTTATCTTTAATAATTTTTTTTACATTAATAACTATATTTTATTTTTTTCTTTTTCTTTTTCTTTTCTTTTCTCCCTTTTCTTCTGAGCTGAGTAGATGACAGGGTCTTGGTGCTCCAGCCAGATGTCAGGCCTGAGCCTCGGAGTGGGAGAGCTGAGTTCAGGACATTGGACCACCAGAGACCTCCTGCCCCATGTAATATCAGTTGGCGAGAGAAATCTCCATCTCAATGCTAAGACCCAGCTCCACTCAAATACAGTGCTGGACACCCTGTGCAAACAACTAGCAAGACAGGAACACAACCACACCCATTAGCAGAGAGGCTGCCTAAAATCAAAATAAGGTCACAGACACCCCCAAACACACCACCAGGTGCGGTTCTGCCCACCAGAAAGACAAAATCCAGCCTCATCCACCAGAACACTGGCACCAGTCCCTCCATCAGGAAGCCTACAAAACTCACTGAACCAACTTTAGTCACTGGGGCAAACACCAAAAACAACAGGAACTACGAACTTGCAGCCTGTGAAAAGGAGACCCCAAACACAGTAAGTTAAGCAAAATGAGAAGACAGAGAAATATGCAGCAGATGAATGAGCAAGGTAAGAACCCACTAGACCAAACAAATGAAGAGGAAATAGGCAGTCTACCTTAAAAAGAATTCAGAGTAATAATGGTAAAGATGATCCAGAATCTTGGAAATAGAATGGAGGAAAAACAAAAACGTTTAACAAGGACCTAGAAGAACTAAAGAGAAAACAAACAATGATGAACAATACAATAAATGAAATTTAAAATTCTCTGGAAGGAATCAATAGCAGAATAACTGAGGCAGAAGAACGGATAAGTGACCTGGAAGATAAAATAGTGGAAATAACTACTGCAGAACAAAATAAAGAATGAAGAGAATTGAGGACAGTCTCAGAGACCTCTGGGGCAACACTACATGCGACTTCGAATTATAGGAGTCCCAGAAGAAGAAGAGAAAAAGAAAGGATCTGAGAAAATATTTGAAGAGATTATAGTTGAAAACTTCCCTAAGATGGGAAAGGAAATAGTCAATCAAGTCCAGGAAGCACAGAGAGCACCATACAGGATAAATACAAGGAGAAACATACCAAGACACATATTAATCAAACTATCAAAAATTAAATAAAAAGGAAAAGTATTAAAAGCAGAAAGCAACAAATAACATACAAGGGAATACCCATAAGGTTAACAGCTGATCTTTCAGCAGAAACTCTCCAAGCCAGAAGGGAGTGGCAGGACATATTTAAAGTGATGAGAGGGAAAAACCTACAACCAAGATTACTCTACCCAGCAAGGATTTCATTCAGATTCAATAGAAAAATTAAAACCTTTACAGACAAGCAAAAGCTAAGAGAATTCAGCACCACCAAACCGGCTTTAAAACAAATGCTAAAGGAAATTCACTAGGCAGGAAACACAAGAGAGAGAAAACACCTACAATAACAAACCCAAAACAATTAAGAAAATGGTAATAGGAGCATACATATCAATAATTACCTTAAATGTAAATGGATTAAATGCTCCAACGAAAAGACATAGACTGGCTGAATGGATACAAAAACAAGACCCGTATATATGCTGTCTACAAGAGACCCACTTCAGACCTAGGAACACATACAGACTGAAAGTGAGGGGATGAAAAAAGATATTCCATGCAAATGGAAATCACAAGAACTGGAGTAGCAATTCTCATATCAGACAAAATAGACTTTAAAATAAAAACTATTGCAAGAGACAAAGAAGGACACTATATAATTATCAAGGGATCAATCCAAGAAGAAGATCTAACAATTGTAAATATGTATGCACCCAACATAGGAGCACCTCAATACATAAGGCAAGTGTTAACAGCCATAAAAGTGGAAATCGACACTAATACAGTCATAGTAGGGGAGTATAACACCCCACTTTCACCAATGGACCGATCATCAAAAATGAAAATAAATAAGGAAACACAATCTTTAAATGACACATTAAAGAAGATGGACTTAATTGATATTTATAGGACATTCCAACCAAAAACAACAGAATACACTTTCTTCTCAAGTGCTCATGGAACACTCTCTGAGATAGATCATATCTTGGGTCACAAATCAAGCCTTGGTAAATTTAAGAAAATTGAAGTCATATCAAGTATCTTTTCTGATCACAGTGCTATGAGACTAGATATCAATTACAGGAAAAAATCTGTAAAAAATACAAACACATGGAAGCTAAACAATACACTACTACATAACCAAGATATCACTGAAGAAATCAAAGAGGAAATCAAAAAATACCTAGAAACAAATGACAATGAAAACAGAATGAACCAAAACCTATGGGATGCAGCAAAAGCAGTTCTAAGAGGGAAGTTTATAGCAATACAATCCTACCTCAGGAAACAAGAAATATCTCAAATAAAAAACCTAACCTTACACCTAAAGCAATTAGAGAAAGAAGAACAAAAAAACCCCCATCCTAGCAGAAGGAAAGAAAGCATAAAGATCAGATCAGAAATAAATGAAAAAGAAATGAAGGAAACGATAGCTAAGATCAATAAAACTAAAAGCTGGTTCTTTGAGAAGATAAACAAAATTGATAAACCATTAGCCAGACTCATCAAGAAAAAAAGGGAGAAGACTCAAATCAATACAATTAGAAATGAAAAAGGAGAACAAACAACTGACACTGTAGAAATACAAAGGATCATGAGAGATTACTACAAGCAACTATATGCCAATAAAATGGACAATCTGGAAGAAATGGACAAATTCTTAGAAAAGCACAAACTTCCAAGACTGCACCAGGAAGAAACAGAAAGTATAAACAGACCAATCATAAGCACTGAAATTGAAACTGTGATTGAAAATCTTCCAACAAACAAAAGCCCAGGACCAGATGTCTTCACAGGCGAATTCTATCAAACATTTAGAGAAGAGCTAACACCTACCCTTCTCAAACTCTTCCAAAATATAGCAGAGGGAGGAACACTCCCAAACTCATTCTACGAGGCCACCATCACCCTGATACCAAAACCAGACAAAGATGTCACAAAGAAAGGAAACTACAGGCCAATATCATGGATGAACACAGATGCAAAAATCCTCAACAAAATACTAGCAAACAGAATCCAACAGTACATTAAAAGGATCATACACCATGATCAAGTGGGGTTTGTCCCAGGGATGCAAGAATCCTTCAATATATGCAAATCAATCAATGTGATACACCATATTAACAAACTGAAGGATTAAAACCGTATGATCATCTCAATAGATGCAGAAAAAGCTTTTGACAAAGTTCAACACTCATTTATGATAAAAATCCTCCAGAAAGTAGGCAGAGAGGAAACTTACCTCAACATACTAAAGGCCATATATGACAAACCCACAGCCAGCATTGTTCTCAATGGTGAAAAACTGAAACCATTTTCACTAAGATCAGGAACAAGACAAGGTTGCCCACTCTCACCACTATTATTCAACATAGTTTTGGAAGTTTTAGCCACAGCAATCAGAGAAGAAAAAGAAATAAAAGGAATCCAAATCGGAAAAGAAGTAAAACTGTCACTGTTTCGAGATGACATGATACTATACATAGAGAATCCTAAAGGTGCTACCAGAAAACTACTAGAGCTAATCAATGAATCTGGTAAAGTAGCAGGATACAAAACTAATGCACAGAAATCTCTTGCATTCCTATACACTAATGATGAAAAATCTGAAAGAGAAATTAAGGAAACACTCCCATTTACCATTGCAACAAAAAGAATAAAATACCTAGGAATAAACCTACCTGAGGAGACAAAAGACCCATATGCAGAAAACTACAAGACACTGATGAAAGAAATTAAAGATGATACAAACAGATGGAGAGATATACCATGTTCTTGGATTGGAAGAATCAACATTGTGAAAATGACTCTACTACCAAAAACAATCTAAAGATTCAATGCAATCCCTATCAAAATACCACTGGCATTTTTCACAGAACTAGAACAAAAATTTCACAGATTGTGTGGAAACACAAAAGACCCTGAATAGCCAAAGCAATCTTGAGAAAGAAAAACGGAGCTGGAGGAATCAGGCTCCCAGACTTCAGACTATATTGCAAAGCTACAGTAATCAAGACAGTATGGTACTGGCACAAAAACAGAAATATAGATCAATGGATCAGGATGGAGAGCACAGAGATAAACCCATACACATATGGTCACCTTATCTTTGATAAAGGAGGCAAGAATATACAATGGAGAAAAGACAGCCTCTTCAATAAGTGGTGCTGGGAAAACTGGACAGCTACATGTAAAAGAATGAAATTAGAACACTCCCTAACACCATACACAAAAATAAGCTCAAATTGGATTAAAGACCTAAATGTAAGGCCGGACACTATAAAACTCTTAGAGGAAAACACAGGCAGAACACTCTATGACATAAATCACAGCAAGATCCTTTTTGACCCAACTCCTAGAGAAATGGAAATAAAAACAAAAATTAAAAAATGGGAACTAATGAAACTTAAAAGCTTTTGCACAGCAAAGGAAAACATAAACAAGATGAAAAGACAACTCTCTGAATGGGAGAAAATATTTGCAAATGAAGCAACTGACAAAGGATTAATCTCCAAAATATACAAGCAGCTCATGCAGGTCAATATCAAAAAAACACAGAACCCAATCCATAGATAGGCAGAAGACCTAAATAGACATTTCTCCAAAGAAGATATACAGATTGCCAGCAAACACATGAAAGGATGCTCAACATCACTAATCATTAGAGAAATGCAAATCAAAACTACAATGGGGTATCACCTCACACCGGTCAGAATGGCCATCATCAAAAAATCTACAAACAATAAATGCTGGAGAGGGTGTGGAGAAAAGGGAACCCTCTTGCACTGTTGGTGGGAATGTAAATTGATACCGCCACTATGGAGAACAGTATTGAAGTTCCTTAAAAAACTAAAAATAAAACTACCATACGACCCAGCAATCCCACTACTGGGCATATACCCTGAGAAAGTCATAATTCAAAAAGAGTCATGTACCACAATGTTCACTGCAGCTCTATTTACAATAGCCAGGACATGGAAGCAACCTAAGTGTCCACGGACAGATGAATGGATAAAGAAGTTGTGGCACATATATACAATCGAATATTACTCAGCCATAAAAAGAAATGAAATTGAGTTATTTGTAGTGAGGTGGATGGACCTAGAGTCTGTCATACAGAGTGAAGTAAGCAGAAAGAGAAAAGCAAATACCATATGTTAACACATATAAATGGAATTTTTAAAAAAATGGTTCTGAAGAACCTAGGGGCAGAACAGGAATAAAGATTCAGACGTAGAGAATAGACTTGAGAACACAGGGAAAGGGAAGTGTAAGCTGGGATGAAGTGAGAGAGTAGCATTGACATATATAGCATTACCAAATGTAAAATAGATAGCTAGTGGGAAGCAGCTGCATAGCACAGGAAGATCAGCTTGGTGCTTTGTGTCCCCCTAGAGCACTGTGATAGGGAGGGTGGGAGGAAGATGCAAAACGGAGGGGATATGGGGATATATGTATACATATAGCTGATTCACTTTGTTATACAGCAGAAAGTAACACACCATTGTAAAGCAATTATACTCCAATAAAGATGTTAAAAAATAAATAAATATATAAAATAAAATAATGTACATTGTTCACATTAAAAAAATTGACTAGGTTCTTTTTTTTTTTAATAAATTTATTTAATTATTTATTTATTTTTGGCTGCATTGGGTCTTCGTTGTTGTGTGCAGGCTTTCTCTTATTGCAGCAAGCGGCGGCTACTTTTCCTTGTGGTGGTGTGTGGGCTTCTCACTGCTGTGGCTTCTCTTGTTGCGGAGCACGGGCTCTAGGTGTGCAAGCTTCAGTAACTGTGGCACACGGGCTTAGGAGTTGTGGCTTGTGGGCTCTAGAGCACAGGCTCAGTAGTTGTGGTACATGGGCTTATTTGCTCCACGGCATGTGGGATCTTCCTGGACCAGGGTTCGAGCCCATGTCCCCTGCATTGGCAGGCGGATTCTTAACCACTGTGCCACCAGGGAAGTCTGACAAGAAGTTCCTGAATAGCCATTTATGGAGGATTTCTTTCAGCAATTTTCACATTTGTTTTTAGATTAACTGTGCCGTAAACCAGGCAAATTACACACACCAGTAATAAGAGATCTTGACAATCTTGTATGTAACTGATAGACAAAAGGGAATACTTTCAGGCAGCAGCCATAATTTTTCCTTGACTGCTAACATCTGCTTGCTAACCCTTGCACTCATCCCCAGGGTGCTGGGGTTTGTAAACATTACTTGATGATTACACACTGAATATTACAAAAACGTGTCTCTCAATCCACACCCAAAACCCTCTAAAGAACATTTCATATTTTCAGACTGTGGTCAGCAGGCTTATGGGGGACTATTTGTAGTTTCTTAACTAAAAGTTAAATAGATCCTTTATTAAAAATGAATTCCTGGATTATCCTTGCTGGAAACAAGATGGCCATAAGCCACAAGGTCAATTTTGAAGTAAAATGCTATAGAAGTTGAGGATGTTTCTCACCTTTCCTGATAGGAAATGCTGCAAATTATAAGAACAGATTATTTACTGAAATGAGCATATAAATAGCCAGACAGCTATTTCTTTGCTTTTACAGACTTCAAGCCTCCAAACCACTTTTAGGAGTCAAAAATAAAACTGTAAAATTTCTGTCAAATCTTGATATTCAAGTAATGCTCACAGCAGCAACATAAAATATAGAGTTTGATAATGAGAAAAAAGATACAATATTTCTAAGAGAGTAAAGTTTAAATGCAGAACGAACACCTGAAATAAAAATTATTATTTTAGACAGATTCAGTACTTTTCTGTTGACAGAAATCAATAGGACTACCACAATTAGCAGACATTTGGTACTGTCCAAAACATTCATAAAACATTTGGTCCATGCCAAAAGGTCCTTGAAATTTGGTTCTTTCCAGAATGTCCATGAACATGTTTTGTCCATGTCAAATTGTTTTGGACAGGAACAAATCCCAAGTTCCTTTTGGCATAAACCAAATGTTTTATGGGCATTTAGGACAGGACCAAATGTTCCTGCAAATATCAAGGACCTTTTGGCATAAACCAAATGTCCTATGAACCAAATGTTTTATGGGCATTTTATACAAGACCAAATATCAAGGACCTTTTGGTGTGGACCAAATGTTTTACGGACATTTTGGACAGGACCAAATGGTCTTTCAAATATCAAGGACCTTTTGGCATAATCCAAATGTCTTATGGACCAAATGTCTTATGGAGATTTTGTACAGAACCAAATATCCTGCAAGAGATTGCCACAAACATACGATAGGAAAAGAAATACCACTCGACTCCAGAAGAGCCTTTCTGTCTTATAAAATATTTATAAAGCCATTGTGATTCATAAGAATTATGCTCTGTACATAATGAACATCCTAAATGTAAAATTATGGGTGGACATACTCCCAAATCAAGTTGTAAGTAAAATAGTGAAGTAACGTTCTATGAAAAGGAAGAAATAATGAAGAGAGACAAGAGAAAAGAGAAGAAAAAATTGAAATTGCCATAAAAAGAAGTATTATACATTTATCCCTTTGCTGTCTGATTCTTTTTTCCTTGTATATGGTCATTATGGAAGAGGGACATAATGAAAACTTTGGAAGAATTACTCCACACTTAGACATAAAGCGTAGGAAGAAAACTACCAAAGGTTGATAATTTTTTAAAAGTGATTGACGAGGAGACCTTCAAAATGGCAGAGGAGTAAGATGTGGAGATCACCTTCCTTCCCACAAATACATCAAAAATACATCTACATGTGGAACAACTCCCACAGAACACCTACTGAACACTGGCAGAAGAACTCAGACTACCCAAAAGGCAAGAAACTCCCCACATACCTGGGTAGAGCAAAAGAAAGAAGAAAAAAACAGAAATAAAAGAATAGGGATGGGACCTGCACCTCAGGGAGGGAGCTGTGAAGGAGGAAAAGTTTCCACACACTAGGAAGCCCCTTCACTGGCGGGGACAGGGGGTGGCTGGGGGGAAGCTTCAGAGCCACGAAGGAGAGCACAGCAGCAGGGGTGCAGAGGGCAAAGCAGAGAGATTCCCGCACAGAGGATTGGTGCCGACCAGCACTCACCAGCCCGAGAGGCTTGTCTGCTCACCCACTGGGGCAGGTGGGGGCTGGGACCTGAGGCTCGGGCTTCGGAGGTAAGATCCCAGGGAGAGGACTGGGGTTGGCTGCGTGAACAGAGCCTGAAGTGGGCTAGTGCACCACAGCTAGCCAGAAGGGAGCCCGGGAAAAAGTCTGGACCTGCCTAAGAGGCAAGAGACCATTGTTTCGGGGTGCGTGAGGAGAGGTGATTCAGAGCACCGCCTAAATGAGCTCCAGAGATAAGTGTGAGCAGTGGCTATCATCGCGGACCCCAGAGACGGGCAGGAAATGCTAAGGTTGCTGTTGAGGCCACAAAAAGCCTGTGTGCAAGCACAGGTCACTATCCACACCACCCCTCCCGAGAGCCTCTGCAGCCCGCCACTGCCAGGGTTCCGTGATCCAGGGACAACTTCACTGGGAGAACACATGGCACACCTCAGGCTGTTGCAACAACGTCACGCTGGCCTCTGCCACTGCAGGCTCCCCCTGCATTCCGTATCCCTCCCTCCCCCCACCCCAGCCTGAGTGAGCCAGAGTCCCCTAATCAGCTCGTCCTTTAACTCCCTCCTGTCTGGGTGTGGAACAGACACCCTCAGGCGACCTACACGCAGAGGCGGGGCCAAATCCAAAGCTGAACCCCAGGAGCTGTGCGAACAAAGAAGAGAAAGGGAAATCTCTCCCAGCAGCCTCAGGAGCAGCGGATTAAATCTCCACAATCAACTTTACGTACCCTGCATCTGTGGAATATCTGAATACACACCGAATCATCCAAAAATTGAGGCAGTGGACATTGGGAGCAACTGTAGACTTGGGGTTTGCTTTCTGCATCTAATCTGTTTCTGGTTTAACGTTTATCTTAGTTTAGTATTTAGAGTTTATTATCATTGGTAGATTTGTTTATTTGTTTGGTTGCTCTCTTCCTTTTTTTATATATATATAGATATATATATTTTTTTCCTTTTTCTCCTTTTGTCAGTGTGCATGTGTATGCTTCTTTGTGTGATTTTGTCTGTATAACTTTGCTTTTACCATTTGTCCTAGGGTTCTGTCTGTCCATTTTTTTTGGTTTTTTAGTTTTTTTGTATACTTTTTAGCTCTTGTTATCATTGGTGGATTTGTTTTTTGGCTTGGTTGCTCTCTTATTTATTGCTTTCTTTATTTTATTACTTTTTAACTTTTTTCATGTTATATAATTCTTTTTATTTTAAAAACTTTATTTTATTTTATTCTTTATTGCTTTCTTTTTTCTTCCTTTTCTTCTGAGCCGTGTGGCTGACAGGGTCTTCATGCTCCAGCCAGGAGTCAGGCCTGTGCCTATGAGGTGGCAGAGCTGAGTTCAAGTCATTGGTCCACCAGAGACTTCCTAGCTCCATGTAATATCAAACTGCAAAAGCTCTCCCAGAGATCTCAATCTAATCGCTAAGACCCAGCTCCACTCAACGACGAGCAAGCTACAGTGCTGGGCACCCTATGCAAACAACTAGCAAGACAGGAACACAATCCCATTCATTAGCAGAGAGGTGGCCTAAAATCAAAATAAGGTCACAGACACCCCCAAACGCACCACCAGATGTGGTCCAGCCTACCAGAAGGACAAGATTCAGACTCATCCACCAGAACACAGGCACCAGTCCCCTCCATCAGGAAGCCTACAAAACTCACTGAACCAACTTTAGTCACTGGGGGCAAACACCAAAAACAACAGGAACTAAGAACCTGCAACCTGTGAAAAGGAGACCCCAAACACAGTAAGTTAAGCAAAAAGAGAAGACAGAGAAAGAAACAGCAGATGAAGGAGCAAGGTGAAGACCCACCAAACCAAACAAATGAAAAGGAAATAGGCAGTCTACCTGAAAAAGAATTCAGAATAATGAGAGTAAAGATGATCCAAAATCTTGGAAATAGAATGAAGAAAATACAAAAAAAAATTTAACAAAGACCTAGAAGAACTAAAGAGCAAACAATGATGAACAACACAATAAATGAAAGTAAAAATTCTCTAGAAGGAAGCAATAGCAGAATAACTGAGGCAGAAGAACGGATAAGTGACCTGGAAGAAAAAATAATGGAAATAATTACTGCAGATCAGAATTTTAAAAAAGAATGAAAAAAATTGAGGACTGTCTCAGAGACGTCTGAGACAACGTTACATGCACCAGCATTCGAATTATAGGGGTCCCAGAAGAAGAGAAAAAGAAAGGGTCTGAGAAAATATTTGAAGAGATTATAGTTGAAAACCTCCCTAATATGGGAAAGGAAATAGTCAATCAAGTCCAGGAAGTGCAGAGAGTCCCACACAGGATAAATCCAAGGAGAAACATGCCAAGACACATATTAATCAAACTATCAAAAATTAAATAGCAAGAGAAAAATAACAAATAACATACAAGGGAATCGCCATAAGGTGAACAGCTGATCTTTCAGCAGAAACGCTGCAAGCCAGAAGGGAGTGGCAGGACATATTTGAAGTGATGAAAGGGAAAAACCTACAACCTCGATTGCTCTACCCAGCAAGGATCTCATTCAGATTTGACAGAGAAATTAAAACCTTTACAGACACACAAAACCTAAGAGAATTAAGCACCAATGCCAAAGGAACTTCTCTAGGCAGGAAACACAAGAGAAAGAAAGGACCTACAATAACAAACCCAAAACAATTAAGAAAATGGTAATAGGAACATGCATATTGATAACTACCTTAAATGTAAATGGATTAAAGGCTCCAACAAAAACACATAGACTGGCTGAATGGATACAGAAACAAGACCCATATATATGCTGTCTACAAGAGAACCACTTCAGACGAGGGAGACATACAGACTGAACATGAGGGGATGGAAAAAGATATTCCATGCAAATGGAAATCAAACGAAAGCTGGAGTAGCAATTCTCATATCAGACAAAATAGACTTTAAAATGAATACTATTACCAGAGAAAAGGAAGGACACTACATAATGATCAAGGGATCAATCCAAGAAGAAGATCTAACAATTGTAAATATGTATGTACCCAACATAGGAGCACCTCAATACATAAGGCAAATGCTAACAGCCGTAAAAGTGGAAATCGACACTAATACAGTCATAGTAGGGGAGTATAACACCCCACTTTCACCAATGGACCGATCATCAAAAATGAAAATAAATAAGGAAACACAACCTTTAAATGACACATTAAACAAGCTGGACTTAATTGATATTTATAGAACATTCCATCCAAAAACAACAGAATACACTTTCTTCTCAAGTGCTCATGGAACACTCTCCGAGATAGATCATATCTTGGGTCACAAATCAAGCCTTGGTAAATTTAAGAAAATTGAAATCATATCAAGTATCTTTTCTGATCACAGTGCTATGAGACTAGATATCAATTACAGGAAAAAATCTGTAAAAAATACAAACACATGGAAGCTAAACAATACACTACTACATAACCAAGATATCACTGAAGAAATCAAAGAGGAAATCAAAAAATACCTAGAAACAAATGACAATGAAAACAGAATGAACCAAAACCTATGGGATGCAGCAAAAGCAGTTCTAAGAGGGAAGTTTATAGCAATACAATCCTACCTCAGGAAACAAGAAATATCTCAAATAAAAAACCTAACCTTACACCTAAAGCAATTAGAGAAAGAAGAACAAAAACCACCAATCATAGCAGAAGGAAAGAAAGCATAAAGATCAGATCAGAAATAAATAAAAAAGAAACGAAGGAAACGATAGCTAAGATCAATAAAACTAAAAGCTGGTTCTTTGAGAAGATAAACAAAATTGATAAACCATTAGCCAGACTCATCAAGAAAAAAAGGGAGAAGACTCAAATCAATACAATTAGAAATGAAAAAGGAGAACAAACAACTGACACTGTAGAAATACAAAGGATCATGAGAGATTAGTACAAGAAACATATATGCCAAAAGAACGGACAACCTGGAAGAAATGGACAAATTCTTAGAAATGCACAACCATCCGAGACTGAACCAGGAAGAAACAGAAAATATGAGCAGACCAATCACAAGCACTGAAATTGAAAATGTGATTAAAAATCTTCGAACAAACAAAAGCCCAGGACTGGATGTCTTCACAGGCAAATTCTATCAAACATTTAGAGAAGAGCTAACACCTACCCTTCTCAAACTCTTCCAAAATATAACAGAGGGAGGAACACTCCCAAACTCTTTCTACGAGGCCACCATCACCCTGATACCAAAACCAGACAAAGATGTCACAAAGAAAGGAAACTACAGGCCAATATCATGGATGAACACAGATGCAAAAATCCTCAACAAAATACTAGCAAACAGAATCCAACAGTACATTAAAAGGATCATACACCATGATCAAGTGGGGTTTGTCCCAGGAATGCAAGGATTCTTCAATATATGCAAATCAATCAATGTGATACACCATATTAACAAACTGAAGGATTAAAACCATATGATCATCTCAATAGTTGGAGAGAAAGCTTTTAACAAAATTCAACACCCATTTATGATAAAAACCCTCCAGAAAGTAGGCAGAGAGGAAACTTACCTCAACATACTAAAGGCCATATATGACAAACCCACAGCCAACATCGTCCTCAATGGTGAAAAACTGAAACCATTTCCACTAAGATCAGGAACAAGACAAGGTTGCCCACTCTCACCACTATTATTCAACATAGTTTTGGAAGTTTTAGCCACAGCAATCAAGAGACGAAAAAGAAATAAAAGGAATCCAAATCGGAAAAGAAGTAAAACTGTCACTGTTTGCCAATGACATGTTACTATACATAGAGAATCCTAAAGGTGCTACCAGAAAACTACTAGAGCTAATCAATGAATCTGGTAAAGTAGCAGGATACAAAACTAATGCACAGAAATCTCTTGCATTCCTATACACTAATGATGAAAAATCTGAAAGAGAAATTAAGGAAACACTCCCATTTACCATTGCAACAAAAAGAATAAAATACCTAGGAATAAACCTACATAAGGAGACAAAAGACCCGTATGCAGAAAACTATAAGACACTGATGAAAGAAATTAAAGATGATACAAACAGATGGAGAGATATACCATGTTCTTGGATTGGAAGAATCAACATTGTGAAAGTGACTATAATACCCAAAACAATCTACAGATTCAATGCAATCCCTATCAAACTACCACTGGCGTTTTTCACAGAACTAGAACAAGAAATTTTCACAATTTTTATGGAAACACAAAAGACCCCGAATACCCAAAGCAATCTTGAGAAAGAAAAACGGAGCTGGAGGAATCAGGCTCCCTGACTTCAGACTATGCTACAAAGCTACACTAATCAAGACAGTATGATACTGGCACAAAAACAGAAATATAGATCAATGGAACAGGATGGAGAGCACAGAGATAAACCCATATACATATGGTCACCTTATCTTTGATAAAGGGGGCAAGAATATACAATGGAGAAAAGCCAGCCTCTTCAATAAGTGGTGCTGGGAAAACTGGACAGCTACATGTAAAAGAATGAAATTAGAACACTCCCTAACACCATACACAAAAATAAACTCAAATTGGATTAAAGACCTAAATGTAAGGCCAGACACTCTAAAACTCTTAGAGGAAAACACAGGCAGAACACTCTATGACATAAATCACAGCAAGATCCTTTTTGACCCACCTCCTAGAGAAATAGAAATAAAAAATGGGACCTAATGAAACTTAAAAACTTTTGCACAGCAAAGGAAAACTTAAACAGGATGAAAAGACAACCCTCAGAATGGGAGAAAATATTTGTAAATGAAGCAACTGACAAGGATTAATCTCCAAAATATACAAGCAGCTCTTGCAGTCAATATCAAAAAAACAAAGAACCCAATCCAAAAATGGGCAGAAGACCTAAATAGACATTTCTCCAAAGAAGATATACAGATTGCGAACAAACACATGAAAGGATGCTCAACATCACTAATCATTAGAGGAATGCAAATCAAAACTACAATGAGGTATCACCTCACACCGGTCAGAATGGCCATCATCAGAAAATCTACAAACAATAAATGCTGGAGAGGGTGTGGAGAAAAGGGAACCCTCTTGCACTGTTGGTGGGAATGTGAATTGATACCGCCACTATGTAGGACAGTACGGAGGTTCTTTAAAAAACTAAAAATAGAACTACCATACGACCCAGCAATCCCACTACTGGGCATATACCCTGAGAAAACCATAATTCAAAAAGAGTAATGTACCACAATGTTCACTGCAGCTCTATGTACAATAGCCAGGACATGGAAGCAACCTAAGTGTCCATGGACAGATGAATGGATAAAGAAAATGTGGCACATATGTACAATTGAATATTACTCAGCCATAAAAAGAAACAAAATTGAGTTACTTGTAGTGAGGTGGATGGAACTAGAGTTTGTCATACAGAGTGAAGTAAGCAGAAAGAGAAAAGCAAATACCATATGCTAACACATATATATGGAATCTAAAAAAAAAAATGGTTCTGAAGAACCTAGGGGCAGGACAGGAATAAAGATGCAGACATAGAGAATGAACTTGAGGACACGGGGAGGGGGAAGGGTAAGATGGGACGAAGTGAGAGAATGGCATGGACATATATAAACTACCAAATGTATAATAGATAGCTAGTGGGAAGCAGCCTCATAGCACAGAGAGATCAGCTCAGTGCTTTGTGACCACCTAGAGGGGTGGGATAGGGAGGGTGGGAGGGAGACGCAAGAGGGAGGAGATATGGGGGTATATGTATATGTATAGCTGATTCACTTTGTTATAAAGTAGAAACTAACACACCATTGTAAAGCAATTATACTCCAAGAAAGATGTTAAAAAATGCAAAAAAAAAAAAAAGTGATTGACACATTTAAATGGAAATGATAATGAATTTTTCTTGTCCTCATGCATTTTCTGATCAACAACTTCCTGCTTTTTTTATAAATAAACTCATTAAGTGATATAAAGTAATTAAAGGATATTTTGCTAAGTCATATTACTTTAAATCATCACACTTCTTTTCCTTCAAAAAACTTTTTTTATTTTTGCCCACCCAAATTTAAGCTCATTGAAACAAAAAGCACAGTTATTTCAAGAAAAAAATTCTTCAGTTACAGATACATGAAAAAAAAATTGTGGAGGTCTTTGCTGAAGTATGAAACATATTCATTAGAATATATGTTCCATAAAAGCAAAGCCATTACTTTGTTCACGGCTGTATCGCCAACATCTAAAACAGTTTTCAACAAATATAAAGCATTTATGGTAGTCCTCCCTTGAACAGAAGTAATAAAGAGCTCATTTTTTTCCCAAATATAATTTAGTTAATCTTTATAATCAGGAAAAAAATAGTGTTTATTGGCTGGAAGAAATTGGAATGAGGTTTAAGGAATTCAGGAAGTGATGTTGATTAAGTACTACTGTGTAGCTTAATTAAACTACTGAATATGCTTTCACAGATAGTGTGTGAAACAGTGAGGCTGGGTCCTCTCCTACTGCTGTTTGACTGTAGATCAGAGCCAGCTTCCTGGCATGCAACCTATGCAGTTGTGCAGGGCCCCATGCTTAGAAGGACCCTCATGCTTGGTTTAATGCTCTGCTGTTGCTTTTTGAAATGTCTATCTTATGAACAATGGGACCTACACTTTTGTACTATACAGGGTCCTGAAATTATGCAGCCAGTCCTGCTGCAGAGAGTTTCTACAAAGATTGAGTCAGCAAGAGAAAGATGCTGTTTGGATGACCAACAATCCAACACATTGAAGACAGATTAGGAGGGACTAAATGAGAACCTATACACTCCAAAGGTCTTTAATAAGAGAAAGCTCCAAATAATATCAACTTGTCCTTTTTCTTTAGGTTTCCATTGTGCCTAAAAAAAATCTATATAAGGACTTGAGTTATCACTGTGCATTTATCAGCTTTGACTTTTTAGCTGACAAAATCATAATTAAGTTCCAAAGTCCCAGTAACTCTCTTAAGCAGGTAAGTTTTACTTTTGCAGCTCTCAAGAACCATGCGCCCACCCCACTAAACATTTTAAAAGATTCTAATTTTACTTGGTAGGTCACTCTTTGTAATTCAGAAATCATAGTACTCAAGAGAACTGTAAAGTCAGCTTCTTTAAAAAAATGAAAGTCACATACTAGGGCTTTACAAGTCTCTAAAATCTGAAGGCTGTAGTGGGACTCTAATGTAATGTCGACATTCCAGACACATCACCAGCACTTGTATTATACTTCCTGTATACTACATGGTCCACAGAAAATGTCCTTCAATCCATTGAGACAGACCATTTGCCATGACTTGAGCTCTTTATACTTAAGATTATATTGCTAAAGGAATATTACCACTTCTTACATTTAAATCTTAAAGACATTTACAATGTAGTAGTTTGGAGTTAAATATCCATCTTTACTCTTCTGTCACAAGATGTAAGGTTGGACTAATAATCTATTTTGGTTGGTAGTGAAGGGGCACATGACATAGTTAAACTCACTCATTGGGTCATGGATCTATTTCAAGCAAATGATATATCATGTTCAATATCATCATTTACATGGTATGTTTGCAAACCTAAAACTATCACAGAAAGAAAAAAGCCCATAAGACTATCCCTAAAAGTGTTTTAGTTTAATTAAAACTAGAACCAGATATACTTGAAAAAGTAGATTTCAGAACCATTTTCATCAATCCGTAAACATGCCTTGGGTTTGAGATTGTAGGTATTTGCCTTGGGGCAGACATTTCCCACCTGCTCCAGTTGGAAAACCCTGCTTTCACTGTTACCTTGATCACAAACTTACAATAAATCTCTATTGCTAGTTACAACTCCTGCAAACTGAGGGACCTTTATGAGCCCAACACTGTGCCAGGGATTTTATATACACCATTTTATTTAATTCTTATACTATTCTGTAGAATTCTGAGCAGTTCAAGCCCCTGTCCCACGCCTCTGCCTGGCTTCTCTAATTGGACTTCATCCATACCACTTTCCTATTTTTACTTTCACATCTCTCTACTTTGCATTCCCCAATCGCCTTAGCAAATTTCAAGGAGTGATGCCTTCAGGAAATACACTGAAAATAGTCTGCCTTGTCACGTGTCACTCTGTCTGGACCTTCCTTCCTCCCTCTTACTTATCCAATGTCTTCTCCTTCAACATCTGGTTTAAGTCTTTCTTCTTCCATGAATACTATTCTACTTGTCTTTTTGCTATGAATTCCTGGTGTAGAACTTCCGTGAGAGAGAACTAAAAGCGTGAAGGGCAGGATACACAGCATGAATCAGGGAAAAGAGGCAGGAGCATGTGGAATGTCAGGGGGAGAATGAATGGCGTTGTGTGGCTGGATTATAAAGTGGAAGTTGAGAAGTGAAGGAGGAGTAGGCCAAAAAAAGAGTCAGGATCAGATTGTTAAGGACGTAAACGTCTTAAGTTCTCTTATAGGCAGTGGTAGCCACTGAAAGACTGTATAGCAGAGGAGGGGCCCAATCAGAATTCTGCCTTAGACAGGTCATGCTGGTGGCAATAGGTAGAGGATGGATTGAAGAGTGAAAGGGCAATGAAAAAAATGGGGAAAAAAATCACAAAAGGACATCAGCTAAGTCAAAAGTTTAGCTAGAAGACAGCAGAGAGAGGCTATGTGAGGTAGGGGATATGGAGAAAGCACACTCTTGGCTGAAGGAGCAGCACGTACAAATGCTTCAGGGCAGGAACGTGCTTGATCTATTGGAGGAATGCCAAGGAATCCAGTGTGACTGGGCCATCGAGAGTGAAAGGGAGAGAGGCAAGAGATGAGGTCAAGGGCCAAAGTACGCAGGACCTTAGAAGGCTCCATAACAATTTTGAATTGTACACATTTGTGTTTGCGGAAGCCATTGGAGAGTTTTGGACAATGAATTGAGATGATCATATTAAGTTTTTGGAAGCATCACTGTCTCTACTCTGTAGAGAATTAGCAACAGGCAGGGTGAGTAGGGACACCAGGTAGGGCTATTATAGTATTCCCCATGGAACATGATGGTTGGTGGCTTGGACCAGGGGGTACTGGTAGAGGTTGCAGAAAGGCCTGATTGACAGGACTGGGTGTTGTGTTAGTTACAGAGTGTGGGAGAAAAAGGAAGCAAGGATGACCTCCAGAGTGAGTGCTTATCATTGACGGTGGATAAAAACATAAAAAACAGTGTGAAGGCAAGACATGAGATGCTACATGCACCTTAATTGTAAGGATATGTCTTATACTATTGAATGAAAGAATCTTTTCTTTAATAAGTGCCCATAACATCTTCTTTTCCCTGCTTCAATTTTCCTGAGCATCAGATATCCTTGAAATAGCAACCCAAAGCCCCTTTCCAGTGCCTTGTGTGGGATGATTTACTCCAAATTTGCCATATCTAGGATTTGACTTTGAAATATGGTTTCCTTCTGAAGAACCCTTCAGATAGCCCCATCTTATTCTAACCAGAATAAGCTGTGTTGTCAAGCTGTTTTTTAACCTTAACTTTCTTAAAATAAATGGGTACAAATTATTAAAAGAAGGGTTGGACATGTTTTAGCTTTATACTAAGTCACACACATGGATTTCGGTGGAAAATGGTTTCCTCAAAGTCATAGAAAGGGCTTTTTGTTTTAAATTTAAATTGGAAATTTTTTTTTCACTAACAGATGAG
Organism: Balaenoptera borealis; assembly: GCF_965194805.1. Taxonomy (NCBI): domain Eukaryota; kingdom Metazoa; phylum Chordata; class Mammalia; order Artiodactyla; family Balaenopteridae; genus Balaenoptera; species Balaenoptera borealis. The sequence continues at coordinate 21,521,484 of NC_138863.1, forward strand.
AGCTCTGTGCTGCAGCCAGTATCCAGCTTTGCAAGTTCTCTACAGCTGGAATCATAACAAGCTTCTTTCTATGAAAATGAGCTCATTACTATTTGGTTCACACTGATGCTCAATAAATTCACAAAGTGCTTCTCTAGATCTGAGGAGAATTTTGTGAAACTGTACAAGGAATTTTTAAAATATAGTTTTAGGTCTGGCAATATTAAAATTAGAATATCTTTTTGCTTCCCCTTTATTGTGAAGACAGGTCTCAAAGATGAGCAAATTATACATATTAATATGTATATATTCTAAAAGACATAATCAGTTAAATTTAGTATATTAAATATGTTACATTAAAATTAATGGTTAAACCAATATTATGTTATAATCTAATATTATAAAAGAAATCACAAAGCATAATAATAATAATCACAGTAATTATATTTTTATCACAGTAGTTATATTTTTAAGTTTGCCAGGCCCTATGCTATACACTACCTCATTCTGTAAAACATGTATCTTAAATCATGTAGAAAAGTGAAAAAGTAATACAATTAGTTTTAGTTGTTTTTTTGCTTTCACTCTGATGTTAATATTTCTATGATGAGATCAAATCCCATCCTCAGGGTTGATTTCATTATGTCTTTAAAGTAAGTTTTCTTAGCACTAACATTATAATAAAGTAACTTAAAGATGTAAAGCTACTGGGAGAAAAAAAACAAGCCCTGGTATTAAAATGTCTTAGAAGCAGGAACAAAGAGTAAAAAATCAATTTTTGGTCTGAATTTAAGTATGTCTCAAAATTTTTAGTTGAACATTTGAGTCATTTAGGAAATAAAAGGGAATAAAATAATACAGTAAACTTACTAGGTCTTACAATTTAAAACTATCCACTTCTCAGTCAAAATATTTCCAATGTGCCATTTTTATATCCCTTTGATGTGAATTCCAAAAAGACTTAATGGAGAGACAGTGGATAGTGGACCCATAATTAAAACAATAATGGCTGTGAAATTCAACCTCTAAAGAAATTTTAGTGTGAACTTCCCTCTGTGAAAACCATAAAAAATCATAAATAACACAGTTCAATTTTGATCAGCTGGGAGTGTTCTAATCAGCTCAAATTCCATTATCTTTGAGCAAAGTCCAAAGCTTCCATTCACTATGAAATGAAGTGAAGCCCTCTTTAGCAGACCTATTCACTTGAGGATGTAACCTTTAAATGAATGCCACTTTTGTAAATGCCACTTAAGAGGATCCTTCTAAAAGCCACAGTGAGATGCCACACTGGCCTTCTTGTTGGATTTTCCCCAGGCTGATTTCCTTATAGGAAAGGGGAGAGTGATGTCTGGCACCAAAACCAGAGATTCCTGGGGTTTTATTCCCAAACTCTACGTCTGACCACATTCAACCTGTAAATTTCCCCTGTGCAAGATTTCACAACTCAGAATAGTGTTTTACTTATGTGTGCCTTGCAGAGTATAATGTCCCTCTGTGACAGGACTGCACCTTAGGATATGTGAAGGAAAGGGATTCTTAAACAATTTTGAGCACCATGACTGATTGGCTAGCCCCATCCCCGAGGAAAGATATTAATATTATGTTTTAGATCCAGTTTACATGTTATAGGCATGACTCCTATTCTGGAATATTTTGTTCTGATTTCAGTACCTGCATGTTATGGGATTCAAAGAAGGAACCTTATTATTATCTTATTTTACTCCTGATTTATTAAAACCTCTGACATGCTTTTTGTGAGGTGAAATAAAATTTAGTCCTCCTTCGAGAAAGCAGAACATAAGAATGCTGAGTTAGGTCCTTCCCTGGTGGTGCAGTGGTTAAGAATCCACCTGCCAATGCAGGGGACACGGGTTCGAGCCCTGGTCTGGGAAGATGTCACATGCCACAGAGCAGCTAAGCCCGTGCACCACAACTACTGAGCCTGTGCACCGCAACTACTGAAACCCATGCGCCTAGAGCCAGAGCTCCACAACGAAGAGCAGCCCCCGCTCACTGCAACTAGAGAAAGCCCTCACACAGCAACGAAGACCCAATGCAACCAAAAATTAATTAATTAATTTTTTAAAAAAAGAATGCTGAGTTATTAGGGCAATATTAACTGTTGTTATGTTGCCTGTGCTGGTAACTTCCAGACCCTTTAGGGGAGGTGGGGAAAATTGTCAGACGCAGAGCCTTTATAGCATACCTGCACTAGTTAGATTATGAGGACATGGCAGAAATTTCTGGCTAACCACCCCCTGCTGAGATGACTGGCTTGCTAATGAAACAGTATCTTCCATTTGGCCTGTATGCAGCCATTTTAAGAAAAAAAAAATTACAGAAGACTCCATTAATGTCTAGTTTAAAGGAAATTTTTCTATTTGGAATGTGAAACATTTATTTTTCAAAATACTGTACATTATTTGTACAATTTTCTCTGAAAGTGTGCAATCCTAACGCAGCTCAGAAAGATGCTCAGAGACATAGAATTCTCAGCTCGTGGTTTGAGGTTCCATCTTTATTCCCTGAACTTGTTTTATAACCTGGTAGGAGACCTCCTAGTGTGTGAAATATACAAGATATGGGGAAGAGGCCCACAAACCCTATTCCTAAAACAAAACCTAATTTTTCATTAGGTAGTAATTATTAATTAAGTATATTTTAATTGGAAATTTACCATGCACCATCAGCTCTACTAGGCATTCAAATATAGATTGGAATCAAACAAATACAATCACAGCTGTCATGGAGCACAGGTTTTAATGGGAGATAACATACAGTAACTGATTAACTCTTGGTGCCATATCTGGAATGATGGAGACATACAGGGGTGATGGGAAAGTGCAATGGGTCAGGAGATCTAAACCAGCAAAAGGTTGGGGAAAGTAGGTGTCCCCAAGGACTCCCTTGAGGAAAGAACTCTAAGTGAGAGCTGAGGTTTGAATCAATCAGTGAAAAGGGTTGAGAGAGAGCTGGAGAGGGGGCAGGATGATGCTGGAAGCACAGGAGGGGGCTGTTGGAAACCGTAAAGGGGATTTAAGGGGGCAGTGGGTATGATATGATTATAAGTATATTTAAAGCTGAGGAAAATACAGAAAGGGAATGAAGTTCATTAGATATGGAAAAATCAGTGAGAAGGCTTTTGTAAGAGTCTCAATGAGAGATGCTCATGGCTTAGTCTAGATGCATAAAATTCCATCCAGAGACATTTAGAAAGGCTTGAATTTTCTCTGAGCTAAATTAGAGCTTGGGGACATTGAGCAGAGGTGAAAGAGTAAGGAAACAGAAATACCAACCCACAGGCAAAGTCATAACATTTGGAAGTTGGGGTGTTTGGAAAAACATTGCCTATTTTTCAGTTTTGGCTGAAGTTGGCACTGTCACTATCACCCTACTGAAAAAAAAGAGGAACGTGCAACTTGACAAAAATTGCAACCAACATTTTTGGTTAAAGAAAGCTGCATTTATTTTGAACAACTTTTCGTTTTATTTCAGTCTTGTGTTTGATCTGACTCCTGTCAGAACCTTTCTTTCACGAGAGGATTTGAATATTACAGGAGGCAACATCTGTAATTTAAAACAAAGTGGTCCAGTTCGGCCTAGTAATTATTTCAGAGTGGGTTTCCAAAAGAGGGATACATCTATGGTAAATGTGCTGTACTGTCCTGCCTTTCTTCCCTGCTCAGCTGGCATCCAGCTAGCAACCATCCAATATTGTCTCATGCCTTTCCTAACCTAAGTTTAAATCCAAGCCATAGGTGATGAAAATTGTTCACAGATATTAAACAAATCTACTAGTATGCAAGCTCAGTAAGGGATTTTTATCTGTTTTTCTTACACTGTGTGCTCCAGAACCTAGACACTCAATAAATAGTCATTGAAACAATGAACAAACAAATGCTGACCAAAAAATGTTGACATAATTCAAAACATTTCATCTTTTATTCAATATCCAGGGCTTACTGAACTTAGAAAGTACATTCTCATTCCCCTGGTATTTAGAAACTCCCCAGTACAATCCCATTACATATTTCTTTTAATTTAACAAACCTATATTATTCCTGTCTCCCCACAAAATAATTTTGGTTTTCTGTTTGTATCCCTCTTCTTATTTTGTTCCCTTAGCATGGAATTGTGCTTTTCCTCTCCCATCCCTCACCCCCTAGGTCTACTGTCAATTTTTTCTCCATCCTTTCAGGACCATCTCAAAGGCCAGCTCTTTCAGGAAGCCTTTCCTAGGAGCTTCTCACCATGTCTAGACATACTCACTCCTCCTCTTAAAAACTCAACGCAATTTTTCTTTCATCGCATCTCATTTAGCCTGCCTTTTATTAAAATTATTTATGTACTTTTTCTATATTGTTGTATAGTTAGTATTCACTAAGGAAAACTGAACCACTCTAGGTATTTCAAATAGAGAGAATTGAGGGAATCATGTAGGTGATGAGAGATTTAACAAAAACAAATAGTTTTAATGAGACAAACCAGAAATTAACAATAGCAGAAAGCCCTTCCCTCACGTGGGGCTTGTGAGACAATGAGAGAAAGTGGTGGAGGCAGTATTGCCAGAATCCAGAACCCAGAACCATAGGGCCAGAAGCATGGTCAGAGCTAACCAACAGGATCTGGGATCATGGGGAAAATAGTTGTCTCCCAGGAGTTGTAGTAATTGAAGAGACTCAGGTGCAGCCAGAATTGCCACACAATTACACAATTCTTCTCCCCTCAAATGTCTCCAATGCCTTGATTAGCCAAATCTACTTGGAAATCAGTTGAAAAGGGAGCCTAAAAAGGGAGATACAGCTCCTTACGATACAGAGAAGAACAGGAGAACAAACAGGCAAATAACCTGTCACTATAATTTCAGGAGGAAAAAAAGCAATGTGACTTTTCAACACCTAGTGAAATGTCTTACACAAAATATTGATTAAATTTTATTATATCCCACCTCTAAAAAGGGGAGTGTCATTCTGTACAAAGATGAAAACAAGAATTTATACATGAGGTGTTATTTAACCAGTAATTCTTTCTGCATGTCCACTAACCATCAACATAATTTTTAAAACATATGAAGCTTATTTTTTTATAAGCAAAATGTCATTATGAATTTGGCACTCCATCTCCAGTAAGTCCTGCCTTTGCCTTTTTTTCTGAGACTCTCTTAGCTTGTTTGAGTCACCAGAGCACAAGTTCTAGATCTTGTTTGGGTCTTGAAACCCTGTGAAAAACTGATGAAACTGTCGATTTTCTGCTGGGAGTGAGGTGGGATAGAAGATGATATTTGCATATATACTCAATGTTGCATACAATTTCTGAGAGTTTGCATAGCCCAAAGCCTGCCCGTTAGTGTTCTGTATCACAGAAGAGTGGAATTCTTGACAGTCACCTATTAATCAAATGAAATTTGAAAATAGCACACAGCTTATACCTGATGATCTACCTTGGTTTCCTCAGTGTGGTCAACTCTAAGCAACCCAAACAGATGACTGGAGTCTGAAAAGGCATAGTCTAGAGCCTCAACAGGTTCTCAACAGGGGGAGAACTTGCCCCTCAAAAGACATTAGGCAATGTCTGGAGACATTTTTTTATTTTCATGACACGGGCATGGGTGTGCTGCTGGCATCTAATGGGTAAACACCATCAGGTTGCTAAATATCCTACAATGCACAGGAAAGCCCCCCTGACAGAGAGTTATCCAGTCCAAAAGATCAATAGTTCTGAGATTGAGAAACCCTATTCTTGAGCAAGAGCAATTATATGTTTCTACTGGGCTCAAAAAAGATCACATTAATTTACAATGCAAGATACACTTTCCATTCCTCTATGCTCCCCCCAAAAAGACACTTACAAGTTGCTGACATATTTAATCAGATTTTACTATGTCTCTTGAGTTCTAAGTTTCTTAATCTTTTATGTCAACTCTGTCATGGTATCTTTGAATCTAGTCTATAGCCTGTTAGATGGTAAATAATGAATTTCTATTATACTTAAAGAAAAACCACTCTCTAGCCCAGGAAACCTGGTTTTCAGGAAAAAATATATCAAATAATGTACCAAAAAAGATATACCCAAAATCTTAACTCTACAAAGATTGAGAATATGAACTCAAAGTACACCCAAGATTTCCAGGCACAAGTCTACTCTGTCCTTTTTCCCAGACAGGTATGTGTCCAAAGCCCCAGACTAAATACGCCCAGACCTCAGGCCACACTCCTGAAATTCCACATTGCTTTGAGTGAATTTCCAAAGCTGTGTCAAGGTAGGGTCCTTTAGTAAGCTGACTCAAGAGACATATTCTGGCCTTCTATTCTGGAATGGGTTTATACTTCAGGACTAGGCTGATCCTGGGTGAGTAGTTGTCCTGCTGGTGGTACATCTGACCTCATTGCACACCCACTGATTCAGAATCTCCAAGAGCGGGGCCTGCACATCAGGTGGAAAAGCACAGTTCTAGAGAGTATAACCTCCCGTGAGGGATCTTGTCCTGAAAAGACCCTGGACTGTAATAGAGCTTTTCTTCTAGGGAAGGCCGAGAGGCGAGATTCCATCAATATTCTATAGGACACTTGCACTTTGTTTATTCCTTACAGACCTCAGGAATTCTTGAGCTGCCAGGACGGCTCCCACATCCCCAGGCCCTGGGCCCACCCCAGCACCAGGCTAGCCATGGACCTAGACTCCAGACTGGCTCTGTGGACTGAGGTTACAGGCTGATTCTCAAAGCCCCAGGCTCACCCTAGCACCAGGCTAGTGTCCAGGCTGGCTTCCACAAAACCAGGCTCCCAGCCAGTTCCAGTACCACACTGGACTCTGAGGATGCATTCACTGGGCCCACTCCAGTGGTCCCAGCACTTGGTTGGCCCAGTGAACCCAGGCTCCAGTCCTACCCCAGTGCCCACCCACTACCCCCTTCCCTAAGGGGTTCCCCAATGGATTGTAGAATGAAGCCCCTCCTTTAGCCTAGCGCTATCTGAAACACTGATATCTGGTCTTGACATCTTTTCTAATTTTTCCTCACTACTTCTCTTCCAATACCATGTGCTTCTATATCTTATAAGTTTCTAGTTCTGTGTGTTTTTTACTAATATTTCCTCCATCTGAGTGTCCAACTCCAAATATCTCTTATTTTTGAAATATCCCCTCTTTCATGAAGCCTAACCTCACCCCCGCAGTCAAAAATACCAACACCCCTTTTGGAATACCTACTAAAGTTATGGTGTTTCATTAGAGTACTTTTAACATTTTCCTCTCTTTCATAATAACCCATACATCTCCTTTATAGCTTTCTTATCTTGGTATCCCACATAAAGCCTACTAGCATGGTGCTTTTGGCAAAGTAGATGCTCCTCATATTTTGATGGAATGAAGGCTGCAAGTAAAATATTACTGCAAGATTCAGGTGCTCTGCATCTACAATATTTTTATATTTATCTACTGAGGTCATTCCTTTTTGGTAGTTGAGATTTGGAAGAATAAAGTGTTATAACTGGAAATCAAACTGAAAATTACAATGAAGAATGTAGTATGTTGTGTGGGCAGTAAGGAAGTTCTTTTACATAACCCATTGTTAGTTTTCTGTATCAGCTTGGCTAGACTATTATCCAATCAATTGTTCAAACGCTAATCTTGGTGTAACTATATTTAATAGATGTGGTTACTGTCTCTAACCAGCTGATTTTAAGTAAAGGAGATTACTTACCTTCCATAATATAGGTGGGCCTGATGCAATCAGTTGAAAGATCTTAAGAGCAGAAATGAGGTTCCTCCGAAGAAGAAACTCCACCTGTGGAGAGAGAGAACAGTTTCAGCTCATGCCTCTGAGTTCCTTCCTGTCTTTTCTGACAGATGCCCTATGGATATGGGATTTGCCTGGTCAGCTCCCACAACTGTAAAAACCAGTTCTTTGCAATAAATAAATAAGCAAGCAAATACCAGTCATCCTTTAGTATTCATGGGGGATTGGTTCCAGGAGCCCTCACAAATATTAAAATCCATGGATGCTCAAGTCCCTTATATAAAATGATGTATAAGATTGTTGAATTCACAATTGTGAAACCCACGGATATGGAGGGCCAGCTGTAAATAAATAAATTCTTCCTACTGGCTCTGTTTCTGTGATGGAACTCAGACTGATATACTTATTATGAAAATTTTCACCTGAAATTTTTAAAAGTTCGTGATTTTATATGTATGTATGTATGTGCATGTATGTGTTTCATAGATATATGTGTACACATATACATACATACATAAATACCCACACATAGTACAGATTAAAACAATAAAAGATACCTTTTTTGCCTAACAAATAAGCAAGGTTAAAAATTATGATAATGCTCAAAGTTATTGAGAGTTCTATGAGATGAACCCTATATGACTGTGAATAAGAATGCCTTTCTCAGAAATTTAAAAAACATCCAATATTGCTATTTTAGTCAGAAAAATAGAGAATTTTTAAAAGTCATGAAATTAAATAATACTCAAGAACATAAGATTAATAAAGAATAAGTTGCCACTTATTTGGTTGATACCTCTTATTATAAAAGCTGCTATCAGCTAAATCAAGCATTAGATTAAAAAGTGTCATTCATCATCACATGAACAATGAATCTCGACACTTGGTAAGCCTCACCTGACTCAGGATAAGCCAAACAGCAGACTTCCAGTTGGCTCTTCCAAAAGGGACATAGGAGGGGCTAGAACTTAGCTTGTTTCCCCTGGAAGGAGTCACCACTCACAAGGTTGTTCTCTTACTGACTCAGGGGGTGTGACACATCCAGGTGATTTGGTCTTCAGTTGCTTGACTATTGATAGCTTGACAAATTTTAGTTTAGTACATTGATATTACGCTGTGTGTTGTGAGTGTAATGAATAAGAGGAAAACAGATTTTCATAATGTTAGCAAAATATTTTTCTCATAATATAATTCACTCTCACACAAGCCAACTTCAATTCTTCGGTGACTTTAGATTATAAAAAGTCACAGCTAGAAGAGATTTTAGACCAACTCTCTCTTTTCACAGGTGAGGAAGCTGAGGGTATGAGAAGTGAGGTGATTTGCTCAAGGTCACCCCAATGGGTGGGGACAAAGGCAAGACTGTCATCCAGACCCTCTGTGTGATCTTACTATGTCACCATGTCACCCTCCCTTCTTACTTATGACTTGTTTGGGTCAGAAAAATCATTAGCCATCATTAAAGCATAATAGAGACAAGAAAAAATGAGGTTGAACCTAACAATTTTCCTTAATTATAGTTATTTCTTTAAATGTATTCATGTAATTGCATTCAAAGCTATGCTGTCAAAATCTGTAGCCACCTGCTACATATGGCTAATATGCACTTGAAATGTGTCTAGTATTACTGAGGAACTAAATTTTTAAGATTTAATTTTAATTAATTTAAATTTTAAATTTAAAATGTTCTTGATTAAATTATTAAGAACTTTTAAGTTAGGTTTAGAACAATATGAATATGCGAATCTACTTTTCTAACTGTAAATTTTATGAAACCTAAATGAAGAGCAAGTATTATTTTCAATGAAAATTCAGACATACTCTGTAAAAAAATATATACAGGATTTCAAAGACTTAGTACACAAAAAAGAACATAAAATACTTCATGAATAATTTCAGTATTGATTATATGTTGAAAAGGTAAGATTTTGGGATAATTAGGTTAAATTAAATGTTATTGCAATTAATTTCACTGTTTCTTTTTACTTTTTCAATGTGGCTACTAGAAAATTTTAAGTTACATGTATGGCCCACATTATATTTCTGTTGGATGGGGCTGATAGAGAACCTCAAGTTTTTTTCAAATTTGTAATGAAGTGTATCTAAATAGCTCTTGTAAGGGCACATATGAACAAACTTCTGCTGCTACTCACTTTGGATCCTTCTATGCCAGTTTCTGAAACATATCAATTAGAAATGAACACCTGCAATTTGGGATGTTGGCTTTGTGATTTATTCCTGGTGAAATAGACACCTGTAGAAAATCTTGGGGATTTGAGAGTGAAAAAGTAGTTGAAGGAAATCATTGATATACAGGGGATCTATATTGCTTCCCTCTTATCACATCACATTGAAATCATAAATCCTGAAGGTATTATATTTTTAATAGTGTCTGAGCTCTGGATGTTTCATTGATGAATATTGTGGACACTCTGAGGCTCCAATAGGACCTTTCTCTTGAATAATATATCCCTTAATGCTACCTCCCACTTTCAGTCTGAGTAGCTGTAACAAACTTCAGACATGGAACTGATGTCAGGTTTCTTAGCATAATTTCATTTGGGGCTCGTAACTGAAACCACTGTGTTTGCTGCCCATGACATCTTAGACATATGGTATGTCCCTCCTAATTGGCGGTCAAATGTTTCTCCTAGGCTTTGGTTCCCCTTTCTGGGAAAGAGTAGGCTCCCTTTGACATGCCATGCCATCCCATGGGTATATCATGAACCTCCATTTCAGATGCTCTGAACAGTGTCTCGACTGCCTTCCATTTTTAGCACTCAGATGTCCTTTGAATATCTATTATGGGCTGAATTGTGTCCCCCCAGAATCCATTTGTTGACGTCTTAACACCTGGTAGCTCAGAATGTGACTGTATTTGAAGACAGGGTCTTTTTTTTTTTTTTTAAAGCAGAGGTTCTTCTTTTTTTTTTTTTAATTAATTAATTTATTTATTTATTTTTGGCTGTGTTGGGTCTTAGCTTCTGTGCAAGGGCTTTCTCTAATTGTGGCGAGCAGGGGCCACTCTTCATCGCGGTGCGCGGGCCCCTCACTATCGCGGCCTCTCTTGTTGCGGAGCACAGGCTCCAGATGCGCAGGCTCAGTAGCTGTGGCTCACGGGCCCAGCTGCTCCACAGCATGTGGGATCTTCCCAGACCAGGGCTTGAACCCGTGTGCCCTGCATTAGCAGGCAGATTCTCAACCACTGTGCCACCAGGGAAGCCTGAAGACAGGGTCTTTATTAAAGATGTAGTTAAGGTAAAATCGGGTCATGCAAGTGAGGCCTGATCCAATATGACTGGTGTCCTAATAAGAAGAGGAGATTAGGACACTTACACGTGCGCACACAGAGAGAAGACCTTATGAAGACACAGTGAGAAGGTGGCCATCCGCAAGTCAAAGAAAGAGATCTCAGAAGAAACCCAACTCACCGACACCTTGATCTTGGACTTCCAGCCTCCAGGACTGAGAAAATAAATTTCTGTTGTTTAACTCCCCTAGTGTGTGGTCTTTTGTTATGGCAGCCTGAGCAGATTAACACAGCATCTTTCTCAGTTGCCCTTGGTTAAGCGTCCCTTCTCTAGACAACCATCAAATGCCTTTTTGTTGGATGTCACTTTTATTTGTCCTTGAAGGAAGATGTTTCTCCATTTGCCCTAAGACATTAGCCCTGTGGTGCTCCTCAGTTTCCTCCAAAGTGAAGCTTATATGTGCCAGATTGTCTACTTTTTAAAGTCAGACCATCCCATACATTGCCTCCATATTTGATGAAAATTCCCCTAGCCAGTTTTTCATGATGTGTTAATTAAAACAGAGAAGCCATTTAATTTTTATAGATCATGCTTAGATTCTAATAACAGTCAGCCTTAGAGAATTTAAAAAGCAGTGAACGGGGTAGAAGGAGCAAGGCCTGTGCAGGATTATGGACCCAGGTTGAAATTTGACTGTGTACTTATTCCCTCGGTGGCCTCAGGGAAGTTTTTAATCCTCCTGAGTCTCTGTTTCCTCAGCTTTACATTAGGGTTACTAGTCCCTACCTCAAAGGGTTACTTGGAGAGTTAAATGAGATAACATATGCCAGGTTCATGGCAAGTAGTACCACATGATAAATATTAATCTTCTTGCCCCAAAGGGAATTAAAGTCTCTTTGAAATATGACTACAGATCCTTTTTAAAAACAACAGCTAAAGTGTTTTATAGTTAAAGAAGGGGAAGGAAGAACATCTGTTTATGGTATCCTTTGGTGAAACAACATTCATTTATATTCTAGGGCAATGATGTAGCCCTAATTCTCTAGACCCTGGAAAGCAGTTAGTTGGAAATGCACCATTGTTTAGTGTCTCTGGAAGGAAGGGGTCGTTGGTGAGCTCCTATATTAAGAGCCTCAGAGCAAACACTTTACCACGTGACTCAGCTCTGAAGACTTGTTTCCATCTTTCCTTTTCTTCTGATCAAAATAATAATGGTAATGCTTAGTTCACTAAGAAGAAAATGTATGCCTAACAAATTATTTATGGGAAGTTTTAAAATAATACACCTAGAATACTCATATTTATGCATTTACACACATTCTTACTCACATCTACCTATCAGTAGGAAGTACCATGGCAATAGGAAAGATTTCCCCGTTCATATTTGGTGGAATTCCACAGACACGTGGGTACTAACTGTCGGCAAATTTCTCTCATGCTTCTGAGTGGAGAGGAGACAAATAAATTGAACGCAGTCGTGCGCTCAAGTCCTGGCCATAACTCTGCTATTAAAAATGGAATCTGAACTCAACATCACATGATTTTAAAGCTCTTAGAAAGGAGCTGGGTGAACGTTAAATGGAGTAGAACAGCTGCTGGCCCCTCACATCTCTTTTCCAGTTAATTGCTACTGACAAAACTGGTTAGTCCCCTCAGTCTGACTGCTCTTGGGAACACGTCCAGGCCAGGAAGATGGTCCCTTCGTTAGACTGCATTCTTCTCACTCAGCACTCTGCTCCCTGCTGGTGGGACAAAGCCGGAGCATTAGTTCCTCCTTGCTGTGCTGCTAAACTGAGGGGGTCTGTTATTAATCCACACACTCTTCAGAAAAGAAAAGAAAGCAATCTATCCAGATATTTTAAATAATAACACATCAGCAAGGTGATATTCCACCAACACAAATGACAAGAGCGTCCAGTTCATTTATGTCTTTTTCCCATCAGCTTTTCCAAGATTCAAAGGAAATGTGACTCCTAAAAGTACAATGCAATTAAAATACAATCCTGTTAAATGGCAATATTTTACATTTCCTCCCTAAAGGCATTAGATTAGAAATAAAATATTTTTATAAGAAACATTTATTAAAGGTATAACTAGGTAATAGAGGTGATACAGAGATACCTAAAAAGATGACTATTCTTGAATTGGTGAGAATTACTTTGGATACTGTATTTGAATTTGGATACTTTGGATACTGTCTGCTGGGGTTGCCGTAACAAAATACCACAGACTGGGTGGCTTAGACAACCGAAATTTATTTTCTCACATTTCTGGAGGCCAGAAGTCCAAGATCAAGGTGTGGGCTGGTTGGGTTTCCTCTGAGGCCTCTCTCCTTGGCTTGCAGATGGTGCCTTCTCTCTGTGTCCTCATGTGCTCTGTGTGTGTGTTCTAACTTCTGCTGCATATAAGGGCACCAGTTATATTGGGTGAGGGCCCACACATATGACTTCATTTAACCTTAAGTACATCTTTAAAGGTCCTATCTCCAAATACAGTCACATCCTGTAACCCTTCCTTAGGCAAAGTAGATGTTTCAGAAGGCAACTGGAGGTTCTCTATTAAGAAGGAACGGTGAAGCTAGAAGAACAAGGTTTTTGTTTGGATAATATGTATCAATGGCAGCTGCATTCAGTAAAATAAAGACCAAAGAAGAAAATGTGAAACCTCCCCATGTGCACTCTTTATTTATTTATTTATTTATTTATTTACTTATTTATTTATGGCTGTGTTGGGTCTTAGCTTCTGTGCGAGGGCTTTCTCTAGTTGCGGCGAGCGGGGGCCACTCTTCATCGCGGTGCGCGGGCCTTTCACTATCGCAGCCTCTCTTGTTGGCGGAGCACAGGCTCCAGACGCGCAGGCTCAGTAATTGTGGCTCATGGGCCCAGTTGCTCCGCGGCATGTGGGATCTTCCCAGACCAGGGCTCGAACCCGTGTCCCCTGCATTGGCAGGCAGATTCTCAACCACTGCGCCACCAGGGAAGTCCCCCATGTGCACTCTTGATCATTCAACAATTTAAGAGAATTTGGAAACACTGGATTGAAATGTAGTTATTTTGTATACAGTAGTTCCCCTTACCTGCGGTTTGGTTTCGGTTTCACTCTCCGAGGTTTCAGTTACCCATGATCAATGGTAGTCTGAAAGTATTAAATGGAAAATTCCAGAAATAAACGATTCATAATTTTTTTTTGCTTTTTCAAAAAATTTTTATTGGAGTATAGTTGATTTACAATGTTGTGTTACTTTCTGCTGTACAGCACAGTGAATCCGTTATGCAGATACATATATACACTCATTTTTAGATTCTTTTCCCTTACAGGTCACTACAAAGTATTGAGTAGAGTTCCCTGTGCTATACAGTAGGTCCTTACTAGTTATCTATTTTATATATAGTAGTGTGCATATGTCAATCCCAATCTCCCAATTTATCCCCCCCCCTTCCCCCGGTAACCATAAGATTGTTTTCTATAATACATCTGTAACTCTATTTCTGTTTTGTAAATAAGTTCATTTGTACCATTTTTTAAAAATTATGTGCTGTTCTGAGCATGATGAAATCCCAAGCCGTCTTGCTCCATCCCGCCTGGGATCCCCAACCATTGGCATCCTCTGCTCCTGACACCCAACCATCACCTCCACTGTGGCTCAATGACCCAGGATCACCTGAAGCACACATACAGTCAGAAGGGCAATAGTAGCCTAATGCTATGTTGCAATTCCTGTGTCATTTATCTCACTTCATCTCATCAGGTAGGCATTTTATCATCATACGTCACAAGAATAAGGGTAAGAACAGTACAATAAGATCTTTTGAGAGAGAAAAAAAGACCACATTCACATAACTTTTAATACAGTGTATTGTTACAATCATTCCACTTTATTATTAGTTATTGCTGTTAATCTCTTACTGTACCTAACTTAGAAATTAAACTTTATCATAGGCATGTATAAAACATGTATGTATAGGAAAAAACATAGTATATATAGGGTTTAATACTATCTGCAGTTTCAGGCATCCACTGGGGTCTTGGACTATATCTCCCTTGGAGAAGGGGGGACGATTATATGTACAAAGTGGAGGTCACATGATCGGAAAATTGAGCACCAGGCAGGGACAGGGCTTCTTTACTTCTCATACCCATCCAAGTATCCTGAGACCCATTCTTCCTTGGAACCAGAAAGGACCTGAGAGCCCATCAGTCCAGCCTGATTAATCCTACAGGTGAGGAAGCTGAGACCCTTGGAGGAAAAGTTTGCCCAAGATCAAAAGGATGTAACACAGTCAAGGCTACAATTTGGACTCACAGCTTCATGACAGTGCCTTTTCCACCATATCATATTTCCTCTTGCTCTGAAATTCTTTGATGGCTGTTTCTGGAGGTGTTTTTGTTGTCCAACCACCAGTATATTGCCTTCCTTACAATGTATATATTTATATATATTTTAATACTGTATAACCCAATTATATATACTATAGACAATAATATATACACTGCCCTCTTTATATTTTATGTATATTAACATATAAGTATAGTATACTATATAACATATATTATGTAACACACTAATACAATTGTTTTATATTGTGTATATATTTTGTGTTGTACATATAATGCCACTAGTTCATCAGGCTCTGACTCTCTCAGGGCAGCTGCTCAGCAGTGTCCCCTCTGGCTCCTCATTAACTCTCCGTCATCACCCCCACCAACCTCTTTTGCTGGACAATCCCACAGTGTTCCCCCTGTAGCTCTAAGAAAACCACGCTTGATTCCCTTGTCAAGGTCTTTTCTCATCCATAATGCTTTGCATGTGTTCTCCTCTGCTTTCTCTGTTTCTCAGATTCTACAGATGATCTGGTTCCTAATTGTTTGCCTGTACTTGAATCCCCTACTTCCCCAAACTCAGGTGTGTCCTCCTGGTGTTTTTATATTTCCCTGGGCTTCTGACCTGGTTTTTACCTGGGGCCCTGTCTTCCTACGTGCATTATCCTGTAATCTTGCTGTGATACAAAAATCTGATCTGAGGCAACTTTATAATAAATCACTATAGCACACAGGAGGAAGTCAAGGAATTCTGGCTAAAGACACTTCTCCTTTATGTTCTTTAATCCTGAGTAACATTTTCCAAGCAAAAAAAAAAAAAAAAAAACGGATAACAATATGTCTTAGTTTTAGTTTTCCATTCTTGCTATTTTTATTTTTTCATTTAAATCACTATCCCAGTTCCTCCCAACCCAATGAACCCAACCCAACAATTATCCTCTGGGTCCTCTCTCCTTTGGTTTCATCGAACAACCAAGTATTCAACACAGGCTGAGAACTGTGAACATAAAGTCATTGGATAAATGTAACACGCAATCCCTGCCAAGTATAAATGCCTTAATTAATTCATAGTTCATCTGTTTGAAAAGTCAGCTAGTTCAGTTTTGTGTTTTACACAGACATTATTTTATTTTCATCATGCTGAAAGCCAAATTTGGTTTTAGTGCAAGCTACGCTATACTGAAACATTAGAATCATGAAACCAACCTCCAGAAGATCTAAACATGGGTTTAGATCTAAACATCTAGATTTGAGGCTGGCTTACTTCAATTAGCCCCGAAGTGGTAATCTAACTAAATTTCTCTTAAAAGCCAGGCAGACATTTGTTTTGGTTATTTTTCAAGGACTGAGTTTTTGGCATAAAAAAGACATTGTGAGAATAAGAAATTCAAGTGACTAATAGTAACACATATCACTGCAAACTCTCTTGTACTGTTTTTTGACTTTTCCACTGATTATGAGAAACAGCAATGTCCCAGCTCAGGCTCAGAGTCAGTGGCAGAGCAGAGGAAGCTCCACTGGATGGGAGGTACTCTGTCCAGGCAACTTTGTTTGCTGTGCTTTTTCCATCTGTAAAAGGTTGTGAATTATACTCTACTGGCTAGGAGTTAAGTCTAAAGAATGTGTCTATACTGAAAAGTGTAAGCGTAATACAAGGGGAAAGGTTTACTACAATGAAAACATAAAGCAAGATGAGCCTGATTCACCTCCTGATTCACCTACTAACGTTCTTTCTTTTGAAATATTTTTTAAACATTATACAGCCCAGTTACCCTTTTCCACAATTTACAAAATAACCATAAAGGTGACATCTTGTAGGAAAGAAGAGTGTGGTCTCTGTATGCAGACCACCTAGGGATATGCCCTGCCACTTATTTGCTGATCTAACTTCTCTGTGTCTCAATTTTTTCATTTGTAAAATGGAGATAATCCTATCACCCTCTTTTTTGTTGGTGCGAGGACTAACTGAATTAATACATGAATAGCGCTTAGAACAGTTTCTAACACATGGTAAGCACTACATATACACAAAGTTAATTGATATAGGTAATTTAATGGTCAGTCTTACATTTGAGGTTTAATGAAGAATCTTACTATCTTGTTATTTTTCTTATTGCATTAATGTGAAATTATTTATATACTGATTACAAATTATCCTCCAGAGACTATGGATTGAAATAGTATATAACGGTCTAATATTCTACATCTGGCCTTCCCGATGATATTTATTTTGCAAAAATTATGCAGGGTAGCATTATTGGGGTTTTAACACAGGGAGAGCTGGGTAGAGAAAGAGTGAAGGTAATAAAAGCAATTAAGGATAGTGTTTATCAGTAGCCAACAGTCTCCAGGGGACCATTTACATAATAACCTCAAACTACACCTCCACAGATGCTGGGGCACAGTAGCTTCTCAAAGCTGAATTTCATGAAAGCAGCCGCTGCAAAGGAACTTCCTTGGAAAGACTGGGGCTGAGGCTATTGACTAAAACACGAACTTTGGGGAAATACAGTTGGGAAAACCCTGATTCATAAAATTAGAGAAACCACACTCTGCATATTTATTATTTTAAAGTCCATCCAAGAGGGGAATCAAATCAAAGAGGACTTATTTTTATTAAATAAGATTCTAGAATTTGTTGCTAATCAATGGCCTTTAAAAACAGTTATAGGATGAAAGGTTCAACTTGAACAACTTCTTTCTTTCTTTTCTTCTTTTTTCATCTGCTTTACCAAGCATATACGTTTTGAACCACTCAAGCAGATCACATCAAAAAGATATTGAAGAAATTTGTTCTCTTTTATCACAAATAGTTTTTACAGAAAGGACAGTTTTAATTACTTTTTCAAAGTGGATTTGGTACTGAATATACTGAGAGTATAAGGACTATACTGCTGAAATTTTTACAAACAGAATGTTAAGTACATGCTGTGTAGTAATCAATTTAAAAACTTATTTTCAGGTAGTAAGAAGGTAATTGGTCTCCTCAAAATATTAAACCATTTTAATAACTGTTTAAGTTAAAGATCTGGTCTGTGGCTTCAGAAAGCCAAATAGCTGCCTGATTAACATCATGTAGAATAAACACCTGAAAATTAATACAAATTTCATTTTTCATTCAAAAGTATACCATTCATTATTCATGGCCCTTCTCAGATACCAAAACAGTGCTTTATTCCTCCTCCTGGAGCTAGTTAACCACTAGATTTTAAACATTTGAATATTTCTGTGCTACAATCTTTTTGCCCATAAAACAATTATTTCTGAATCTATTTTATATCACAAACAATAAAGGTTACAAATTTCTTTGAACTGTTCACATGGAACAATTTCCTAAATACATTATCATACAACCTCAGAACAAGGAGAGACAATTGAAGTCCTGATAGTTTCTGGACCATTTTTCCACCATCTGTGGGCTCTGGTATTTTGTGTACATTATTTCTAATTATTCTGGGACAGGAAAAATTGTTATTTATATCCACATGTACATTTATCTCTCTTTTCTTCTAAGGATGGTGGAATATGGTGATGGAAGGATGTGGGTAGGCAAGCTTGGAGGGACTCAGGCCAAGTTAAATAAATCTGCATTAAAAAGAGGGAGATTGAGAGCTATGGTAAAGAGCTGGGAAGATTTACAAACTGTACTTGGCAAGAAACAAGAGAGGAGAAAAATGATTTTGGAAAATATGGGAATAAAATACAGTGGAGGGTGCGATGTAAGCCCCTCCTCCCATTTCCCATACAAATTTTGAGTAAAACCACTCTATTAAAATGTTATGGTCAGAGTGGAGTCTTCACCATGAATGTGAAGAGGGGTTGAATTGGCACTCTGAGCACAAACAGATGATGTACAGGACTGCTGCTTCTGGACTACACTACCACACCTCTGAAGCCAAGTATTGACCCCATATCGTAGAAGACGATCTGGGGCTCTGAAAAACTCCATGGGATTCTCAGGGTCACCTTCTGGTCAAGCAGCAGAGTTGAGATTTGAATCAAGTTCCCTCCAGCTTCTCTCCATGTTCTTTCTGCTGATTATTTCCTATCCACTGAGAGACATTGTCCCCTAGACTGAGCTCTTAAGATTAATTCATCTGCTTCCCAAAGCCTAACAGCGCCTGGAACATCATAGATGTTCAGTAAAGCATTTGTCACTGATGACAGGTGTAGATGTTTCATGGTGGCCCTAGACTGTGAGCTTCCTGAGGGCAGGGTTGTCCTGCTGTTCTGCCTTCCACTACATTCTTAGCGCTTAGCCCAGGACCTGACACAGAAGAGGTGCCAAGCAAACGTTGGAAGAATGAGTTCTCAGATCACCAGTATCTAGTCTGCAGGTTCTTTCAATTCTTAATCATTTTTTGTCGTCCATTTTCAAGATGATAACTTTCTAGTGGAATAGTCTAGCATGGTGACTTTTCAGATTTTTAATAATGTTACAACTATGCTTAAATTGAAAACATCTTCATCTGCAATCTACCTTTCTATTTCCAGAATTTGCATCCCATGATAGATGTAATGAATATCCATGGTTGAATTTTACAGCCATGCTTCCTCATCAGCATACCCAACAACTTTGGGCATTCCGAGACAGAAGGAGTTAGCAATAGATTTCGAAGTCTTCACAATTCAGTTCTTTTAAAGTGTATCATTTTTTCATGAAGATTATACTTCTAGGTCAAAATGGACGAGTCTTTGCTGGATGCCTCACGGATTCTAACACTGGGCTTTTTCATTTGACTGCATGATTCATTTCAAAGGAAAGATTTCTGATTTCAGCCTGTGGCTTAGAGCCCTAGATATTATCTCAGCATGGGCATGTAGAACATAAATGCCATTTCCAGCACTGTGCAACACAGCAGGGCATGAGTAGCTTGCTGACAAATAAGCTTTCCTAGGAGCAAGATATGAAATAAAACCTTGCAGAATTTAAACTTAAGAGCTAGTTTTGTTTACCCTTGCAGAGTTAATCAGATGCGACCTATCACATTGATTCTTCTACTCTCATAACACCCTGCATCACTTCTGATAGAACTTACCAAAGGTGTAGTTTCACAATTATTTGTATGATGCTGTGATGAATGGCTACCTCCCCTTACAAGACTATCAGATGTCTGACTCTAAGCTGTTATTATTGGTTGATTGTTTGGTTCACTATTACATCCCCATAGCCTAGCACAGGGCTTAAGTATTCAATAAATGTTTCTCAGTGGATAAAATGAATGATTCTACATTTATAACTGGACAGGGTCTGTTTCCTAGAAGAAGGATGAACAGTGGTAGTTCATAACTTGGCTCCAAACATAGCCCTAAACCAACAGAATCAGAATCACTGGAGATGGTTAATAAAAAGCAGAGTCTTGGGCTTTGAATCAGAATCTCTAGGGATACTGGCATGGCAATCTATCCTTTAATTACAGACTCCAGATAATCTCAGACATACTAAAACTTGAAAACCCACTGCTACTCAGTTCTTTTATTTGATAGTATCATGCACTTCAAAGGGAAGATTTCCATTTTCAGTCTGAGATTTAGAGCCCCAATGTTATCCGGCACCCATATATCGAAGGCAAATGCCACCAGAGAAAGTCAAGAGTTCACTCAACACTGATCGCACTGTAGACTTGCCTTCGCCATGTGTGTTACTTCTACTCATATGCTTTACTTTAAGATAGCATGAGTTCTAACAAAAAGCTGTGCTTGAGATGCTGGAATTCTCAGTCTCTGGGGACAGACATGCAATTCTTCTCATCAGTCAAGAAGCACTGGGGACAAACATTTCCAAGCCAAATGTGTACGTTTGATGTGAAAAGCACACCTCTAATTAATCGTCTTGTTCCCGGCTGGAACACTTTCCCCAGAATTACTGCAAGAATGATTGAAGGACCATTCTCACCTGTTTTCCAGGCACAAAGGATTCATACTAATTTTGTCTTTGACCTTCTTTCCCTAATTTGGTGTATTTGTTTATTTTTGTCAGATTGTAAGCTAGACACTTCTCAATCAGGTAGCTGTAATGGGCAAAATGTTGACTCATTTTGTAAGACATCTGGAGAGGGGGAAAGTGTTTTGTTTCCTGAATTTGAATTATGAAAAGTGGGAGCATTTCAAAAAAGAAAAATAACTATATTGCTTATAATTTGTGCTCCCGAAATGCTGGTTAATAGCCAGACCAAGTCAAATAACACTTTGTTCCCACTTGCTAGCAGTGAATTTCCAGCAGGGCTGGGTTCACAGAGTAAACCTAACGCTGTCTTCCATTCTCCTTTACCTGTTTTGCTATACTTCAAGAGCATGTCTGCTTTTTTTTGGAAAAGGTTGTTTCCATCCATCATGTTCTCCCTTATGTAAAAACTAAAACAATTTTTGTATTTTCTTCTCAGATCTTAAAAGAAGCAATCGATTATGATTGCATGGGCGAACTCTTTACATTTTAATGAATTCTTTATCTTAGAGGAACATGTTGTGTCTTATGTTTCAAAAGGGGTGGCAAAAAATGAACCTCAAAGTCAAATTCATCCAAATGTCTGTTGTAATTAGGGTGGGTTTAAACATTGCCATTCATCAGCACTAAAAAAGCAGTGTAACCTTTTGTAAAATTTATAGTTCTGAACTATCTCACCATTACCCGTCAAGCATATTTGAATTTTCTAAGAGTCTCCCTTCCGGTAACTCTTCTGAACCCTCTAGCAAGAGCTTTTGTTTTGTTGGAAATACAGCCCCCATGGGACTGCCTAGTTTCCCAGCCCCATGAATACTTGGAATGAGAAATCTCCTTTTTTTCTGGAAGTATTGTGCATAGAATAGGTGCCAGCCATAGATAGCTCCTTCTTGAAAGTGTGGACAGAGCCTTAGTTATATTAATACATCTCTGCCTCCCAATCAGGTGTCAAACCTGGCAAAGGGAACTTGATTAGAATGAAGACATTTTCCAGGTTGAATAGGGGTAAACGAAGCCAGCTGTCACAGCAAAATTACCCAGTACCAGATGGTAGTCACTGTTGAAAACCAAGGACATGTCTGTAGATGGATCGTTAATCCACCTTAGAGAGGATGAAACGGTTAGGTCAAATGTCCACTTCTTTTCTAATAGAAAATGGGAAAAACTACTTAGAATTTGTGCTACAACATGAAATAAGAAAAACTCATGTAAACATCTGAATGATTTAGCACTTCTTTTTCTCATGACTTTAAATTCAAAAATAAGGACACAACCTTAAATTGTTGAGATGGTAACAGACCCAAATTAGCACTTCACAGCTGGACACAAACGCAAAGTGAACCAACAGTTTTCATTGTCTTGTCACCTGCAGCTAATATAAAGCATATATTCTCCCTTTCCCTCCCCAAAACCCTTTCCCAATTTCCCGCCCAGACCTTCATCCTTGGTGACGGCTTGCTACACCAGAGGTTGTTAAAATGTGAGCCCTATGCCAGTGGCATCAGTAGTAGCTCCTGAGAATTTATGAGAAATATAAAATTTCAAGTCCCACCCTAGACCCACTGAACCAGAAACTCCAGGATAAAAGCTTGGCAACCTGTGTTTAAAAGAGTCCTCGAGGTGATTTTGATGTTCACTAAAATTTAAGAACTACAGGCCCAAGCCATGTGTCACACTGACCTTAATTACAATTTGTTTTATTTGCATTTAAGATTTTCTCATTTTATAAGTAGCATAAGGGGAACAGGGGTCTAGGTGAATGAGAGAAGGGGCCTACAATCCAACCACTTTGGGATGCTAAGGGTTGTAAAATGTAAACGTTCTGCTGTTTCTCTATCCTTATTTTCTTGATTTCTCCACACGATTTCGATGGCATGTAGGTGCTTTCCTGAATTCTTAGGCTCCACACGTTCTATATTTTATAAGAAGGTCTGATAATTTCCCCTTCTCCAATTCAATAAGATTTTGTCTACTTCTTTCCAGTAGTTTCCAATTAACAAGTTCTTAGAATTTCTATTACCATCTCTAAAGTTTTCTCCCACTACATTAAATACTTATTTTATTAAATACTTATTTACAGCAATAGTTCTCAATTTTGACGTCATATTAGAATCACATAGGGAAGCTTTTCAAAAAAAATCCCAATGCTGGAATGTACTCCAAACTAATTAATTGAAATATCTGGGAGTAGGATCTAGACATCAGTACGTTTTTTTTTTCAAGCTCTTAATTGTGCAGCCTGAATTCAGAACCACTATGTTATAGAATATATATGCAACCTATTTTAACATGTTTCTTTATTAATCTTGGAAATTTAATTCAGGATCTGGTTATACGAACACCCATGTATCAAATACCCTTTTTAATCCATTAATCACATAAAAAAACTCCATATACTTATGCAGGCAAAGACAATGACTAAACAGAATACGTTCTTCTTGGAATTCAGTATCAACAAAAGTTGACAATGCCTTACTTAGGGCAGTGATAGTAGTCTACTGAAAATATGATATTTGTAGTAAAGGCCAGTATTAAAAGAGGAGAAATAAAAACTCATTAATAGAAACAAAATTTTGGACTCTTTTCTTATATTTACAACTTGTTTCTGATGCAGATTAGCTTCAAAAGAAGGTCTCGAAAGCTGAGTGCTACCATGTGAGTACATCCCTCCCTAAGAATGTAAGAGAAAATGGGGAGCCATAAGCTATGTGAGAATACAATCTCAGACTTGAAGTAGGAAACAGCAGCTGCTTATCTGAGAGTTAACAGATATCTACTTTCTGACATTTCTACTAAGGCTTCAGTCACTCTTAAGATGCAATTTTTAAAAATATAATGGAAAAGAGCTTTCATTCTTACCAATGTATTTACATTGCATAAAATCCTGGGTAATCATGTCCAGAGGAACTCAAATACATAAAATGCAGAAACTTCAACCTTGATCATACGATGCAGGGAAGCACAAGCCAGCAGAAACAAAGTCATGTTTTCCATAGAAGAGCAAGTCTGACTCCAGTGGATTTATATTAGGAAACTGACACATTTAAAAGAAATGAAGGAACACAAAGCATTTCTATGGAAGTTCAAGATTTTTGCTTATTGAGCATACAGGATACTCATGATTATATAGCCGGTTTGTGGTACAAAGGAGAAATATAAAGAATCCCAGAGTTATTCGCCATAGCCCTTAATTTCACTGCCTAGTCAGGGGTCGGCAAGCATTTTCTGTAAAGAGGCACATAGCAAATATTTTCTGCTTTGCAGATCATACCGTCTGTGTTGATACTACACAACTCTGCCACTGTGGAACAGAAGCAACCACAGACGATATCAGTGAGGTTGGGTTCCAGTAAAACACATTTTACAAAAACAAGCAGCTGGCCAGCCCTGGCTCATAGGGCAGGCATGGCTGCACGCTGGTCTAGTGCATCATTTCTTTTTTTCTTTAAATTAATTAATTAATTTATTATTTTTTTTATTTTTATTTTTGGCTGCATTGGGTCTTCGTTGCTGTGCGTGGGCTTTCTCTAGTTGAGGCGAGCGGGGGCTACTCTTCGTTGCAGTGCGCGGGTTGCTCATTGTGGTGGCTTCTCTTTGTTGTGGAGCACAGGCTCTAGGTCTGTGGGCTTCCAGTAGTTGTGGCTTGCAGGCTCTAGAGCACAGGCTCAGTAGTTGTGGCTTGCGGGCTCTGGAGCGCAGGCTCAGTAGTTGTGGCGCACGGGCTTTGTTGGTCCGCGGCATGTGGGATCTTCCCGGACCAGGGCTCAAACCTGTGTCCCCTGCATTGGCAGGCGGATTCTTAACCACTGTGCCACCTAGGAAGCACCATAGTGCATCATTTCTATGTGTGACCACACAACTCATCTGCCTTGAAAGTCCCTGCCTCCACCCACCCTCCTATGCTGGTGAGGCCTTGAGATCTGTCAACAGATCTGAGTCTTCTTACCACTCCTCCAAGGTAATTGGATCCATTTCACCTTTTCGGCTGAGGACTCTAAAATCAGGATCTCTAGCATAAAGCAGGCTCTTATAGCCTGAAGGCTTTTCTTGTCATGCCAATTGCCTCCTCTGTATTTCCACTTAGATATTCCGTGGGCAACTCAAACTCAACTCAAAAGCCATTGTTTTCCTCAGAAGACCTACCCCTCATTGTGGACTTTCTGTATAAAAAATGGCCCTCCCATCTACACAGCTATCCAAGCTGAAGACCTGAGAATTAGAGGCAACCTACACGGCCATGGCAATGGCTAGGTAAGATGTGGCAGATGCCTGCTATAGACTACTTTTCCATGCTAGGCAGCATCAAAAGCCATGAATTTCAGATCCATACGGCAGCATGAGTGAATCTCAAACACCCAGTGCTGGAAGTGCCAGAGGTAAGAAACCAAACATGCTCTGTGATGTAATACCATTTGTGTAATTTAAAACTCATTCAATAATAAAAACAACAGTGTTTTTCAAAGATATAAAAATTCTGGTTCATAAACCGAACACACTAAAGTGGGGGCCTTTGGAGTGGAGGTTGGGAAAAAAAAGAAAAAGAATATCAACAAAATAAGAGAAGAAACTTACCAGATCAATGATGACAGTAAGCCATCATGATTAACTCAATTCTCTGTACTTAAAAATGTTTTTTTGAAGTAGAAAAGACAATACAAGGCTGCAAATCATATGTGCCGCTAAAATGGGTGAAGCAAATAACTATTTGCCAATCATGATGTTTAAAAATTTAACAAGACCCAAGAAGGAAGAGATATGAGAACATATGTATATGTATAACTGATTCACTCTGTTATAAAGCAGAAACTAACACACCACTGTAAAGCAATTATACTCCAATAAAGATGTTAAAAATAAATAAATAAATAAATAAATAAATAAATAAAAAGCAAAAAAAAAATTTAACAAAATTGAGGTTACATAACAATGGAAATTTGAACTATTTAGATCTTTTTCAGTTATATAGCATAAACTTTTGTTCATCTCATTATTAAATTATTCTACTACAAATGAAATTTTCTAGAGTTTACTAAAGAAGCCTGACATTAGCCCATTTCGTGATGCAAATGTCTTTAAATCTGCTGCTGTAATGAGCTGTCCAGATGTGGTGCAGGGTATCAAAACACACACCACATGCAACAAAGCATGATTCGACCAGACACACACCATGATATCATCGCATAAGGCTTCTTTAGATAACATAGATCACATAAAAGTTTATAAGCAGAAACTCGAGAGGCTAAGTTGTCAGTTTCAATTTGGAAAATTATTGCTTGATCAAAATATAGATATATTATTTTTTATTCTCTGCAAGAATAATTCAAAGTGAAAACACCACCAGTTGCTGCTAAAGGGAGCATAAGCCAACTGAAGGATGATTAAACTGGCCAGTCTCTAATGTGTGCCTTAGTGAAATTTTTAAACTTTGTGGTCAACGATACAAACTCTTGAAAAAATTATTTAGGAGCTAAGGCTTTTTGATTAAAGCTGAATATATTAGATGTGAGAACAAGCCACAACTTTTATCAATGCAAGCATGAAAAACAGCAAAATGGTATTTTACTTTATTTAATCTTACTTTATATTTTAGAAATATGGTATAGATCTTTTAATTTGTTACTAAATTTTCACTTTTCCATTGGTTTCCGTGGCATCATATAGAAAGACAGGACTAAATATAGATTATCCCCCTGGCTCTTCAAAATCACTTTAATTCTATTTCTCTCAAACCAGTAAGCATATGCAAACCCAACATCAAAACCATTCTTAGAACAGAAACAAACTCACAGACATAGAAAACAAAGTTAACGGTTACCAAAGGGGAAAGAGCGGGGAGGGAGGGATAAATTAGGAGTTGGGGATTAGCAGATACAAACTAGCATATATATATATAAAATAGATAAACAATAAGGACCTACTGTTTAGCACAGGGAACTATATTCAAAATCCTATAATAGACCATAAAGGAAAAGAATATGAAAAAAATATGTATATATATGTATAACTGAATCACTTTGCTATACACCAGAAACTAACAAAACACTGTAAATCAACTATACTTCAGTTAAAAAAAAAATTCTTAGGAAAAACTGCAGTGTGGACAAAGGCCATTTCAAGGCCTCTGTATGTTCCCTTTCCTTTTCCCTTCCTCATTACTTGTCCCTGCCTGACCGCCACACAAGGTCCTTGTACCACTGTTCCCCACTTCTGCCAACTTATTTCAGGCATGTCTCCTTCCTTTCCTTCATTCAGAATATCCTGTGCTCTGTCGCAAGAGACACTGTGCATAAGTGCTTTACAAACTGCAAGTCACTTTACAAGGCCTTTTTCATTACCTACAGTGATCAATATTAAGTAGGCTAAAATAAATATTCATTATTTTTAAATAATAGAAAATTTAATTGGAGTAGGTAGGAAGGAATTATTGAGAATGAGTCTTCTGCTCTTTTATTTCCAGGTATGTTGGCAGCGATTGCTAATAAGCTGATGTGTTACTGCCTTTCCTAGCCATGTCTGGATTTTCACAGAAGGCAAGATACTCTAATCCTAAGGAATTTAAAGATACAGATATCTAATGGTAAAATTCCAGACCCTGGACTTTCGGCTAGGAGGGAAGGGCTGGAGCGGAGAGCATCCTGGAAACACCTTCTAAGGCAGCCACACACCACACAGTATTGGCTGCCACTCAGCTCAGTCCAGGTTCTATAAATATTGGCCTGGCATTGGAGAAAAAATCCAAAAATAAACGGTGATTATATAAATTCTAATTTTAAGTGTGTCGGCAAGTTTCTGTGACTCTATATCCTATTTCTTTTTAATAATTTTTTATTTTTTGTTTATTTATTTTTGGCTGCATTGGGTCTTCATTGCTGCGCACGGGCTTTCTCTAGTCGCGGCGAGAAGGGGCTTCTCATTGCGGTGGCTTCTCTTGTTGCAGAGCACGGAATCTAGGTGCACAGGCTTCAGTAGTTGTGGCACGTGGGCTCAGTAGTTGTGGCGCACGGGCTTAGTTGCTCCGCAGCATGTGGGATCTTCCCGGACCAGGGATTGAACCCGTGTTCCCTGCATTGGCAGGCGGATTCTTAACCACTGTGCCACCAGGGAAGTCCTTTGTATCCTGTTTTGAACAGTCAACACTTTGTCTTAAATTCCTGTCTTGTCAGATTTTACAATATGGGGACTTTGTTATTAAAACTAATCTGGGTGGACATAGACGATATTACATTTTAAGCCATCTGAATGTATATTTTATATCTTTAACTGGAATTTGTTACTGCTGTTTTAGATTTTTTTTTTTTTACTGTTGTTATTTAATGATGAGGCTAAAATTATTCATGTTTTGAAATCTCATTGGAAATGGCAAGCTATGAACAACTGTCTTTCATCCAAACCATTAGAACAATGACACATGTTGACTCACTGGGGTCTTGTTACATCCAGTCTGGATTTTAGACAAGGACTATAAATTCAAGCCAGTTTCCTCAACCTAAAGTGCTATATCACCATATTTGGGCAAGGACTGTAGTGGTTCTATTATAAGCTTCTAGACTGGGTCTAGATGTTGAAAATTTGAAGCAAATTTTTTTTCTGTATACAAAGTTAAATCACCATATATTTGATACCCATTAAGTAAACAAGTTCATTTTAATGTAACCATATATTAGAGTTTAAAACATATGGGGACCTTTTAAAAAAAATGATGTTAAAATGCTTTTCCCCACCCTCATCCCTTAATTGATGCTTAAGGTAGAAGCAACACAATATCTCTGCTGGACCTTAGATGTAGATGGGTAGGTCTTTGCTTATCCTAAGTTAATGGTGGAAACAATTTTATCTCTATGTTGGGTACCCTTTTAATATCTGAGTCCTACCATTTAGGGCAGATTTACAGGCTCAAAATAAAGTTGGCTTTCCTCGGAGACAGAAGGAAGTACTATTTTATGTCCTTAACTTAGGGATACACTCTCATGAACCCTTTCTGATATGATTCCCATATAAGAATTTTCTCAGTCATTTTATTTAGCAAATAGTTATTGAGTCCCTTCTATGTGTCAGGCACTGAACTGAGTATTGGAGGTACTGGCAGAAACAAGACAAAAATCATCCCTTCCCTCATGGAGTTTATAGTCTAATGTCAGAGACTAACGTTAAACAAATAATTATATAAATAT
Source organism: Balaenoptera borealis (assembly GCF_965194805.1). Classification (NCBI taxonomy): domain Eukaryota; kingdom Metazoa; phylum Chordata; class Mammalia; order Artiodactyla; family Balaenopteridae; genus Balaenoptera; species Balaenoptera borealis. Next base: position 21,550,884 of record NC_138863.1, read on the forward strand.
CCATTTAAATGACAATAAGGGTCATAAAAGTGGGAGAAAAATAAAGTACTATTATAGTGCATAATAGGGGCATATACTCTGATTTGGGGAACTGGTGAAAAAATGAACTTAAGCTGAAGCTTGGTGATACCCAAAGAGGGAGGGGAAGAGTGTATCAGGCAGAGCACATGCAAAGGTCTGAGTTTGAAATGAACTTGAGGGAATTCCCCCAGTGGTCCAGTGGTTAGGACTCTGTGATTTCATTGCCTAGGGCATGGGTTCATCCCTGGTAGGGGAACTAAGATCCCTCAAACCTTGTGGCATGGCCTAAACAAATAAATTAATAAATAAGAAATGATCTTGAGCTTTCTGGGGACTGAAAGAAGGCCACAGGGTGAAGCATAGTGAGTGATGGGGAGAATGAGGCTGGTCTTTGTGTCATGACACAAAACTTCTATATCACTTAAAATCATTGAAAAAAAACTAAATTACAGAAAAACATACATTTTAAATCCCACATTTGTAAAAAAAAAAAAAAACTGTATATTTTTTTCGTAGGTCAAACAAAACATCTAGAAATGTATTTGCCAAATTCTGAAAGTGATTTCCTTTGGGAAATGAAGTTGATCAAAGGAAAATGGGGATTTGCACTTTCGACTTTACAGATTTCAAATGTGTTTGAATTGATGAACATCTGTTCTCTTTATATTTTTAACAAAGCAGTCTGTTAGTGTCCCCTTTTTCTTCTCAACAAAAGCATGTGACATCAGGATTGGCAATGCTTTCATGTGTGTCATCTAAAATGAGTGATTTTTGGGACTTCCCTGGTGGCACAGTGGTTGAGAATCCGCCTGCCAATGCAGGGGACACAGGTTCAAGCCCTTGTCCAGGAAGATCCCACATGCCACGGAGCAACTAAGCCCACGCGCCACAATTGCTGAGCCTGCGCTCTAGAGCCCGCGAGCCACAACTACTGAGCTCGTGCGCCACAACTACCGAAGCCCATGCGCCTAGAGCCTGTGCTCCGCAACAAGAGAAGACACTGCAATGAGAAGCCCATGCACCGCAACGAAGAGTAGCCCCCGCTCGCCGCAACTAGAGAAAGCCCGTGCACAGCAATGAAGACCCAATGCAGCCAAAAATAAAATAATTAATTAATTAATAAAACGGGTGACTTTTTCCTTTTTCACCTATACCCCTGACGATTCTTCAAATTGTTCTACAGTACATGAGGCACCCACACATCTCGCTGCTATGTGGATATAAGTGTAGACATGTAGGGATCATCAGCCAAGGGGTGTGGGTCAACACCCATAGGGACATTCTATGAGTCTCACGTGCAAATTTTCAGAGAAGAGGCAGAGGTATTCCTAGTGCAATGCCAAAAATGAAATCATCATGAACTGTAGCAATTGGCTTTAAGCTCTCAAGTGCCCCTATAGTTTTCTCTGTACTAATTTTGGTTTCACTTAGCCAAAGTAGGAAAATACAATGGTAATTAGTGATATCTCAGTAATCCACCCCTGGAATTTTTTGGCAATGTGTTTAGAAAATTAAGCATTTTGAAAAATAATTTCCCAAAATGCAAAATAATTTTACTACCTAAAACAAATGAATCCTTTATTCCTGATATTGAGTACACATAAATAATCCCAAGTGGAGATCTTTTCGGCATAAAGCTTGATTTCTTTTTTTAATAGAAAAGAAGACCCAGGTACTGTTTATCAGCTATATAAGCCAAAAAAATAAAAAAATCAGTCTTTCAAAGCCAACAATACTTAAAACTTGAATATATTTAGATTTCTGGGATGGCTGAATTATAATCAACATGGAAAAGAAAACATCACTAAAACATTCTCTTGACCAAAATACACACTCCACCCTTCAGCCACTTCCTCAGGCAAGCGTGTGGACATAAAACTATTTACCCTCCCTCGTCTGCTTCTTAACTAGTCACCATTGTTAATTAGAGGAATCCAGGTCAGTTTGCCCAAACAAGTCAATGAAATGTATTGTTAACAGATGCTATGGGCACCTATGATCATTTTATTATCATCCTATCATCTGGAAGCATCATGGGAAATGAAATAGTTTCTACAGAGATTTGTTGTTGAAATGCTACAAAATGCAAAACAACTATGAAACACATCTACTGAATAAATCAGACCAAATGAAAATAAAAACTATCCTCCACATTAAGAACTGGGGAGAAATGGAATAAAGATGGTGCTTAAAGAGAGAATAAAATTCCCCCAGTATTATGCTAGTTCATGGTGGCAATAAAAGCATTAATTCTTGGAGAAAGAGTGAGAGTGATTTCACCAGTTCAGCGACTACTAAAAATCTCTGTTCTTACCTTAAAGTCAAATAGATTTTAAACACAAATATCTCTTGAGGCTTGACATTAGTTAAAAAGTGATTGTTCACTGGAGGGTAGGGGAAAGGGGGGTGTGGATGGGAAAAGGTGAGTGGGCACAAGGCATATTTATAATGAATTTTTTTTTTTTTTCAAAATAAATTTATTTATATATTTATTTATGGCTGTGTTGGGTCTTCGTTTCTGTGCAAGGGCTTTCTCTAGTTGTGGCAAGCGGGGGCCACTCTTCATCGCGGTGCGCGGGCCTCTCACTATCGCGGCCTCTCTTGTTGCGGAGCACAGGCTCCAGACGCGCAGGCTCAGTAGTTGTGGCACACGGGCCCAGTTGCTCCGCGGCATGTGGGATCCTCCCAGACCAGGGCTCGAACCCGTGTCCCCTGCATTGGCAGGCAGATTCTCAACCACTGCGCCACCAGGGAAGCCCATGAATATATTTTTAAAGAAAACATTTCATATCATTAGGAAGTCTATTAAGTTCTCACGCTGATGGCTTTAATATTCTCAATGGATTCAAAAGATGTTATTATGATATTCTGTACTTATGCTCCCCAGTGAAATGGCATATTATCTAATCACTTAATTATTTTTTTATATTTCAAGATAGGCATTTTTCTTCCTGAATTGTTACATTAAATCAGTTCTCTTAATAAAATTGTTTGTCAGAGTCTCTCTTTATAAAACCAAACTGATGGGATTTACCAATATCAACTAACCAAGAAAATAAACAGCAGTCCTTTTCTTGAAAATGAAGTAGTGGGATTTATACAACCGCTTGAGAGAGGCTTAGTCAATCCCTGAGAAGCATAAAGAATTATTCTGGAATAGATTAAGTGCCTCTACAAGGCGTTATTCCAGCAAAGAAAGAGATAAGGGTCATCTATTTGAGTGACAGGGAAGTTTGTCTAATAGTATGACTTGCTAAGGAATAATTCTCACTCCAAAGACTTTTTACACAAAATGGTGACTCACAGATCTGGGGATAAGGGAAAGGAAAAGTTCTGAGAAGGTAAACACACTTCACCTTTTACATATTACCAGTTCATACCTGAGCTGAACTGGTAAGTGTGACACATTTTCCTAGCTGGGTACATACATGATTCCATGAAGGTACTTTTGTTTCATGAGCATAAAAAATGAGTGAGAGCGAGAGACAAAATGGATACCTTATATCTAATGAATAGATAATTACTATATCTAAAAATATAGATCATCTTTAGAAACGATCACTATGATTCTAAGAAGAAGTAACATGCTTATTTAGAATTGTAATCATTTTTCTAACAATTATCAATGAAGGGTCATAAGTATACAAGTCATTTCTCTTTCCAATTGCTAAGGCTAAAAAGGGTTTCTTGAAACTCTGCTTCATTTCCAGTGAACTACAGTACAAGATTGTTGTCTTTAGTTGATACTGAAAACACAATTATTCCAAGTGGTACATAGATCCTTCTGTAGGTAAGTGATGCTTCGTAATGCTCTAAAAAATTATTTATCCCAATAAATTTAAGGTAGAGATGCACTTCTCACAGTGCTTCACTCTCCTTGCTTTTTTTCCCCAGTACCCAGAGGCATAGTAGACATTACGTCTTCCCCCACACCCCCAAGTTCACAGTTGCACACTCAGGCTATTTCAACTCACTTGTACACACTTCTGAGTTATCAATCAGATGGGCATCCAGAAAAGAAACATCTTAATTTTTAAAAAGAAGTTTGTGGGACCTAAATGATAAATGAAAAGGATTTGTTTTAAAATTCTGGTACACTCAGCAATGGAATACCATTCATTTTTTAAAAAATAATATTGAGTACACTATTTAATGACATGGAAATAGGTTCATGATTTAGTGTTAGGTGGGGGAAAAAAAGTTACCAAATACTATGCTTAAAAAGTATTTATACAGTTATAAATAGAAATACACATACAGAGATATGGAGATCTGGAAAGTTAGAGCAAAATGATGGTGATTATCTCTTAGTGGTGAAATTAATAATAATTTTTATCACTTTTGGAGAGAGTTTATGTAACTTACAGAAGTACAGTTATTTATTTCAGCCCAACTCTTACTCATTTTTCCATGTAGAAATTGAGTTTGGCAACAAGATTTCACATGGCTGCTTTGATGATAGGATATTAATAGTCGTTTTATCATCCTGGTGGTAAAGCCTTATCTTCCACTTCCTAGTATGATAGCTCTTCTTTCAGAAAGGCCATTCCATAGGCATTTATTCATCATGTGGTGAGTGTAAGTGAAGGGTCAAAATATAAATATTTTAATCACAGCTTCTTTCTTCCAATTAGACTCCCCACTTTTCATCTCTCCATGGCAAATATACTGTCAATATATGACTTTGATAATCAGAAAGAATTAGAACTACAGGAGTCCCTAAGAGAATCTCCAACGAGGACTAACATATATTGACATGTATAACATGTATACTAACATGTATATGGTAATATATACCAAGTGTTTCATATGCATGCTCTGTGGATTAGAGATCTTAAGTAATGTGCCTAAGGTTGCCTAGCTAAATGGCAGAGCTTAGACTGAAACCTAAGTCTAATTGACTGAAACCCCATACCTTTCCTCCAATAGGTAGCAACCTCCCTAAAATATTTCTTGACCATCTACTTTATGTCTGACACTTTACATACATTCATTTGACCCTCAGGGTAACCTCAATGGGTAGTTATTGTTATCCCCAATTTACAAATGTGGGAACTGGTGTTAAGAGAGTTTGAACAATTTCCCCAAGGTTACACTAGTGCTACAAGACATACTCAGATTTTAGCTCTTCAAAGCTGAGATTTTCCTACTACTGTATAAGTTTGCTAGGGCTGTCATAACCAAATTCTACAGCCTGGGTGGCTTAAACAACAGAAATTAAGCTTCTCACAATTCTGGAAGCTGGAGGTCCAGGATCAAGGTGCTGGCAGGTTTGGTTTCCTCTGAGGCCTCTCTCCTTGGCTTACAAATGGCCATCTTCACACTGTTTCCACCTGGTCTCTCCTCTGTGGGCACATCTCTGGTGTCTCTCTGTGTGTTCAAATTTCCTCTTCTTATAAGGACATCATTCAGATTGGATTAGTGTCCACCCATAGGACCTTAATGGCCTCTTTAAAGGCCCTATTTCCAAATACAGTCACATTCTGAGGTACTGGGTGTTAGGACATGAACATATTAATTGACAGGGCGGCGAGGGTGGGGTAGGGTGGACACAGTTTAGCCCATAACAGGCACACAGTAAGATCATAAAACAGATCTTTTACATACTTTCTTCAGCTCAGGTTTTTACCTGTTCCAAGGACTGAAAACTTCTTAATCTGCGAGTATGCATAATTCTAATATATAAAAGTTTAGAAATACACTCATTGTAGAAAGAGTGATTAAATGGACCGAACTACAAGCGGGAGGATAGACTACTTAGCAGCAAACTATATAACTATGTAGAAAAGGAAGAGATTACGCCCATTCTTGCAATGGTTTATTGTTTCAGCTTCTCCAGGGGATAGCAGAAATACAAGGCTGATCCTTAGACTGTTTTGCAAAAACTCAATCTCTGCCCTAGGGTTAGGTGGGGTGATGCCTTAGGGATGTCCATGGCCCTCAGACATACCACCTCCTCACATCCTGTGGGGGGAAAACACGGCTGAATGAGTCAGCGGCTAAGTTGGGAATTAACTCAGAGCTTCTGGAATAGTAGGTTCAACATGTAAAAATGAGAATAATCCCCACAATCATTTTCACCCTGAACCAGCTGATTCTAAAGATATGATTCATTCAAGATAAAGCCAAATATTCCACCTACATACTTCTTGAGTCATTAGGAAAAGAGGTTTTTTTGTATATAAAAATATATATACTTTTAGGGTATTTCCCTTCTTATACTTCTGGCAGAAACAGAAAGATCACAGGAATTCAACTCAGGAAAGAGAGGGAGAGAGATACAGAGAAAAAGAGAGATACACACACACACACACACACACACACACACACACACACAAACACATATACACATCACAAAACAAGGTATAAAACTAGTCAATGAACAACGTGTTCAGATAGTATAGACACAGAATGAATTCAGAAACCTGTTTTGAAATCTAAACTATCAACACCACTTCACTTCATAAGACATGTTCCCATTCTTTTTCCATTTGTTCAGTGTGGACTTCATTTAAGACATAAATTATTAACAGTCTTCTGAAACCAATCGTAATGTCCACAAAATTATGTAGATAACAAAAAAGTCAGCATGTTTTCCATTTGTTTGTATTTGTCCTAATAGCCCAATGTAATTGTTTTACTAAACTGGCTTACCATTAGAATATTTGTTAATATAATACAAATTAATTCAAAAGGATTTGGAAAAGATTTCGGGAAAAAAAAGCTCAACTTGAAGCAACGTAGCTAGATAATCCAAAGAGTTGATGTCACTCTCCACTTTTTATTCAAGACAAGCTTTCTTTTGTTAAGTACATGATCTTATGCCAACAAATCATTGTTCTCAGTCCTGCACTGATCTAGTTTTTAAGGTAGACATGGCAGCCACTTCCCTTCTATGAAGCTAGGGACATAATAAGAGGATTCATGGTTTGGGTCATTCACTCAGGTTATCACATTTTAGCCTCGGATCCTAGGGTCTCCTCATCCTCTTGTATGCATATTTTTGATTCCTCTTTTAGGGAAAAAGACTGAGGAAGAATCCAGTGGGAGGCTTAATACCTCCAGCATCGTAACAGCTGATGAGGTGGAGCCAAAACCTAGTGAAAAAGCCCTCAAACAGGACACCCTAACCAGCCAGGACGTAGATGTCCGTTGTTGGTCATAATGGGGGCCACATAAGCTTGGAGAGAAGAAGCCTCGGCCTGTCCATTAGTATCAACAAGTTATGTAATTAGCATGGCTGCCTGAATGATAAACTTTTAACTGTAATGCTAAATTATATTTTTTTCCCTGAGTCACGTATTTAGTCCCATAGTTTCTCTAGGTCTCCTTGACCTCAGAGGATTTAAGGGATAGATTATGTGGGGGAGGAGCAAAGAAGTGGGAAGCATTACCCCCAATTTGGAAAGAGCTACACATCTCTTTGGAACTAGAACAAAGGTAGTGCACAAAACAATGGTAAAAGTGGGATGAAAAAGCTTAAAATTTTGATTGGGCCTAGTTGGCATGAACTATATCTGCTACATTAGAATTTCTAGCATGTTTGTTTAATATTAAATAAGTGAACCCTCTTCTTCCTAAAACCTACTTCTTCACAACTCCTACTGTTCTAGCTTTGTCCAGACTGCTTGGTCTAATTCTCTGGTCCCTCCCCCTTCTTTCAGCCTAAAAATATTGACATTTATTAGGACCCCTTTCCGTTCCCTCTTTCACCTTTGTTGTATTTTCAACCCTAGCTCATCTCTTCTACTCACATAAATTTAAGTATTATATATATACTGACAACTCCTACATTTATATCTCTAGCCCGGACTTTGATTCTCAGCCTCAAACTTGAATAGCCAATTGTCTACTGTTATCTGCAGTTGGCTAACTCATCCAAAATGGAATTCTAGATACTTTCCTGTATCTCCACTCCCATCTGCCTTACCTTCACCCAGCAGTCCCAACCTTGGGACCTGGCACGATCATTTTCTCTCCCGTCACTAAAGTCAGAAATCTGGGGGTCATGCTGAGCAAATACTGATCTTCCTACCTACAAAATATATCTTGGTTCAACATTTCCCACCTGAATTACTGAAATATTCACCTAATCTGTATCATTACTTTTTCAAATAAGGTACCCCTCAAATCTATTTTCTGCATAGCTGCCAGACAATCCCTGTTAAACAGAGGTTATCTCCTGTTACTCTCTTGATTAAAAACCTTTCAGCGGCCTCCTATTGTACTGGAGTAAAATTTAAACTTTTTTCCATATCTTACAAAGCTCCCCATGGCCCTGCTCCTCCTACCTCTCTCCTTCACCTAAGTCTAGTCACACCAGCCATTGTCATTCTGTGCCACAACTACTGAAGCCCGCGCACCTAGAGCCCATGCTCCACAACAGGAGAAGCCACTGCAATGAGAAGCCCGCGCACCCAACAAAGAGTAGCCCCCGGCTCGCTGCAACTAGAGGAAGCTTGCGTGCAACAACAAAGACCCAATGCAGCCAAAATAATTAATTAATTAATTAAAGAATTTTAAAAATGGTATAATATAAGCACGAGTTTTTAAATATGTTATTTATTTATTTATTCATTTATTTATTCATTCATTTATTTTTATTTTTGGCTGCGTCGGGTCTTCATTGCAGCATGCAGGATCTTTTTGTTGCGGCATGTGGACTTCTCTCTAGTTGTGGCGCTCACGGGCTCCAGAGCGCGTGGGTTCTGTAATTGCAGCACGTGGGCTCTCTAGTTGAGGTGCACGGGTTCAGTAGTTGTGGCGAGCGGGCTTAGTTGCCCCACAGCATGTAGGATCTTAGTTGCCCAAACAGGGATCGAACCCACTTCCCCTGCATTGGAAGGCAGATTCTTTACCAATGAACCATCAGGGAAGTCCCAAGCACGATTTTAAGATGTAAAATTATGAAGCTGGTTCTGAACTTTGCCATTTGCATCTTCAGCCTCCCTTTTCTGTTTCTCCTTTCTCTTCTACCATTCTTTTGGTTCCCAGGGAATTACCGTTTTATAGCTCTTTCCCATTATTTTTGGAGTTCAGTGCCTGTCCCTTCTCACTGAGGTATTGATGAAACCCTTGGCAGTGGTCAAGGCAGTGTGGGACCATGCTGGCTCCTATTCAGGTCACCTTCTTCCAAGGTCACTCCAGTTGTGGGTCATCTGTCGGTTTTTTGCATTTCTTATGCTAATCCATTGAAAAATGAGCACTCCCCTGCCCAACAGTGGACATGTTACAGATGTGAATTCTCAGTCTGTAACCAGTTGTTCAAAATTCAGACATAAACATACAGAGTTTTCATCAGCTGTGTTTCTATAAGTGCTAGTCCTTCTCCCCACCCATTTGCTGCTTCACGTTTCCTTGCAAAAGCTGAAGCTTTTACATTCCTCTAATTTGTGAAAATGCCTTCTTTATCTTTTCTGCTGCGCTGGGTGGAGTTTTACAGACTCCTCTAATCCATGCTGGGGAGAAAACAACGTCCAAGCTAAAATACTCCCTGAAATGGTCTTTCCCACTGTTCTCCGGAAATATTTGTGTTTGCCGTTTTTCTAGGGAAGTTGCTGTTGAACTGATTCTTGATCACAGTATATTATGCTCTCTTCTTATGATTTAGATTTAGTTGACCCAAAAAGATAAAATCTGCTTTAAACTCTTGGAGGGAATTCAGCCAGCCTCTTACCTTAACTCATGCCTTTTCCCTCTCATCCCTCTGTCTTAACATGCCTGAGATATAAAGCCTATTGGAATTGTGGGTCCTTGTCCACCTTTGGTGCCATCAATCTTGACATGGTCCTCATCTTGTGAAGTCTCCTCAGCCAGCAAAAATGGCCATGCCATTTTCTTCCCCAAGCAATCTACCATCATAGGGCTTAGCGTTCTCGAAACTTGGGGGTATGATTGAAACAATGAATAGACTGGCTGGGTGGAACATATGAGTACAGCAAAGAATTTGAATTTTGGAGAAGGTATGTGAAAAAGAGGCAAAAGAATCTGAATTATGGCAGGGTCCAGAATCTGTGTGAATTATGCATGAATATGGGTAAGTGTGACAACACAGGTAATTTATTAGTCTATGTAAACAGGGAAAGCTATTAAGATGAATATTGATCATAAATAATGGATAAGTGGGACAAAAAAACTTAAAATTTTGATTGGGCCTAGTTGGCATGAACTATATCTGCTACATTAGAATTTCTAGCATGTTTATTATTAAATAAGTGAACCCTCTTCTTCCTAAAACCTACTTCTTCGCAACTCCTACTGTTCTAGCTTTGTCCAGCCTGCTTGGTCTAATTCTCTGGTCCCTCCCCCTTCTTTCAGCCTAAAAATATTGACATTTATTAGGACCCCTTTCTGTTCCCTCTTTCCCCTTTGTTGTATTTTCAACCCTAGCTCATCTCTTCTACTCACATAAATTTAAGTATTATATATATACTGACAACTCCTACATTTATATCTCTAGTCTGGACTTTGATTCTCAGCCTCAAACTTGAATAGCCAATTGTCTACTGTTATCTGCAGTTGGCTAACTCATCCAAAATGGAATTCTAGATACTTTCCTGTATCTCCACTCCCATCTGCCTTACCTTCACCCAGCAGTCCCAACCTTGGGACCTGGCACGATCATTTTCTATCCAGTTACTAAAGTCAGAAATCTGGGGGTCATGCTGAGCAAATACTGATCTTCCTACCTACAAAATATATCTTGGTTCAACATTTCCCACCTGAATTACTGAAATATTCACCTAATCTGTATCATTACTTTTTCAAATAAGGTACCCCTCAAATCTATTTTCTGCATAGCTGCCAGACAATCCCTGTTAAACAGAGGTTATCTCCTGTTACTCTCTTGATTAAAAACCTTTCAGCGGCCTCCTATTGTACTGGAGTAAAATTTAAACTTTTTTCCATATCTTACAAAGCTCCCCATGGCCCTGCTCCTCCTACCTCTCTCCTTTACCTAAGTCCAGTCACACCAGCCATTGTCATTTCTGGTTGCCTGAAAGGTGGTTTCCTTAATTCATCACAGGGCTGAATCCTTTTCATCCTCTGAGTCTCTGTTTAAAATTCAGTAGTTTTAGTTAATTGTGTGTTCGTCTTACTGTTTGTCTCCCCCACTGAAATGCAAAGGTCAGTGATCTTGACTGCCCTATTACTTGTATTCTCATTGCCTAGAATGGTGCATGACACATGGAAGTATTCAGTAAATAATATTGAGTGGATAAATTAAAGAATGAGTGCCAAAATTATACAATAGATTTATGTAGAACAGTAGTAAAAACTAAAAGTGGTAATTAAAGTTAAAAGGTAACTATGTCCAGCTATCATTTAACCCAATTATAATTAAGCTTAATTTTCAACATGCTAAATAAACTTTGTTAATTTTACTTAATTCCAACGGAACACTGTACACATATGACATATATACGCTTAGTATTCATATCTGTATAGTCTAACCCTCACAGTTACTCATGTCTGAAGATTGTTGGCTCCCAATTCTTAAAAAGGGAAGGAACATTGATTTTATTTGGGAGAGCTTTAGAAAATTTTGGCAAATTTGTACATTTGCAACTTTGGCAAAAAAAAGCATACTTTTATTGACCTTATATGGGTACAGATTTAATGCTTTAGCAGAAGTATTTGTTAGCATATGCAGATTACAGCTGGTTCACCAGGGGATGGTTATAAGAGATCACTCCATTTAATTCTTGATACCAATTCTTTCTCAGAGTGCTACTTTCTCATTCTTTGTTTTCCATAAAGTATTAGTCTTAGGCTGAAAGCAACCATGCTGAATTTTATCCTTTTTTTTTTTTTGCATACTGAGGGAACTCAGCATGAAGCAAAGAATGTACTGTTTATAAATCTTTATTGGCTGGACGCTAAAATAACAGCTGTAAGTAGTTAAGCATTAGTGGACTCTTCCCTGCCCCCTCCCTTTGGCCATTTAAATTCTCTTCTGATGAACCTACAAACAACCCAGTTGATAGAGATTTGGAACATTCTCCAAGTCTTATTTTGACTAATCTAATTTTCTACAACACTTGCTTAGTTTTGCTTGATTAGTATATTTTGGATTTTCTTTATAAAGAATTTTTTTAATTTGATGGATGTATGGACTGGATAAATGATGGATGATTATAAAAGGCAACACTTTTTACTGTTCTCCTTCTGGGAGAGATACTTTTTAAAAAGTCAGCCAATAATGCTTCTAATTTAAGGTTTTAGAGATATGAGAATCTTTATACATGCATATTGCTCAAGACAATAAAAATGGACTTAACTCTTTCAAAATGGAATTTCGTACTAAAGAACATTCCATCACAACCTCTAAAATTATTAATTAGCAGGCCTAGTCACTCATGGCATTACCTTTTCCACTGAAAGAGAATTTCTAGCCAGTTTTCCATGAGTTAATGCAATGTTTCCAAGGGATGGACATGGGAAAATACTGCGGAGTAAAACTGGTCAAATTGAATTGAACTGAATCAAATGAGGCACCATAAATAGGTTACATTCAGCACATCATAAAGGCTTCTTAGGAACTATTAGGGTAACCATATCCTTCACCCCTAATCCTAATTTGAATTCTAAATGAAGATGTTTCATGAACAAAGATCTTTACAAAAACATATCCAAGGAAATAATTATGAATATTGTAGGAGAGGAAAAAGTTTTTCTTGACCCTCTTAGAGTTGCTGGCTGGGTCTGAAAATTAAACTGACAAAGATAGATGAATAAGAGAAAAGCATACAGGTTTATTTAATATAAGTTTTATGTTGCCTGGGAGCCTTCAAAAGGAACTGAAGATCCAGAGAAAGTTAAACCTGTGTATTTTATGTTGGGTTTGATAAAAAGTGGACAGTCACAGAGGAGTAAGATAGGTTAAGAAGTATGAGGAGAATGTAGTGAACTGAGGGAAACTGAGCGAGGTCTCAGTTAGAGGGAGGTTGTTAGAATTTTTCATGGTGTTCCCTTGTCTTCAGAGATAAGGATGCTCCTTTCCTTTGGGTACCAGGAGATCACCATTCACGTGAGGGTTTTACGAACTGTTTCAGGGAAGAAGGGAAGGGAAGGGAAGTCAGAGTGACCTTCTTGCTTCTGTCATTTTCTCATATGCCTTCAGCTTAAAATATTCAATATGCCAAGGGTGCCCATATTTGGGGGGTAGTGTGTCCTGAACCCCATCACTGTCAAGAAGAAAACCACGTGCAGTAATATCCAAAGGGTCCCAGGTGATTACCAATAAAGATACACACATACTTACAATAATGAGACATGTAAACCCTTCTTCAGTTTCTTTTTTCCTCTTTGGAATAAAGAAGGATGATTTGGCAGCAGTGCTTAATTTCTTTTCATAAACTATAGAATGCTAGAGCTGGACAGAATGGTCCTCAACATTCACAAATCCAGACAACATTTTCCTGTGAAGAAACAGAAGCCAAGGAAATGGAAGTGAATTATCATGTGAGGTACATCTACCCACCAGACGCGTTGGGTTTAAAATTCTTCTCAACTATACCATGCTTTCTCCTGGCAAATTTTCTGACTGAAGGAAGATATTCAAAGAGGAGCTTGGGAAAAAGAGAATAAAGTGAACTGCCAGATGGGTTAATAAGAATGGTTTTCCATCTGTCTTCTAGGCTTGCTCCAAGGAGTTCTGTGAGAGAATTGAGCAGTAATGCCAAAGGCTTCCATTGTATGTAATGGATTCTCTCCTCCGCCCCGCCTATGCATCTCCCCAGGCGCTAGTTAAGGACCATCCTTAGGATAATTGAGAGAATAGCCACTTAAATTATTTCCTGTGTTCTGTGCTTCAGATGCAGCATGCCAGTTGAGAAAGATTGAATTTTCTAACACACAAAACAGATGAGCAATAGGTAGGCAGTGGCAAACCGAGGTAGAAGATTGAACAAACTAAGGAAACAGCGTGGTGTAGAAAGGCAAGGCAAGAGCATGGACTTTATGACATTCTGAATTGAGTGTAAATCCCATCTATGCCACTGACAAGCTATGCCACAGTGAGAAAATGATTTAACTTCTAGAAGCCTGATTTTCTTGACTCGTAAAATGGGAATCATCTAGCCTACCTCTCAGGAACCCTTGTAAAGATTAAATAGGATAACACATATGAAGCACTTGGCCCAATAGAGATACTTAATACATATTTTAAGGAGGGAATTTGAGTGAATGGAACGAACACATGGTCTTTGGAGTTGGATGGACTTGGGCTCATTTCCTGATGCTGTCACTGGTACTCCTAATACGGTGCCTGGGACACTGTAGATGCTCAGTGAAATGCCAATTTCTTCCCTTTCTCTGCCCAAGTCTACCTCCTTCCATCAACTTGTGAATATAGAGCTAAATCTCTCCAAATGCTGTCTGCAACAGAATCACCTGGAGGACTAGTTAAAACAGACCGCTGAGACCCAGCCCCAGAGTTTCTGATTCAATGTGTCTGTGTGGGGCCAAATTTTGTGTTTCTAACAAGTTCTCAGATGATGCTGAATTTGTTTGCCTGTGGACCACACTTTGATATCGATGTAGATATAGAACAGATAGTTTTGAGTGCTGGAGGACAAAGTCTTCAGGATTTTGGGCCTCTTTTTGATTTTTGATTGAAAGCTCTATTAAAGTACATTAACTGAGACAGCTTAACTTACTCTGATGCTGCTCAAGACAACATGCTTGATTTCTATTCTCAGTTCTATCTTGTTTTAATTCTCTGTTCCTCCGCTTACTGTTTTGGAATGCAGTGCTCGGTATGAAATCAAAAAGAACAAGAAAGTGACTAGGTCAGTACTTGCTGAACCAGACAATTCATCTCAAGTGAAAAGCACAGCAACATATTTTCCAGTTCTCTAATTTTCCCAGATTTCTCATTTCTTTTTACAGGTGAAAACTTGGGGTAATCAATTAAACGGTATATCAAATATTGTGATCCAAACACTGTCTGACTCACAGCTTGGGACACACACAAATGCAGCAGACTTAGGGCCAACATTGTATGTAAGCAGTTAGTTGCTGTTTATATCAGCGGTCAAACACTGGTGCTCCAGTGCTAGCTGGAGGACATATTTTGTTTGTTTTGTTTTGTTTTATCTGAGTTTTCTATTTGATGACTGTTATGGACTGAATGATTCTGCACCCCCTGCCCCCCAAATCTCCAAATTCATGTATTGAAGCTCTAACCTCCCATGTGGCTGTATTTGGAGATGGGGCCTCTAAAGAAGTAACTCAGATTAAATGAGGTCATAAGGCTGGGGCTCTGATCCTATAGGATTAATGTTCTTTTTTTTTTTTAATTAATTTATTTATTTATGGCTGTGTTGGGTCTTCGTTTCTGTGCGAGGGCTTTCTCTAGTTGTGGCAAGTGGGGGACACTCTTCATAGCGGTGCGCGGGCCTCTCACTATCGCGGCCTCTCGTTGCGGAGCACAGGCTCCAGACGCGCAGGCTCAGTGGTTGTGGCACATGGGCTTAGTTGCTCCGCGGCATGTGGGATCTTCCCCGACCAGGGCTCGAACCCATGTCCCCTGCATTGGTAGGCGGATTCTCAACCACTGCGCCACCAGGGAAGCCCCCTAATGTTCTTATTAAAAGAGACATGGGAAAGCCCCCCCCACCCCCCCACCCCCCCACCCCCCCACCTCCCCACCTCCTCTTCCTTTCTCTTTCTGGCTCTCTTTCTCCACGTGCATGCACTAAGGAAAGACCCTGTAAAGTGAGAAGGTGTCTGACTGCAAACCAGGAAGACAGCCCTTACCAGAAATCAACCATGCAGGCATCCCAGTCTCAGACTTCTGTCCTCCAGGGCCATGAGAAAATACATTTCTGTTGTTTAAGCCACACAGTCTATGGTATTTTGTTATGGCAGCCCAAGCAGACTAAGACAGTGCTTGCATCCTATTGACCCAGAGTGCTTTTTTAAACTCTGGATTGGTCATTGTGCTTAATATCTTCCATTTGCTCCTGTAGATCTACTCTCCACCTTTCTCCTTCCTCCTCCATTTAGGCTAATTTGGATATTCCATCTGTTTTCTATTAGCAAAACTGATGATATGATTATCAACATTTTAAAAATTGAGAGATTTTGCATGAAAATAAATCTGGATTTTCAGATTCTCATGAGAAAGTTAGATCTGGCAACAGTGTTGGCAGTAATACACTGGCACTTCACTTTTCGACTGGGTGTTAGCTCTCAAGTTGGCCGTGCTTCACTCAATTACTTTACCAGGTTGGCCTCTGTGACTATCTGAGAATACTATCCCTATTTCTCATGAGATAATGTGAAGAGCTATAAAGTCCAGATGCTTGGAAATCTCTTTTACTGGCTGCTGTAGGTGTTGCTGGTAACAGCTCACACCCTTTTCTGGAGTATTGTCCTTGGGGTGATTGAAACCACTTGGCTTGGGAATCCCTAGGAATTTGCCTCCTTCCCAAGACAAGACCAGCAATAAATTCTAATATGGACACCTCCATTCTGGAAGGAGCAAGTATTTATCCTGACCAGGATTGATATGTCTTCCAGAGACGGGCTTGCCTTTACTACCCACAGTGCCTCAGCCAGCCTCAGTCTGGTTCATTGAGCAAGTATCCTGCATAACCTTACATTGAATCAAGGGACCCACTTTATGGTCAAAGAGGTGCAATGACGAGCACATGACCATGGGGTCTACAGGTCATGCCACATACCACACCACCCAGAAGCTACTGGCATGACAAAGCAGTAGAACAACTTCTTAAAGACACAGCTGAAACACCAGCCTAGAGATGACATTTTGTGAGAATGAGTCACTACCCTTTAGGACGCAGCATAGAATTTTAACCTATAATCTATTTTTGGCTATTGCATTGGTCCTGTGTCTTTAATAACTAAAAAATATGGGTCCAGTACCCAAGCTGTAGAAGTAGGAATGACCCCATTCACCATCACTCCCAGTGATCAACTTGAGCAATCTTAGTCTCTGGTTCCTGGAAGGGAAATGCTTCCCCCCAAGAGGCCACCATAAGATTCACTCTAAACCTAAAGCTTTGGTGGCCACCTGGTCACTTCTTGGGCCAGAAGCTCAGTAGGCAACAAAGGAGCTCACACACTGGTGAGGGAAGTTGACCCTGATCACTGCAAGAAGGTAAGACTGTCACTACATAAAGGGGAAAAAAGGAATATGGGTAGTAGCACTTCGGGAATTCACTTCACCATCTCTGGTGCTCCCAGACCCAGTTTTACTGTGGCTAGCCGCCATGACCATGACCTAGTAAGTCTTGGAGTCCAGAGGCTCAAGACCCTTAGGAAGGAAGGTTTGGATCTTCTATAGTTTCCCACTGCACAAGGATCCTCATCTCAGGCCCTTTTTCTAGCTTATCCTAAGATAATATTTTACCCCAAATTAGTGTTCCTCTCCCTGATACTATATTGCAACTGCCCATCTCTCAGCTAACACTTTAAGGGGGATTATGCGAGTTTGCTGAGAGTATGATCTTACAGGCATCTAGAGGAAAGAAAGGTTCACTTCATGCCACTGAGCATTTTGCACATGAGCCCTGAGGCATCTGTATATTTTGAAGACCCTGAAGGCCTATCAAGCTTTAGGAATAGAGTTTACTCCTAATGCAAGCAAAATTAATAAGGTAGTTTAGCTAATTATCCAGAATTCCGAATGTATTCTAAACAAATACCAAAGATCTAAGGTACATGTGTTTTAAAGTTAAATTACCCAAATCACTTCTTTTTTTTTTTTCTTTTTTTTTTTTTCTTTTTTTGGCCACGCTGTGAGGCTTTTGGGATCTCAGTTCCCTGACCAGGGATTGAACCCAGGCCCCAGGGAAAGTGCCAAGTCCTAACCACTAGACCACCAGTGAATTCCCTCAAATCACTTCTTAGGTTCTCTACTTCATACAGCTTACATAGATCTGAAATCAGAAACTTTTGAAATTTGTGGTAACACTCTGCATACTCGTCTTTTTGTCTTTTTTTTAAATTTCAGAGCATGACAGACCTGAAGAATGTGAATTTAATTACTAAGTAAGAATTTTCCAAGTAATAACTATTAGTTTAACTCCTTTCTATGCCAGCTTACAAATAACTTCCAAATTGTGGTATTTTTTCTTTTCTTTCACATTTTAGTCATGTCCCAAATCTTAATTATTTCTTTGAGTGAGAGAAAACTTTGGAATACAGAGAGAAACTCTTTTCTTAAATATATCTTGTTACGTTTGTGTCTAGAATTGCTAGGACATTTGGAAATGACACTTTCTGCCATTACAAATGACTTTGTATAAGCACAAAGCACACAACAAAGAAAAGAGTGACATTTACAATTATGGAGAGGGGAAAAATTCTAATTCTAAAAATGATTCTTTATTTTACTGGTAATAAAAGTAATAGGTGGTGGTGTTTTTCTCCATAACAGTTGCCCGAACTACTCAGTTTTTATATCAGAGTGACATTTATTTTCCTCTTAGATTTCCTCTGGAAAAATGCAAGCATTCCAAAAGTGTTTCTACTTTTTCTTAAAATCATAGCACATTACTTGGAAAATAAAGATTTTCAATGCTTAATATTCACTGTTTTGAAAAAGTTTGTAAATTGAGTTTTTAAAACTATACAAAATCTCTTTAAAGTTTAGTTGAAAACATTAAGTATACTGTCTCCAAAATTTTTGTTTAATTTTAGAGGTTTTTCTCAGTTAAGTCATGGTACTCAATTTCATACATTTTGCTTTATATTGTTAGCCTTGAAAGTATTGTGAACTCAATTTGATTGTTCTATGATATGATTTTTTTTAAATCACCTTTTCCCCTGTGTGATATTACCCAGCTTCAGAATATTTTTTTCAAAACCTCTCTTTCTCCCTGTCTTGCTCTTCCCCCTTCCCTTCCCTCTCCTTTTTCCTTCCTGACCAATTTTATCTGAATACTGTTAGGTGAAGCTGACAAAGGGAGTCATGTGTTCTAGGGGAGGTGGCAGCCATGATGGCCCAGAGCAGCTAGCTGAAGCCCAAGATGGAGAGGAGGACATCCACATGTACAGCTACCCACAATGGGATGCTGGAGCCTGAGTGGGGTGAGGGGCACCTGTGCAAATGCAGGGCCCTCCAGGGGATGTTAGAGGAGCCTTAACAGTGTGAACAGGGCATTTCCTTGGAGAATGGTGGTCCAGAGTTGGGTAGTAAACCCTGAGCTGAGTCAGAAGGATGTCCATTCAGGGGTCGACCTAATACGGAGCACCAAGGGAGGACAGTGTCTACACGATTTGGAGGGTGGGAATGACTGACACATAGTGTTGGAGCCTGGGCAAGTTGGAAATGGTGTCCACAGCTGAGGGAGTTGGAGAGGTTAACATCACTGGCTTGGTCTGGACTATCAAAGTCTGAGTTGGTGTCCATGCAGGAGTAACCCATTACAGGGTGTTGGAATCCAAATAAGTGAGGAGGAGGGCAACCACATGGTGAGTGGGGTGTTGTCTGGAGCCGGGTGGTAGAATCCAAATGGACCGAGGGAGTTATCTGCTTGGGTTACATTTACAGTAAAGAAGTCTGGCAGACACTACCTTAAATGAGGGCTTAATGTAAATAGCACTAGAAATGAGATAAATAAAAATTATGAACCATCTGATAGAATGCAATGAGAAGAAAATGACATCTTCTTCATGATATTAATGTCACAGATGCACAACCCGAAAATCTAATCATGAGGGAACACCAGATGAACCTATGTTGATGGATATTTTACAAAATAATTAGCTTATAGTCATCAAAAGTGTCTAAGTCATTCTCACAAACAGTGCACAAGTTTCTCTTTTCCCCTCATCCTAGCTAACATTTATCTCTTCGCTTTTTGTTGATAGCCATTCTAACATTGAGGTGATGTCTCCTTGTGGTTTTGATTTTCATTTCCCTGATGATTAGTGATGTTGAAGATCTCTTCATGTACCTGTTGGTCATTTGTATGTCTTTGGAAAAATGTCTATTCAGGTGCTTTGGCCATTTTTTAAATTGATTTGTTTTCTTGCTATTAAGTTGTATGAGTTCCTTACATATTTTGACTATTTAACCCCTCATCAGATAGATGATTTGCAAATATTTTCTCCCATTTCATAGGTTTCCTTTTTATTGTTTCTTTTGCTGTGCAGGAACAGCTTTGGTTTGACGTAATTCTGTTTGTTTACTTTTGCTTTAGTTGCTTGTGTTTTGGTGTCATATACAAAAAATTGTGGCTAAAACCAATATTAAGGAATTTTCCCCTGTTTTCTTCTACAAGTTTTATAATTTCATGTCTTACATTTAAGTCTTAAATCCATTTTGAGTTAATTTTTGTGAATGGTGTAACACAGGTGTTCAATTTCATTATTTTGTAGGTGATTGTCCAGTTTTACCAGCATCATTTATGGAAGAGACTATCCATTTTCCATCGAGCATTCTTGGCACCCTTTTCAAATATAAGTTGACCATATATATGAGAGTTTATTTCTGGGCTCTTGATTCTGTTCCATTGGCCTATATGTCTATTTTTAATGCCACACTGTCTCGATTACTACAACTTTGTAATATAGTTTGGAAGGCAGCTATGTTCACCACTATACCATGTAATATAGTTTGAATTCATGAAATCTGATGCCTCCAGTTTTGGTCTCTTTCTCAAGATTGCTTTGGCTATTCAGGTTTTTTGTGGTTCCATACAAATTTTAGAATTGTTTTTTCTATTTCTGTGAAAAATGTCATTGGAATTTTGATAGGGATTGCATTGAATCTATAGATAGCTTTGGATAGCATGGACATTTTAATAATATCAGTTCTTCTAATCCATGAATACAGGGTATCTTTCCATTTATTTGTGTCTTCTTCAATTTTTTCATTAATATCTTACAGTTTTCAGTGTACAGATCTTTTAGCTCCTGGGTTAAATTTTGTCCTATTTTGTTGTGATTGATGATATACAACAGAAGAAGTATCCTATTGTAAACAGGATTCTTTACTTCATTTCTTTTTCAGATAGTTTGTTGTTAGCGTACAGAAGCACAACTGATTCCTACGTGTTGATTTTGTATCTTGCGACTTTACTAAATTCTTGGATTAGTTCTAACAGGTTTTTTTGTGGAGTCTTTAGGATTTTCTGTGTACAAGATCGTGTCATGTGTAAACAGAGACAATTTTACTTCTTCCTTTCCAACTGGATGACTTATTTATTTTTCTTGACTAATTGCTCCAGCTGGGACTTCCAATACGATGTTGAATAGGAATGGTGAGAGTGCGCACCCCTGTCTTGTTCCTGATCTTAGAAGAAAAGTTTTCAACCATTCACCATTGAATATAATGTTAGCTGTGTATTTGTCATATATGGCCTTTATTATGTTGAGGTGTATTCTTTCTATACTCAATTCATTGAGAATTTTTATCATGAAAGGATGTTGTGTTTTGTCAAATGATTTTTGTGCATCTATTGAGGTGATCATATGATTTTTATCTTTCATTCTATTAATGTGGCATATTACATCTATTAATTTGTATGTTTTAAATCATCCTTGCATTCTTGGGATAAATCCCACTTGATCATGGGGTATGATCCTTTTAGTTGTTGAATTCAGTGTGCTAGTATTTTGTTGAGAATTCCTGCATCTATATTCATCAGAGATATTGGCCTTTGGTTTTCTTTTCTTGTAGTAATCATTTCACAATATATACATGTGTCAAATCATCACATTGTACAGTTTAAACTCACACAATGTTGTATATCAATGATATATCAATAAAGCTGGGGAAAAAGGTGTCTGGATCATGGAAGTCAAGGAAAGACCAAAGAACTGTTCTGATTTGACATAGCCTATGGATACATGAAAACTAAATCCAACATGGGATTCTGACTTGGATTTTCTGTACAGAAAGTTATCAGGACAATTGGCAAAACTTGAACGGAGTCTGAGAATTAGAGCATAGTAAAGCAAATTAGTTTCCTAATTTGATGATTACATTACAGTTATGTAAGGGAATGTTTTTGTTTGTAGGAAACGCACAATAATGTTTTTTGAGTGCAATGGAGCATCATGGCACCAACTTCCTCCCAAATGGCACAGGACAGGAAAAAAAAATCTTTATAATTGTTTCAGAGTGAGAAAATTTTTTTAAATTTATCTCTCATAAATTTTATTTTTTTGTCTTTTTTTTAAATTAATTTTTATTGGAGTATGGTCGCTTTACAATGTTGTGTTAGCCTCCACTGCACAACAAAATGAATCAGCCGTACACATACAGATATCCCCTCCCTTTTGGACTACTCTCCCATTTAGGTTACCGAAGTGTATTAGGTAGAGTTCCCTGTGCTATACAGTATGTTCCCATCAGTTGTCTATTTTATACATAGTATCAATCATGTATATGTGTCAATCCCAGTCTCCCAATTCCTCCCTCCCCACCCCTTTCCCCCTTGGTATCCATACATTTGTTCTCTATGTCTATGTCTCTATTTCTGCTTTGCAAATAAGATCATCTATACCATTTTTCTAGATTCCACATATATGCATTATTATATGATATTTGCTTTTCTCTTTCTGACTTACTTCACTGTGTATGACACTCTCTATGTCCATCCATATCTCTACAAATGACCCAGTTTCATTCCTTTTTATGGCTGAGTAATATTCCACTGTAAATATGTACCACATCTTCTTTGTCCATTCCTCTCTTGATAGACATTTAGGTCGCTTCCATGTCCTGGCTATTGTAAATAGTGCTGGTATGAACATTGGGGTACATGTGTTTTTTTGAATTATGGTTTTCTCTGGGTATATGCCCAGTAGTGGGATTGCTAGGTCATATGGTAGTTCTATTTTTAGTTTTTTAAGGAACCTCCATACAGTTCTCCATAGTGGCTGCACCAATTTACATTCCTACCAATGGTGTAAGAGGGTTCCCTTTTCTCCACACCCTCTCCAGCATTTATTGTTTGTAGATTTTTTGATGATGGCCTTTCTGACCGGTGTGAGGTGATACCTCACTGTAGTTTTGATTTGCATTTCTCTAATAATTAGTGACTTTGACCATCTTTTCATGTGTTTGTTGGAGAAATGTCTATTTAGGTCTTCCATCCATTTTTTGATTGGATTGTTTGTTTTTTTGATATTGAGCTCTATGAGCTACTTGTATATTTTGGAGATTAATCCTTTGTCAGTTGTTTCATTTGCAAATATTTTCTCCCATTCTGAGGGCTGTCTTTTCATCTTGTTTATGGTTTCCTTTGCTGCGCAAAAGGTTTTAAGTCTCTCATAAATTTTAATACAAAAAGAATTCATTTTATTACAACTAGAACATTCTGATTAAATTGTCAAAATAATGTTTTTTTCAGGAGGCTTTGTGATAAAGATATCCTGGATCTACCCACTTTTCTCAGTCTTTCCTGTTACTGCCTCTGTCTGAGCCAGGAACCTCCTGCTGTTGAACATGGGCCTGCCTGCTTCCTCCTCTGCCCGCTTATGACCTGGTCTCCACATAGCAACTAGAGTGACCTTCCAAAAATAGCCAGATCTTATACCTCTCTCCTTACACAGCTCATCTAGGCTTCCTGTAACTCTTAGAATAAAATCTTAGGTCTTTACCACAGCCTTTACATCCCTCCCTGGAGCCTCAGGACAGTCTCCTTGCTCTCCCCTCCCACTACTCTTTCTCTCATTCACTGGTGTTGCCTCAGAGCGTTTTGGCTTACTCTGCCGGGAAGCCTGATTCCTCTCTTCTTTGTACTTAGGTCTTGGTCCAAAGGCCACTTCAGAAAGGGTATCTTTGAATTTCCTAATCCAAAGTAGCTCTTTCTGTTCCTATTCTTAGTTTCTATCTTATCAGCTTATCTAGATTTTCTCCATTGAATTTAAGAACATCTGAAATTATCTTCTTTCTGTGTTTCGTGGTGATCTTCCCTAACTAGGCAGAGATCTTGCTTTCCAGCTCACTGCTATATTTCAATACCTAGAACTAAGCCTGGTTCTCATTATGAATGAAAGAATAAATGAATGAATTACACAATGTAGGTTAAGAATACAGGTTCTGTGGGAGTGACTTTTGAATCATGAAAATATTTTTCAGTTCAGAAAATGAAGCTAAATAAAAGAAGGAAATGAATAGCTGAAAATTATAAAAGTCAGAGATTATCATTTAAATAACTTTTGAACAGAGTACTCTGACAATATACTCTTAGTGAGATGAATTTTTACACATCCTTAGTGAAATGTATTCTAAAAACAAAAAAAATCTTGAACTTAGTAGGTTTTTTGTTGGTAATGGTATGCATGTGGTAACTCAAACTATTTTGTGTGTAATATAGAAGAAAGCAATTAATAAATTGTTGAGAATCAAGCTTCTCATTGTGAGAAAAGGAAGTTACAAATATGGATGGATGGGAAAAGGTGAGGAAAAGCCCTATACATTTATTAAGATAATATGAATAATACACATACACACACATATTTCTATTTATATTCATATATATTCTAGGTCCTCTTAAAGGTCCTAAAATCAATGACAACCCTAATTGTGCACTTAAAAATGGTTAAGATAGCAAACTTTATGTTCTGTGCTTTTTAATTAATTAATTTTTAAAAAGGAAAGAAAAAAAACGATGGCTGTCTTTTATCAAAGAATACAATAGAGCCCAGATCTTGGTTTCTAATATCGTTCCTCATTAAACTAAACGAAAGCTCCTTGGAGAAATGGCCAATTCCAGGCCCAGGGTAGGAAAAGTACAAAATAATTGTTGAGGAAAAAAAGCAAGGAAATACTCAAACACTAATAATTATGTTTCAAATGAACATAGAAACTGGTTTGGAAGAGTTTTCATTGTCCAAATTTAGTGCAATTTGAGCATCAAAGAAAGAGGGAAAAGGGTATCTTTACAACAGAGCGATCTTGAGGTTAACCAGATAAGTTGACATTACGTTACTTTTAAAAGAAAAGTAACAGGAGGTACGTGTTATCTGTGCAGTATTTTTTTTTTTTTGAATTTTATTTTATTTATTTTTTGTATACAGCAGGTTCTTGTTAGTTCTCTGTTTTATACATATTAGTGTATACATGTCAATCCCAATCTCCCAATTCATCCCTCCCCCACCACCACCCCCTCCCCTGCCGGCCTTCCCCACTTGGTGTCCATATGTTTGTTCTCTACATCTGTGTCTCTATTTCTTATGCAGTATTCTTGATAAAAATGTTTAACTTGATTTTAATCATAAGGAGACAACCAGACAAATTTATATTGTATGATAACTGGCTCAGTGTCTTCAAAAATATCAATGTCTCAAAAAACAAACAAAGATAGGATGACTTTTTTAGATTATAGGAACTAAAGCAATATGGCAACAAAATGCAATGTCTGATCCTGGATAGAGGAATACAATTGTTCTTAAAGACACAGTTTTTCTGCAAGTTATTTTCAAATGATTTTTCCAAAATACACACATATATATGTATGTATGTATAAATATACACAGACACACACATATATATAATATGTACATACAGAAAGAGAATATAACAAAATATTAACATTCAGTGAATTTAGGTAAATGATAAATGAATGCTCATTGCACTATTTTTTCAAAATTCTATGGTTTACAACTTTTTAAAATAAAAAATTGGGGTAAAGAAGTGTAACATAGACCAAAGACTGCAGAGTCTGCAGTTAGACTTCCTGGGTTCAAATCCAGGCTCTAAATACTAGTTGCAAGACCAGCATTTTTAGATCTGTTTCTCATCTGGGAAAAGAAGGCAATAATGAACCTGCCTCATAGGATTTTTTTTCTTGAGTTGTAAATGTGAAAAATGCGTGCTAAGCACATGGCACAGTTGCTTGATATATAGTTAGTACTCAATAAATGTTAATACTGATTATTGCAGTTACCCCAAAACCTGTGATAGCTCTTCATGAAATAAGACTATCATTTAACTGGTAATGAAATGGTGCATATTTATAAAAATATACTTTTTAAAATTTGTTTTTTCTCTTTTATATTAGTTTTAGGAAAATATATATATAAGATTATTTGTACCTGCATGGAAATGCATCTTAGAATGTCTTTATCTAAGACAAAACTAAATCCCTAGTTTTGTTTTCCTCTGTTGCAAATCAACTAATCTTTTCAACTGTGGAAATGACAGAGCTGTTCATTCATTTAACTGTATGTGACTGACCCATAATAGTTGCACAGGAAATGTGAAATAATGAAGGAATAAAAGAATGAACAAATGGGTAAACTGACTCTGGAAGTCAGATCATCTAACTATACTCCTGACGGCTGAGAAAGCTATGAGCCTCTACTTTCTTCTCTAGGTGTCTGCATCAGTGGTCACTTCCATGTGCTAACTAGATTTGGGGCCAAAGGGCTCCTTTGTGTCCTCCATCCTTTAGTCCTATCCCGAATTTCACTGTCGCTTACTTACTGTTTTTGTGGGCTATGAATGGTTTCTCTCATCTATACTCAGGCCGAGTAATGGGCACAAAGGATTTGTGATTTAAATGGTGCCAAGAAAATACACTAACTTCTCTTCTGGTGGCTTCTAGCTGAAGAGTCATTCATTTATGTGTGGTTTCTGGAAGGAGGATCCCTTGATAGTCCCTGTTACTCATTAACAGGTTTATACAATTAGTTTAACAGATTGAATGGTTTAACAGATTAGTCACTTAACTGGGTCTTGAGAAAACACGACAGTTAAGAACTGGCAGAGTAAAAGGAGAAGATCAAATTCTGGAGTGTGGGATGTTTACCCAAAAGAAACAGCAGTTCTGGTGGCCAAGCCAAAAGGTGGGGCTCTGAACAGCAAGAAAGCAACACAGTTGGGTGGGACGGACTGAGGAAAAGACAGATGAAGGTGCAAAGGACAAACCTCTTCTCTCTTTATTCTAGTGCTTGTCATGCATATTTCAGGAGAGTATAAAGATTACTGAAAGGTCTCTCACCTTCTTTGCCCTCATTTCTCATTACATACCAAAAAGAAATTTAAGCACTCTGATGGAAAATTAATCAAAAGAGGTAAAAGTACATAATGAAGATTTTCCCTCTTCCACTAGACCCCATGGGTTTTTGAGTAAAGTGTGTAATGGCCTAAAACCACAACTTTGTGCCATTCACCCAATGGATTTGAGGAACTGACTTATGAAAAGGCTGAGAGATGACCACTGAGCTTAAATCACATGGACCCTGACACCAAGGTGATCTAAGTCAAGAAAGTAGAAAGCAGTCTCCATTCAAAGGGCAAACAATCTGTCCCAGCTGGAAACACGTGTGACCGAATCACATCCAATGAATTGGTTCATCACAGACTCTAAAGGTTTTATTCTTTGATTTTTAAAATACTCAGTGTTTCTGATTTTTCAAAGTTTGCTCTATCATGGAATTTTTCCAATTTAATATCATATCCAGGAATTGGGAGAAAGGGAGTGCTTCACCATTTACTATCAGACATGAGAAAATTATTTTTGAGAGTCACTGAAGTATGGGGAAAAGGGACACATTCCTGTCAACTGGATTTTCCCCAATACTGCTCACCTCTGTCAAACTCTATGAAAGGGCACTCTGCTGATACACTAATAGAATTGCAGAACTGATGCAAGACAACAAAATATATGGAGCTGTGATTGATACTTACCTCCTTTTGGAAGTAGAAAGGAGCAGTGACATAAGTAAGGTGAAATGGTAGAAGAGCTAAAAATAAAGCTGAAGTCTATTTTTGTCTTACACTTGATTTGGATGAAGTAAGTATTCAATAACACACACCACTTTGAAGAGGATGGAAATGCAATCGTCGGTAGGGTACGTAGTTGGAAAATGTGGCTTTTGGATCACACAGAACTGAACACAAATTCTAGCTTCATCAATACTGGCACTATGGTTAGTTACTTCATGTCTCCAAAACGTAGTTCCCTCAATCACAAATGGCAGTTACACTCATTCCAGGACGAAAGACATAATATATATTCATCAGCAGATAATTTATGACTAGGCAATAAATGGTCACTATTCTCCACAGACAGTTGTCTCAGCCCAGCGTCCCTTTTGACCCTGCCCACCAGGCTCGGTCCCGAATGTAACTGCTCCATGGAACCACAGGCTAAGAATATTCATTCCCTTTCTCTCACCTCACTTTCTATCCCGTCCACAACCTGTTAGAGTGTATCACTGACACATAGGAATTAAGGATATAATAATCATGAAAGGTTTGGATACATTTAGAATAATGACAAATATAAGGTTTTATTTTTAAAGCCAGATTAAAACAAGGGGTGAACTAGTCATTGCTGCTTTTTGTTTTCTATCTGAATTCTCTCAGACTTGAGTTACATCCAAAATCCAGCTTTAGGCCTTAGAAATAAAAAATATTTTCACACAAATGCTCCCTCTTCACGGCGCCTATCTGGAGCCCGTCCTCAACCCAGAAGGAAGGTTTGTCTATTCAGCAGATGAGAACCTTGGACTTGGACCTTTTTCTCTTCCCACCACTTGATCCTTATGTCTGCTCCCCACCTCCTCCTGAACGCTGTCAGAGTGTGACCGTGTTTTGACCTGGTTTTTCTGAAATTCTTGGGAAATGCCTTAATCACTTCCTCTTTGACTACTGCAGTTTCCTCTCATATATTCTTTCAAAATCTTTGCTGGTGAAAATTGTCTTACCCACCAAATTGTAACCAGCCTACCTTTCTTTTTTTGTTGTTGTTGTTGTTGTTGTTGTTTTTAATGAGCTTATTTATTTATTATTATTTATTTTTGGCTGTGTTGGGTCTTCGTTTCTGTGCGAGGGCTTTCTCTAGTTGCGGCAAGTGGGGGCCACTCTTCATCGCGGTGCGCGGGCCCCTCACTATCGCGGCCTCTCTTGTTGCGGAGCACAGGCTCCAGACGCGCAGGCTCAGTAGTTGTGACTCACGGGCCCAGTTGCTCCGCGGCATGTGGGATCTTCCCAGACCAGGGCTCGAACCCGTGTTCCCTGCATTGGCAGGCAGATTCTCAACCGCTGCGCCACCAGGGAAGCCCCAGCCTACCTTTCTAAAACAGAGGCTTCCCATTCTTCCTTGTTTCATATTTTATTGAAAGCCAAGTCTAATTCAGAACCAACCTCTGTTTCTAAATTTGGACTGTACACGAGGATGTCTCTGTAATATTTGCTATTTATTGGGTTCATTCAAGCCATTTTCTTTTTCTATCACTCAATACAGATTTGAGTTGGGAGGTGGTCTTCTACTGGACTTGCCATAAATTCAAAATATTTATTCCAGCCTCAAAGGTTTGAAAAGCGTGAACTCTTGCCTTAAATATTTATCTCCTCGGTTGGTGATGCACTCTGAAAATTTCCTAATCTTCCTGTGAATTAAGGACATCTTAAGATCTGTTTCAATGAGGCAATTTTCCTACTCCACATGGGCTTAACTTCATGCATGCAATCTAATATCCTATTTAAGAGGATATTGTCTGTGGATGAGATAGAAGACAGGAAGAAAATTGATTTATTAAATCTTCGGGCAGGAAAGAGGCGAGTCTGTGGGTCGCGGACGGTCCGGCTGCCCCCGCCTCCTTCCGTCGGATCCACGCTCTCTCGCGGCTGCGCCGGCTTGGCCGCCCGGGAGACAAAGCACCGCCGCCGCCGCTGCAACCGAGAAGGTTCCGGGCCATTACCGGGCCGCTCCCCGGCTCCGCGTCTCCCGTCCCGCCACTGCTGCCGTCGCCCTAGGCCGCGCCGTGAGGTTTTTGAGCACCAACTACATGCCAGGCACTGGAATTCAGACAAAGAACCTCTGCCCTCCCAGAGCAGGCAAAAATGACCCAGATGTAGAAGCAGAGGCCCGGAGAGGCTTAAAGCTTGCCTGGGGTCACACAGCCTGGACACTACAGAGCTGACATTTGAACCCAGAGAAGAGCAAGCTGAAACCAGAACTGAGCAGAGGGCAGGGAAGTGAGCAGTGGCTTGAGAGGTGTCAGCTGAGATGCCTCCTCCTCCAGGAAGCCTTCCGGGATCCCCCTATTCATGCTGTCATGGTGTTTCCACCATTGAAGCACTGAGCACACAGCAGGTACTCAATCTATACTTATTACCTGGATGAACAGTCGCCAAATTGCCCCCAGCTCAGCTCTCTCCTCTCCTCTGTTCCCTGATCTAAACCTGCCTCTGCCTGTAAGGCCTTCCCTGCCTTCTCATTCCTCTCTGGTCTCTCCACTCCTGCCCTCCCATGGTCCCTAGTTCAGAATTCCACATTTCTGTGTTTTTGCTGCATTTTCCTCTCCAGATGGACAGCGACTGCAGACACAATGTCAACACCAAAGCTAATGGTCCAGAGGGAGCGTTGGTTCCCAGAGCCCAGGGGGCACCTACTTCTACAGGTTCTTAGGTGGCTTGTGTGTGTCAGATGAGGCTTCCTCCTCCACTCCTGCCCCCACCTACAACCCGCGGCCACATGCTGAGGATTTCTGACTTCTGACCTCCGGAGCTGCAAACCGAGTGTCCAAAGGACCTGTCTTTGGCTTTACTTTGGAGCAATTAGTTATCCTAACCAAGGAGGAGGTCACTCATCATTTCATTCCCACCTCAAGGACGTGTGGAAAAACTGGGGTGATCGGAAGGTTTCCAGACAAAGAGGAAAGGTCTGTCTTGGGGTGCCATGTGCCCTTGGCTCACAGGTGAATAATGTTTAATGCCACTTAGGGAATTCTCTTGACATTACTGGTCAAGAAAAAGCAAACCTCCTGCAGCTTGATACACGGAGAGACTCACCATCATGGGTTGAAGGAACCCAACCCCCACTCATGAAAACAGTACATAATACTGAGCCCTTATGTGCCACACACTGTCTTATGTGTTTTACATGCATCATTATTCCTGATAATGACCTTTTGAGTTGGCTGCTGTGATACCCCCATTTTACAGATGGGGAGACCGAGGCCCTAGTTACACAGCTGGGAAAGGGGCGCTGCTGTGTTGGTCACCAGAAAGCCCCTCTTGGCATTTATCCATCAGGAGTCCAGAGGGACCCGCCACTCACACACTCCAGTGAGGGGGGCACAGCTTGTAAACTGGCTGGTCTTAGGGCCATGGCCTGTGGCCCCCGATTGGGGCAGGGCACAATCTCAGCTCCTCAGATCTAGACCCCAGAGTCTAACCAGCTTCCACCTGCTGCAATGAGTGGAAAGTGTATTCCAATCCTTCCATCTTCCTTTGTTGGAGCCCACAGCACAATCACCAACTGAGGTGTCCACAGGACCTGGGCAGGTGGTGCAGGTGCAGACAGAGGCAAATCATGGGCATGTGTTCTAACGGGGAGGGCCGCTCCTCAGCTAGCTGCTGTCATGTTGCAATTTGGGCCCTGTGTGGCCAGATCTTACTGTTTTCCAGTGAAGCCAGTAATCGTGATTTTTAATGAAATTAGAACACTCTTTAACACCATACACAAAAATAAACTCAAAATGGATTAAAGACCTAAATGTAGGACTGGATATTATAAAACTCTTAGAGAGAACACTCTTTGACATAATCGCAGCAATATCTTTTACGATTCGTCTCCTAGAGTAATGGAAATAAAAAAAAAAATAAACAAATGGGACCGAATTAAACTCAAAAGCTTTTGCACAGAAAAGGAAACCATAAACAAAACGAAAAGACAACCCACAGAATGGGAGAAAATATTTGCAAATGATGCTACTGACAAGGGATTAATCTCCAAAATTTACAAACAGCTCATGCAGCTCAATATCAAAAAAACAAACAACCCGATCAATAAATGGGTAGAAGACCTAAATAGACATTTCTCCAAAGAAGAAATACAGATGGCCAAGAGGCACATGAAAAGATGCTCAATGTCACTAATTATTAGAGAAATGCAAATCAAAACTACAATGAGATATCACCTCTCACCAGTCAGAATGGCCATCATCAAAAAGTCTACAAATAATAAATGCTGGAGAGGGTGTGGAAAAAAGGGAACCCTCCTACACTGCTGGTGGGAATGTAAATTCATACAGCCACCATGGAGAACAGTATGGAGGTTCCTTAAGAAACTAAAAATAGAGCTACCACATGATCTAGCCCACTCCTGGACATATATCCGGTGAAAAACATGGTTTGAAAGGATACATGTACCCCAGTGTTCACTGCAGCGCCGTCTACAATAGCCAAGACATGGAAGCAACCTAAATGTCCATCGACAGATGAATGGATAAAGAAGATGTGGTACATATATACAATGGAATATTACTCAGCCATAAAAAAGAATGAAATGATGCCATTTGCAGCAACATGGATGGACCTGGAGATGATCATACTAAGTGAAGTCAGACAGAGAAAGACATATATAACATCGCTTATATGCAGAATCTAAAAAAAATGATACAATTGAACTCATTTACAAAACAGAAACAGACTCATAGACATAGAGAACGAACTTACGGTTACCAGAGGGGGAAGGATGGGGGGGGGGTAGATTGGGAGTTTGGGATTGACATGTACACACTGCTATATTTAAAATAGATAATCAACAAGGACCTATTGTATAGCACAGGGAACTCTGCTCAATACTCTGTAATAACCTACATGGGAAAAGAATTTTAAAAAGAATAGATACATGTACATGTATAACTGAATCACTTTGCTGTACACCTGAAACTAACACAACATTGTTAATCAACTGTACTCCAATATTAAATAAAAATAAAAAAAGAACATATTAATACAAAAAAAAAAATCTTCGGGCAGTAAACAAAGACTTCCTGTCTGAGCTCTTTGCCATAAACACAAATAACCCTAAACTGTCAAATCCATGTTAGTAAATCTGAAACTCCCCATTCCCTCCAACACATAGAATGGCTATCTTTTCCTAGCCTTGGAAACAGCTATTTAACTACTTTGTGATTGTTACCAAGTTACTATCTTTACCCTATTAGAAAATGTTTTCTTCTCTGTCTTCTGGCTTAGTCATCAGATTTTTCTCAGTTAGTTTCTGTTTCTGTATCTCCTCTACACCGAAAGACTACATTTCTTCCCACATGCAGGGGAAGGTCCCAATGGCCCATAACCACAGATGTTATTACTTACGGATAGTGGAGAAATTGAAGAGAGAACGTACAACTCATGCTGGTTATTCTGGGTTGTTTGAAAGACTCAGTCATTCATAAACCATCATCCATGAAAAAGCAGGTTCAGGCTATACTTCTATCCAGAGAAATCTACAAAAGAGCTGCCCATGTGAATGCCCATGTGAATGGCTCTTTGGTCACAAATCACATCTGCTTTGCAGAACACCTATCCTGTCATTTTCCATTTAGGGACCTATTTGGAACCAATGTTTCATTATTTTTCATCTATTGTTTATAACTAAATGTGACAGAGCTCTCCTAAATGATGCTTATTCAGAACCCCCCTGAACCCTACTTTCAGCTCCTGGATGATGACTTCCTGTTTATTTGAGTTGCCCCAAGACAGTCTAAAATGATTTTTATGATATGCCACATAATCTAAGTTTTAAATCAGACCTTTCTAAACAATACCCTACAACTTTTGTGAAAGTCTTATGCAGGCGTTTTCACATGATACTCACAAACAGAAAACTAATTTTATTTTAAAATAAAGTTATGTGGTCCTAAAAGTGTTTTTCTAGTGACATAGCCCCCACCACCACAGGAAGAGGAAAAGAACAGACCTTTGATGCACCAGACACTGCATTAGGTGCTTTGTATACATTATCCCAACTTTTCTTCACAGCAATCTTATGAATGATATTAACTCCCATCTTGCATATGAGAAACAAAGTTTCAGAGATATCAACTAGCTCAAGTGGCTGAGCTGGGATTTCATCTAATTCTAATGCTCAGCCTGACTTCATGGGTCACGTCCCTTTCAAAGAAGGTGTTTTCCCTTCCTTTCGGAAAAAAAAAAAAAAATCTACCTAGAACAGGAAAGGAAAAAGGTAAACCAATTCACCTCGAATTTGGAGGGGAGGTGCAAAGCTATCATTCTCCCAAGCTCAAAAGAAAAAAATGTAGTAATAAATTGCTTTTAGTGAAATATATAATGTAGATTGTAAAAGCAATAAGTCAATGATTTTGTTTAAATAATATGAGCACCAAACATATAAACATTTAACACAGTCCTTTTTTATTAGAGCTCTACACAGACTTTTAAAAATGATCATTCTACGCATCTGCTCCACATCTGTAGTCTTTCTGTCTACAACTTTACTGCTGGTGGCAACAACGAAATCACACCATCTCCACTGTTAGACAAATCTAAGAGGCCTCCCCACTGAGCATACTGTTAGGGAACAAAATGGAAGGAAAATGAATGTTTGGGCATATGGCATGGGGGTCAGGAGCAGTCTGTAGAAGAAAAATTGAGAATCCAGAGAGACAGTACCTAACATTTCAGATGGTTGAGGTATCCTAGGCAACAGAGCTATAGACATACTCTGGAATAAGTACAGTTATAGATTGTAATGTTAAGATTCCAAGTTAGAAAGCCCAGTCTGTCTGTAAACTGTTCTATCTGTAATTGATCTGTTGCCCACCAAATGGTTGTTTTTATTGTTGTTTTTTAACTTTAGTCTACAAACTGTGAAATGATAATTACTACTGTGTTTATTCAGATTCAACAGTGAGTGAAATCACCAGTCCACAGAATTAGAGGTAGACCCAACCCACTGGATTGGGCAAAATGCCTCTATTATTTCTCTATGACTGTTAAATCTACGTTATATATTTAACATGAAATGTATATTTAAGTTTTAAATATACATTTATGAATCAATATAAAATATGTCCAGTGTGGAAGGCAAAATAACGGCCCCTAAAGATGCTCATTTCCTAATACCTGGAATTGGTGAATGTTATCAGGTTGCATAGGCCAGGGGAATTAAGGTTGCTAATTAGCTGGCCTTGAGATGGGGCGATTATCCAGGTGGCCCAATGTAATCTCAAGGGTCCTTGAAAGAGAAAAAGGGAAACAGAATAGAGAAGGTCAGAGTGAGTTGATATGAGAAAGACTCGATAATTGCTGGTTTTGAAGATGGAAAGGCGCCATGAGCCAAGGAATGTGGGCAGCCTCTAAAAGCTGGAAAAGGAAAAACAACAGATTCTCCCTAGAGTCTCCAGAAGATAACACAGCCTGTTTTTAGCCCAGTGAGACCAATTTCAGATGTCTGACCTCCAGAGCTGTAAGGTAATAAATCTGCATTTTTGCAAGTGACTAAGGTTGCAGTCATTTGTTACATCAGCAATAGGAAACTAATACACCTACTACAGTCTTCCCTCTGTATCCAGGCAGGATTGGTTCCAGGACCCCCAGAGCATTCCAGAATTCAAGGATGCTCAAGTCCCTTATATTAAACGGGGTAGTATAGTCAGCCCTCTGTATCTGTGGATAAGGAGGGCCGACTGTATTCTGAAGCAAAATGTTAATGAGTATAAAAGTCTGGGTATATTGACTAATAAAGATACTTATATTTTTAGATATTGACAAAAGTATTGTTGATTCCCAAGGGAAGTTTAGTGTATTTAAATGCCATTAAAGATTTTAAAAGGAGGGAAGAGGGACAGTAGCTGAAACAATGAAACAGGATGTAGACCATTGATAATTGTTGAATGGTGGGTGATGGGTACATGGGGTTCATTATACCATTTTACATGCTTTTACTGAATGTTTAAACATGTTCAAAACCAAGTTTAAAAACATTTTTACACCTCCCTCCAATTAAATAACTTTCAAGAGGGGCCCTTTAAGCAAACCAGTACTATATTAAACAAATACTCTCTATTTCTTTTCCTAGAATGAAATACGAAAGACAAAAATCAAAACATTTTCTCTTGTGATTTAATATGAATCCTTTGGTATTGTTATATTTCCACTGGAGATGATAAATACCACATTTTCATAGCAGATGATTTGTTTTCTGCCTAAGTTTGAAAACAAAGTTCTCTGTGCCTACTCAGAGAATTATGTGAACATTTTTGGTTCTATTAGCATAAAGAAATGCTCCTAGTGATGAAAACAGAACAGGAGAAACCAGACACAATGGATTTGTATGATAAAAACCAGAACATAAAAATATAGCATTGCACCATGAAAAAGTATAATACTATCTTGATAAGTGTACTAATTAATCCCACTATTGCTAGCATTATGTAAAAATTATTCCATCTTGCGTGATGCATTCTATCGGAGTCTGAAAAACAGATAAACGGAGACTAAGTTTCTATGAGATTAGTACAACAAAAAATGTAGAAATTTTCCAAAGAATTGGGTGAGTCTTACGACTTCCTTGAGATAATCAAATGACCAACATGACAAGCTACTATAAAGCAGATAGACATTTTTATTTTTTTAATTATTGAATTTATTAGCTTCTTATGGCCTGGGAAAAGGATAAATGTTTAAATCATATTGGTTCACACAGAGATTTTTGCACAGAAGCAAACCTACATACAAGTAAATCCACTAGAAGAATTAGCCAATTGGAATAAAAAAGAAAAAAAGAAGGTCTGCGATTCTTCTGTGTGCTGGTATAATTCTGAGGGTCTTAGCACCTACCTAATTTTAGTATCTATTGTATATTTTTTTCCATCTCTGCTCTCTCTTGATATTCCCTTTCCTTATGCCAAGTAGCAGCAGTATTTTTTGGAGAAAGCAGAGCATCATTCTAAAAAGTTTACATCTAAAGTGCTTATGGAAATCATGTCTCCTTGTCTTAATTTTACTTTCTATGGAAAGTTGGATCATAGATTCTGTGATTCTTGGCCCTTATCTATCCTTCTTCCTTAAAATAAGTTTCTATTCTTATAGATTTATACATCATAATGCAACATTAAGAACCATGACATAAATTTTATCTTCCAATTCCAGGAAAATATAAGACCTAAAAAAAAAAACCATCCTATATTTAAATAACTCCAGGAAAGTTTTTACAAATTCAGCTGTTACCATTTTATCTTTTTAACACTGCCACCACCACCACTGCCACCACCAAGAAACATTTCCCTATATTTGATCTATGCAGTGTGAGAACTTGGCCTCTGGTTCTCTTTGATGAAAACAGAAAACAGCTGGTAACCATTATGTATATTATATACCTTCAAACACTGCAAGAGTGTTATTAGGTTACCTTCTTCCCTTCTCCAAGATAAGCAATTCTGATGTCTTTAACTCTTTCTTGTAAGTTCCATTTCTAACCCTTTCATCAACATTCATGGTCTCTTCTGAATCCTCTCCAAATTTCAGAGTTCCCTTAAAATGTGGGCCCCCAAACTGGAAAGTGCTTCCTTATAAATTTCTGACTAGCGCTGAGTAAGAAAAAGTACCATCTATTTATCCATCTGTCTATTTACAGTTAAGTGATCATGGAGGGACTACCACCATAGACCATAGATGTTGGGTGTATTTTGGTGCTAAAGCAGCATGAACATTAAAAGGGACAAAGCATGTCTGTTTTTGCCTTAAGTTCTTGGCTTCAGTGAGACCACACCTAAAAGGGACCTTAAGACATGTCTAAAACCAAATAACAGACAATGTCTGGTCTAAATCAAAGACAGAGGCATTCTACTGACTCAGAATCATTATCTTGGAAACCACTTGTTCTTACATGGTAAAAGGTTGATTACCTAATTCCATTAGGGGTTGGGGGATGGGGTAGGGGTTTTGTGTGTGTGTGAGAGAGACACTCAGATAGTTCTTCCTTGTTCACATATCTTTGCCAGTCTTAAAATGCAGATAGTTTCTTTGTGAAAATGTATCAGTTTTATTTGTTTCGTTCCATGAAAGAAGCCAAGGTGTCTAACTATACATAGCAAATTTCCCATATTTTAAAGCAAGAACCTTACTCCATTTTCCTTTTAAATGTTCTGCCCATTGCTCTGATGCTCACCTCCTTTTAATTGTCTTTTCTAGTCGTTCACTTTGTTTTTCCCTTCTATCCCTTTATTTTCCCTGTTCTGTTTCCTTCCTTCTCATTCATCGTATCTAATATCTACATACATCAACTGTGAATGGAGCTGAAGAGATCTAGTAAAAATGTGAGGTGGGGTGGAGGAGAAGAGACTTAGTTAAGGACAGAAAGTCGCCACAGTTCACATTTGAAAACATCAAATAGGAACGATGGTATTAGGTACACGTAATTAGGAAGCAACAGAAAAGACAGGAAATAAAGTTATGGAGTGATCAAAACCTGTCACAGCACCTCAGACTCAAACTTTCAACAGTTCAGAATTTGAGATGTTTTTATTCTAAAATGTGTCGTGAGTTGTATTTCATCAAAAATAAAGTTTGGAATAAAGCAGTCCATTTTTAAAAACTTCTCTCCACAGCCTGGGGGAGAAAAATCTCCTAGACTCTCCACTTCAAAAAGAAGCTCTGTTTATTCGTGTGGCGAAAGTGAGAATTAAGCCCAAGAGTCAAAGGAATAGAGAGAAGCATCCCAGCTCTGACAAACCACGGGCAGGCCGGAGTATTCACAGCCAACCTGCTTGGCAAATTGATGTTTGAAAATGTTATGTCTCAAGGGTAGGAAACGCTGCAGGCGGAGTGTTTGTGGTGTTATCAGACAAAAATCTCTGTGTACCTGGACTCGGTGTCCAAGTCATTTCAAACCCCAGGCTTCGCACCAAATTATGTCAACATATGACTCAGAAGAGGCAGAAAGGGAAAAACAGGCACAAAGAAGGCAAAGCTGGGGAGAAAAGAGCAAATAAAAGACATAAGCCAAAGTAAGCCAGCTTGGTTCTGAGGAGAACGGCAAATACATTTTTTTTAACCAGTCAAAGGTAACAGGGGAAGATGAATGTACATCTTCTCATGACTAAACCTTTCTTCTCATCTCAGGGGAACAAGGTGATAATCAGAAAATGTATAAGATGTAGAAAGAGAATTAACATTGCCCTTTAATACAAACCTTTGCCAGAAAGTGCCAATTATTTATATTCTAGTCTCTCGGCTCCAGTGGGGATTTGTGTTAGGTTTTCTGAACAGTTTATAAATATAGTACATTCATTGTTATTAGAAAATGATACTGTGAGGAAAATCAGATCATTTCTTTGGGGATAAACTACTGGACATTAGTCTCTCACATCCCTGGACCTCAGATAGTGGGCCTTGATACTTTCTTCAAATATCATCTGGTTAATTCTAGTCTCAAATTGCACTCACTTAAAATGGCCATACCTGTATTATTTAAAATGCTTCCATGAAATAAGGAAACTTTTATTTCTCTTACTCCCTGGTCAGAATTATCACCACCAGAAAATGCTGACTGAAAGAAAAAATTTTTAATATCTTTTCCAGTATACAATAGCAATTGTGTTTCAGTAAAAGTGCAGTGATTTCTGTTTCTTTTTAAGTACCAGTGCTAAATAAAGGCTATGAACCTCCTGGTCTGGGTCTGAATATAAAGTGGATGTTTTGTAGAGTGTATAACTTATGATGTGTACATAGTGAAGCCATCAGCATGCCTATAGAGTGAATAAGTCCCTGAATCAGTTTCCTGGAAAAAGGTGAGTGTGGCAAAAAAAAGCCTCGAGAATTTGACCTATTTTACCAGACAATTTAGAAAATCCAGTGTTTTTTGCCTTAATATAATATGCAGTGGTTGATCAAATAATCTCAAATACGTACAATAAAATCCTATGTCCTGATTCTCCTGGCTCTGCAGACACAACCAACCATGTAAATACAAGAATATGAAAAGGAGATGAATGCTGGACGGTGGTGAAAAGATGGCAAATTCCATTCAATTAGGCAAGATTGACTTGAGAGTTTAAAATTCTATTTGGAAACTAGTAAGACATTGTAAGAGATATTTTTCTCTTAAAAGAAAAATCTAATACTTTTCATTTTTTGGTATATTTTATACAAGATTCCTAAATATTTCACATGTGTTTCTAGTGAAATTCTGTGCTTTGGGAAAAAAAGGGGGTAATGAAATGTTAATGATTATGAAATGCTAATGACCCAAGGGGTCCTATGTAATAAAATCCATGTTGCTCAATCTGATAAACTGAGAAGGGCAATAAATGTGACTTTTCTAATTTTAACTACCGTATACTTACAGAATAAAATGAGTTGTGAATCCAATTTCTTCTTTAGGACTTTTATTCTAGACATAGTTTCCTTAAGAAACTTGAGAACGAAGGGTGCCCGTGAACGAATGTGGAAACAGATTCTAATGAGTGTAGAAAGGCCGTGCTTGGCTTAGCCGGTAAGGAGGAGACCAGCCACGTCTTCTATTGTAGCAACATCACGGCTGCCACTGCTCTGTGCCCAGACTGTGCCAGGCATGTGACGGCAAAGTCAGTGGCTGAGACACCCTGTAGTCACTGAGGGTCCACATATATCCCCATATATGTTGTGAGTAATGGACTGGCTGTGGCTGATAGTCTGAGACTTTCTGCTTACAAACTGTGTTGTATGGAGTACTAACTGCCATGTGGTAGACCTCTCGGCTTTGCTTGAGTTTTTTAAATTGCTATTCTGCATTTTTCAGAACTTGAGAAGGGGAGGTTTGAGACTGATGTGTGCAAAAAAATGAAGGTGACCGTTGGGTGATGTACATCCATCCTCAAGTGCTACAAAGTAATAAGCAAAAACTATGAACTCCACTCCGGGACCTGAGCAGGTCCTGTGTTTTAAATGGCCATTCTAAAGCAAATAGAAAGAATTTCTGTCAGTGTACTAGCTGTCTGGTATGCACATAGAGCAGGACTTTCATGCATCATGTAGCAATTAAAAACAGAGGACCAAAAATAGAGTTATATGACATGGTTCCTAGCTACTTGTAGAATCTCAGTCAGTGTTTCCTGGATAGGTGGTTGGGTGGATGGTTGAATGGAAGGAAAGAAGGAAGGAAGGGAAGAAAGAAAAGACTGTCATCGCCCCAACAGTTTGGGAGTCAACATTTTCAATACTATCCAGAGTAAATATTTTCCTCTGGACATCAAAGGGAGAGGTTGAAGGAAGGGACCACTGTACTCCAAAATCCTCTCTCTCTTCTTCTTCTCTAACCCCAAATAAGAGGAGGACTGGGGCTTCCCTGGTGGCGCAGTGGTTGAGAATCTGCCTGCCAACGCAGTGGACACGGGTTCGAGCCCTGGTCCAGGAAAATCCCACATGCCGCGGAGCAACTGGGACCGTGAGCCACAATTACTGAGCCTGCGCGTCTGGAGCCTGTGCTCCGCAACGAGAGGCCGCGATAGTGAGAGGCCCGCGCACCGCAATGAAGAGTGGCCCCTGCTTGCTGCAACTAGAAAAAGCCCTCGCACAGAAACGAAGACCCAACACAGCCATAAATAAATAAATAAATAAATAAAATTTAAAAAAACACAC
The DNA here is from genome assembly GCF_965194805.1 of Balaenoptera borealis. Classification (NCBI taxonomy): domain Eukaryota; kingdom Metazoa; phylum Chordata; class Mammalia; order Artiodactyla; family Balaenopteridae; genus Balaenoptera; species Balaenoptera borealis. Next base: position 21,592,216 of record NC_138863.1, read on the forward strand.
ACACAAAAGGCTGCTTCTTTAAAAAAAAAAAAAGGCTAAGAGCAGGGGCTTTCACAAAGCTCCACAGTCAGAAGCAATAACATGGCATGTCCTTCCACAAATGTGCCAGTAGCAGCTTTTAAAAAAAAAAAAAAAGAGGAGGACTGATGTGGATGGGTTAAGGATAAGGACAACTTGGTGGCGACAGAACTGTAGAAAATGTGCTGAAGGAAAGGGCTTGAGGTTCAGGAATTTGGGTCTCAGATGACAAAGTTAGATTTCTTAACACTCCATTATCTTCAACAATATTTGATGAATTTGTAGGATAATCTATGTACCTCTCAATGCTATTTAGATATTTGAATTCCATCCGTTCAATCAAAGGACTGTTCTTACTGCATGGATTTCTTTTTTATGATGTTAATAATGAAATCTTGCAACAGCAACTCTTGTCTGAACCAAAATTAATCTTTTGAGTGTCAAAGGAAATACTTTAGTTACTATAAGTTCATGTTGTAGGAGTTAAAGGAGTAGCTTCTTTTAAAAGTTTGAGGGCTTCTAATCACACATTTTTCTCTTGTAATACATAGTTACTGGGGGGAAATTGGAAAATACAGAAAAATATAAGAAATAGAAATTATTTGTTAGATTTCCTTTCAGCGATAAGGAGGGCAATGCCAGTGTTGCCAATATTCTAGTTCTTTTTCTTCCTCTTGAGAATAAAGTTCCCCAAAGTAGGTGGGGCATAAATGAGTTCTGGTCAGTGGTATAAAGATGCAAGTGATGTGTCTCAGTTCCAGACTATACCTTTGCAACTCCTTTCTTCACCTGCCAAATGAATGCATAAAGGAATTCAGTCTCTAGAAGATGGGAAGTGCCTGGTTCCCCAAATGCAAATTGAATGCAGAAAAGTCACCCTCCAATCCTGCATTGGATGATGACATAACAAGTAATAAACTTTTAGTGTTAAACCACAGAGACTTGGGGGGTTGTTTATTACAGCAAGTAGCCAACCCTGACTAATACAGACAATCACTAACATTTCCTCATGGTTCCTTTCAGTCTTTTTTCTATGTATATATTCAGCACAGCTCTGGTTGTTTAAAAATACGCCTTTGTATTCTGAATTTTTATTTAATACTATCGCAGAAGGATTTTCTGTTCTATTATAAATGCTTCATAAATGTAACTCTTAATAACTACATAGTATTCTATCATATGTATATATTACAATTTATATAACCAAAGTTTATTTGCAGATAAGTTCTATTCAGTTTTTTACTGCAACTATATGATAAACATATTTATGCATAAATTTGTGTACACATATCTTTTCATTTTCTTTCAATAGATTGTTAGAATCACTGGGTTAAATAGTGTGAATATTTTAAGTATTGATTCAGATATATACTGACAAACAGTTTTTCCTAAAATCTACATTCGCATCATAAGTGATACGGAAGTGCTTCTCTTATCACAATTTCAGTAGTATCAAGAATTATAATAATGAGTAATTTTAACTAAAATTTCTGTTCTTAACATGGAAACGTGCCTTTGACAACAGGGTTAACAGACTATGAAGAAAATAAGTTGTACAGTGTATGCTGGGTTCTATAGATTATCTGCTTCTTAAGTAGTGGAGCTGCAGATTCCACTATGTTTACAAATTCCAGCATATGAAAGGCAGAATCTTCAAGAATAGGAGACCACTTTAACAGCATAAGCTGTTCAAAATCTATTAGAATGAGGGCAAAGGACTGGGAGATAATATTTGAATAGGACTCTGAAGAATAAATTGGGAGCCTGCCACTCAGATAGGAGGGCAAAGGACACTACAGATGGAGAGCTATATATGCAAATACATGGAGGCATAAATGACGGGCCAAGAGTGGAAAATAACAAGCCCATCTGTCGTTTTAAAACTTTGGAGGATGGCACAGAAGCTAAGACTGAAAAGAAGCTGTAGCCTGTGAAGGGCTATACCTGCCAGGCTAAGGAGTCTGGAATTTATCCTGTAACTAATAGAAGACAGACATGTTCATAACTGAGTTGCTTTTTAAGAAATAAAAATGACTTTGCATCATGTACAAGCCACTTTATAGACATTATCATTTTTGATTCTAAAAACAACTCCACGAAGTAAGTTCTATATTATTCACACTTATAAGGTATGTCAAAATTGAGGTCAGCATCAAGTCACCTTCATGAAAGAGCTAAGATGTGAACCTAGGTCTTTCTAGCTTCAAGCCCATGATCTTCTCATTGTACCATATTGCCTTCTATGCTATAATGATGTGGAGGACAAATTGGAAAAGAAACACAGTAGAGGCAATGCGACATGTTAGGAGGATATTACCTTGTTCAGGGAAAAGAAAATTAGATCCTTAATTAACTATCTCTAGGATAAAGTAGAGTTCAAAAAGCCAAAATCAAAGGAAAGAGATTTTCAAGAAAAGGGGACTAGATTTAACATGGCAAGTACCTGATGGCCTTCTCAAGAGACTTCCAGAAGAGAGGCAGAAGATAGGGTGGGAGATGAGGGGTGGGAGCCAGAGTAAATGGGAGGTGACATTATAGAAATGGTATGAAAGTATGGTTGAGACCCTTATGTCATATCTTCTGTGAGTCCTTTTATATCACTGCTAGGACCACTCATCATAATACTTCAAGATCATAATAATCATAATAATTATCAGAAACTATGTTATGGTTATAGACATATTTCCATTTGTCATCAAAATATACTGGAGTGGAGAAGCCATCTCATAACATTAGGAATTAAACTGCAGAAACTGTAGAAAAGTCCTAGCTTCAATAATATGATAACAGATTTCTCATGACATCTTTGAAAAATTGCACTAAGAAGTATACCTGTGTCATTCCATCTATATCCAGGCACCATAGTAATTTACTCCAAACCAGAGATGAACCTTTTGTTCTAAGGAAGAATAAAGAGGAGAGAGGTTTTAGTCAACTAAGGTACTACTGAATAAATTGTGCATACTATGGACTAATTTAATTATACTGCTACTAATGGTTTATGTTAAACTCTATAGATATAAAAGGACACTGAAGAAAGACCTTAAGAAGTCCCTATATGTAGTGTTTGTACTTAATAAATTTCTCAGTATCCTTAAGATAAGATCTTTGCAAAAATTGGCCTTGTCTATGCCTATTAATTGTTGATCATTAATGACATGACTATAGATGCCCAATCAGTGATACAGAAATAGTTTCACTTATGTCATTTAGAATTTCTGTTATCCTTCAAATCCTTGAATTTCCTCACATTCTAGAGCTTTCTTTCAGAGATCTTATAAAGACTCTACATGTGTGTATCAGTCAGAAAACAGAAGTTACTCTAGACATTTCCAACAGAGGAGTTTAATACAGGAAATGTGTTACACTGGTAACGGAAGCTCTGAGAAGGCAAGTAAAGGATGGTGACAAAACCAGAGGTTAGAAAATTAGTAGCCACAACTACTAGAAGGAGGAAGGGAGAAATCAATGCTACTGAAGTTTCAAAGCCAAGTCCCAATGCCAAGTGGAACCATAGTGGGCAACTCAGTGGGAACTGGAGGCACAGAAGAGACAAAGGAGAGACAGAGCTGTTACTCAAAGCAGAGAGAGAAAAGAAGTACCTTATCTTCTCCCTTTCTCCTGATTTCCAGTCTCTCACTTATGCCTCCTATTGGCCAAACTCTCCAAATGCCAGAGTGCAAGGGAACCTGGAAAGTGGAGCTCCCTCCAATATGCAGAAGGGCAGGGAATGTATCTGAGAGCAAAACAGACAAATGACTAGCAAAAAGCACTAATATTTAAAAAATATGTTAATCATGGGCTCAATCAGAAAGCCTGAATTCACAGAAAAACTCAGAAACATATAAAGAAGAAGAATCTTGGCTTCATAGTTTCCCATAACTGCTGATAATGGTAAAATTCTAATGTCTTTTAAAGAAAGAGGAAAAAATGCTGATAATCTCATAAAAGGAGGACAGAGTGGGCATCCAAATAATGAGGGAAGTTTTGGAACGAGAACTTCCACTGGCAGCTTCTTGGGTTACCCTATCCCTGCTATCAGCATGTAGCCAACTGAGATAAGTATGTGCAATACCAGATGTGATCTAAAGCCAAACAAGACTGAACTTCCCTGGGGCTCCACAGTTTCTACTGTCAAAAGTCTGCCATTCCTGGGCTGCTTTATAACTTATTGGAAATACCATTCTATGGAGCTGGTCTCAGAAAATTGTTGCTTTCTGGGATGTTGTAACATCATTCACTTCCCAGTCAGAATTGGTTTCTTATGTTAAGAATAAATCACAATTTCTTGTCAATGATTCTTCAGCTTATGGTGAGGGAGCTATACACAGAAAAAAAATTAACAGTGGCTGGCTCTGAGAAGTGCTTCAAAGAATATCATCTACATCATGAGTTCTTTCTGAAGTCAAAATCTCCCAGCTGCTCAATTTTCACCAATACAATACAAACCACATTTGAAATAATACAAATATAATACCAACCTAATTTCATTAACTACCATTATCACTATATACACAACGTTGAAGCCACATACCTGGTGGTCATGATGCACTCCCTAATTGCCTAGAGTATAATGAGAATAATAGTATGGAATCTTGAGGTCCAGAACTGACAGTCGCAGGAGAGATCGACACTTCCAGGGAAAGCATTGATGTCAAAAATGTGCTTGAAGCATATTTTCTGCCTGAATAGTTGGATGATTAACTTCTCAGAACCCTAAAATGTTATAATGGTGAAAGAGGGGAAATTCTTGAGGAATTCAAGACACTCCACCTTTCACTCACAAAGTAACAGTTAACATTTACTGAGCACTTACGGCATACCAAGCACTGTTGTACACACTGCGCTTCTCTTAACTCCTTTAAACATCACAACAACTCTATCATTTTCATCTTAGAAGTGAGGAAACAGGCAATAAAAGACCAATTTTCTAATGCTAGGAAATCAGAACTTGCCCTAGGATCACACAAACAGTGTCAGAGACAGAAATGATCCCAGGCAGACTGGTTCGTTCCAGAGTCCATTCTATTAAATATTCTACTCTCTGCCTGTTTCTTCTAGATGGTTATTACATTGTCTTGGCCACCTTATCATGGCACTTTAAAGAGTATTTGCATGAAAGCTTTGGCTTGAATCTTTGCCTGGTGAACTGCAATAGATTTAGACGTTACAATGGTAGATCACGTTGCTGCATGTAAGCCCCCTTCTATCCTATAAGGATTATATTTGCTCAATAGTTGTTACGGATTTCTCAGGACCACATCAGGGAAGAACTATGTTGTTGACATAGAGTCCTGGAATAAGCTTTCAGCCATACCAGCTAGTTGCTATGGATTGCTGTAAACAATTTACCTTAATCAAGTTTAAGGTTTTTTGTGGACAGGAATCTTATCCAAGCTGCCAAAATTGGAGAAAGTCAGGCTGAAGTGGTGATGCTAACCTATAAATTAACTGAATGTTTACCTGAGGAGTTAGTCCACACGTCCTGAGAGACTTCTCTAGCTCATTCTGTGACTCCAAGGTCTATCAAAAGAGCCATTCTACTGCATTACAAATGAGGAAATAACTCTAAACTTGCCACAGTCATATGCTTCCGGCCTACCTGAGGACTTGCTCAATAAATAAGAATATAACTTAGTTACTGCTCTGTCTGTACATATTGCATACTCATCTGCACCCTAAAATTTATTTTTGTTAGAATTATAGAGATAGATCAAGGTAAGATCTGGATCATTCTTGCTTCATAAAAGGTGCACAGGGGTGACATCATCATGTTACTAGCTATGAAGGGGTTCAATCCAAGAGCAAAACTAATGGAAGCATTTTACTACAAACCAATTAATTTTCTTCTAGTTCTAAGGACTCACAAAAACCATAGAGCAATAATTCTCTGGCCACTTCCTGTTCTGAAGTGGTCTCACTTGTTTCTCTCCTCAAAGCAATCACAAAAAGGGAGTTCTATATCTAATAACAAAGGGATTCTAAGTATGCCAGGGACTGCTATGGTTCAGCATTAGTTTTCGAGATGCAATGGAACTCAAATTACATGAGCAATGTGATTTTTAGTGTCAAAGAACTATCTTGCTGAAGGCTCCTCCAGTTATCTATGGCTACATATTGAATTTCTCCAAAATTTAGAGGCTTAAACAACGACAACATTTATTTTGCTCACAAATCTGCAATATAGGCAGAGCTCAATGAGGGTAGCTCATCTCTGCTCCACTTAACATCAGCCCGCTCAAAGGTGAGGGGGGCTGAAATCATCTGAAGACTCATTCACTCACATAAATGGTGATTGATACCAGCTGTCAGCCTAGCTATTAGCTGGGATTTTAGCCAGGACACCTACATGTGGCCTCTTCATGTGGCCTGGACTTCCTCACGACATGGCGGCTGATTCCAAAAGGGCAAGTGTCCTGAGCAAGAGAGAGTCAGGCAGAGGCTGGATTTCCTTCTATGTCCTAACCTTGGAAGTCATGCAATGTCACAACCATCACATTCTACTGTTTGAGACAGTTAGAAAGATGCACCTAGGTTCAAGGGGAAAAAAACAGACCCCCACCTCTGAATGGGGGAATGTCAATGCACCAGTGTAAGAAGAGCACATGGGATGGGATATATGTCGGGGCTGCAATCGTTGCAAAAAACAATCAGGCACAAAAGCCTACTAAGTTTCTTTGCTCATTTTTTGAGTCAGCCCAAACAGAGCAATGCCACTCTCTAGGAGGCTTGCCTTACACTCTCTATTTCTTTGAGGATGCCCATCAAAGTATTTTTCTTACTCCTTTTTGGATTCAAAGAGAAGACTGTCTTTTTCTGTTCCTCTAACATTGGCAAAACTCCATATAAAGTATATATAAGTTTTACATATATCGTATGTCCTACAGAAAGACTGTATGATTGGTAGTTGTGTGTATTGTGTATTATAGACAGTATCTTTTTTACGTCTGTGGTCTTTTGAATAATTTTTGTGAACCAAAGAGGAAATATAAAGGGTTATATGGATTCCATTTTAATATTTATGATTAGCTTTATAATATTGTATAATTTATGTTACAAAACACGCTTGCTGGATGCCTATGCTTTCTTGTTTGAAAATACTATTAGTATTTTCCTCATATCTTTGGGATGTTGTAAATATAATCAAGTTAAAGAAAAAAACCTATGCAACCAGAGGATAATCATTTTATCTTTGAATTTGTAGGTAATAAATCAGATTCTGTCATGGTCAACATTTGTTGGCAATACATGCCAACTAAGATGATTTGGTGAGATTCAGTGCATTGACCGTAGATTCCCAAAGAGGAAAAGAGCTCCAACAATACAGTCATCCCTAGGTATCCCCAGGCCATTGGTCCCAGAACGCCCACAGATACCAAAATTCGTGGATGCTCAAATCCCTTACAGTTGGCACTCCGTATCCTTGGGTTCTGAATCTGTGGATTCAAACAACCCTGGATCGAATCCACAGATGTGGAACCCACTGGTACAGAGGGTCAACTGTATTTCAAGTCAATACTGTGTGTTTATTTGAGGATAGGATGATTACGAAGCTTCCATGCCTTTTGTAAATATTTTGCTTCCATCTAGATTTTGCTAATTGTGCTATATCACATTCTATGAAATATTCTGAATGAAGGTGGAAAAAATCATGGAATGTCTTAAAAAGATCAGATCTCTGTGACTAACACAAGAGTAAACACAGTTGAAAAAACTGATTGCCCTACCCTTAATTCAGAGACTATTACTTAGTGGAAGAAGAAAAAATCTATCAAAGAAGGAGGGTCATTGATTCTAACACCTAATCAGAGAATCTTAAAGAAAAAAATGAAGCAAGGCAAGAACATTTTGGATTTATGGGCATAATTCTGCATAACTCCTGACAATAGTAAAATTCTGTCATATTTTTTAAGTTGGTAATTTTGTAAAGAAAGAAAGAAAAAGCAGGATTTTCCCTAATCTGGTGCATTTGTTTTAGGGGGAAAAATGCTGAAATAGTGTTGTCTTAAAGGAAACACGCTCTGAACATTTGTTGACAAGACCCAAAGGAGGGTTTTTTTGTGGAGGTTATTTTGTTTGTTTCTGTCTTTGTAGTGTCTGTACTTTCGAAAATTCCCCTGGTAACTGAATTTTAAAGACTATTGCTCAAACCTGGTAGGTTTGAGGCAAATTGTTTATGAAAGTGTTGTGAAAATAAAAAAGACTTGAATAAAGCCATCTTTAAAAGTAGCAGCTATGAATTGGAGTGGTTGGAAATTTAAAAAAAAAAATACTTTCAACATAGCCAAAATTGTTAGTGAGTCAAGATAATTTTCGCAAATAGGTGTCTGAGTTTGCAGGAAGGGGTGAAAGAATAAACAACCCAGGGACACAATTATTACAAATTAATGCAAAATAAATAGCCTGCCTGGAATAACCATTACCTACCCACATACTTGCACACATTAGTAATAAGACTTCTGTCAATACCTACCTATAAGTCACTTTCATTCTTTTACAGTTGAACTTGGTCCATGGAGGAGTAGAAGGCAAGAAGAAGAGAACAGGAGGCCATAGTATAATAATTTAGGACTCTACATTTCAAATATTATTTTAATCCCATATATTTTTTCCCCCCCTGAGATTGAATCAGTGTTTCAGGAAATCTTTCCACCTAAGCATTTAGGTAAACTAAGAGAATAAAATAACTATGATCTTTGAAGAAAGGAAGAAAAGAAAGATAAGGAAGAAGGGAGAACATAGGAGAATAAACAGTGAAATGAAGGAAGGCCAAAAAGAAAGAAAAGAGAAAGATTAGGAAATACAGAGGAAAGGAAACAAAAAAAAAAAAAAAAAAAGGAAAAAGGAGGAAGCAAAAAATGAGGATACCGTGAGCCAGGTACTAGCCCATTGCGGCCCACAGACTAGATCCAGCCCATTGCCTGTGTGTATACAGTACCAGCCAAGAATGGTTTTTACGTTTTTAAATGGTTGGAAAAAAACCAAAAGAAGAACAATATTTTATGATACATAAAATTGGTATGTCCATACATAAAGTTTTATTGATTATATAAAAACTTGTGCTCATAAATAAAGTTTTATTGGAACACACCTATGTCCATTGTTACATGTTGTCCAGGGTGTTCTTGTGCTAAAAGAGCAGAGTAGTGTAGTTGTGACAGAGACTATAACCCTCAAAGACTAAAATATTTATTACGTGGTCCTCACAGAAAAAGTTTGTGGACCTCTATAAATATTTATCAAATATCAACAATGTACTCAGCACTACCCTCTATTCAATGGAGGATACAAAAGAAAAGAAAAGAATGAAGACATGGTTTCTATCCTTGGGCACTTACAATCTAGTTGAGGAACGGGAAATTGGTAACTGTTGTCCCTCGTAGTTGATTTCTAGGAACTACAAAAATAGTATTCATGTACGGTTTATTTCTTCTTTTTTTTTTTTTTTTTTTGCAAATGTTAACATCAACTTTACTCACGTTCATACAAAACAAGAAAGGTTCAAAATGACTTTCAAAATAGGAAAGTGTGCAACCAATCTGTGCTACATGCACGGGATGGGATACTATTTAATAATAACAAAAAATAACTTTCAAGCCACCTAAGACACAGAAGTAACTTAAATGCATATTGCTAAGTAAAGAAGCCAGTCTGAATATGGTTTCATATCATATGATCTGATTAATATTAAATTCTGAAAAGGACAAAATTATATAGATGTTAAAATGATCAGTGGTTACCAGGGTTCCATGGGGGTCCAGGGTGTTGAATAGGTAGTGAATGTATGACAACTTTTTTTTTTAACATCTTTATTGGAGTATAATTGCTTTACAATGTTGTGTTAGTTTCTACTGTATAACAAAGTGAATCAGCTATATGTATACATATATCCCCATATCCTCTCCCTCTTGCGTCTCCCTCCCACCCTCCCTATCCCACCCTTCTAAGTGGTCACAAAGCACCAAGCTGATCTCCCCATGCTATGCAGCTGCTTCCCACTAGCTATCTATTTTACATTTGCTAGTGTATATATGTCAATGCTACTCTCTCACTTCGTCCCAGCTTACCCTTCCCCTTCCCCGTTTCTCCAAAGAAGATATACAGATTGCCAACAAACACATGAAAGGATGCTCAACATCACTAATCATTAGAGAAATGCAAATCAAAACTACAATGAGGTATCACCTCACACCGGTCAGAAAGGCCATCATCAAAAAATCTACAAACAATAAATGCTGGAGAGGGTGTGGAGAAAAGGGAATCCTCTTGCACTGTTGGTGGGAATGTAAATTGATACAGCCACTATGGAGAACAGTATGGAGGTTCCTTAAAAAACTAAATATAGAACTACCATATGACCCAGCAATCCCACTACTGGGCATATACGCTGAGAAAACCATAATTCAAAAAGAGGCATGTACCACAATGTTCATTGCAGCTCTATTTACAATAGCCAGGACATGGAAGCAACCTAAATGTCCATCGACAGATGAATGGATAAAGAAGATGTGGCACATATATACAATGGAATATTACTCAGCCATAAAAAGAAATGAAATTGAGCTATTTATAGTGAGGTGGATGGACCTAGAGTCTGTCATACCGAGTGAAGTAAGTCAGAAAGAGAAAAACAAATACCGATTGCTAACACATATATATGGAATCTAAAAAAAAAAAAAAAAATGGTTCTGATGAACCTAGGGGCAGGACAGGAATAAAGACGCAGACGTAGAGAATGGACTTGAGGTTTATTTCTTCTTATTCTTGCTAAACTTGATACCTTGTAAACAGTCATAGTATTAGAACCCATGCAGTTAGAGTACAATTGCATCCTTAAAACTTCTATTTATATCCTTAAATTGTAGTTTAACATCATCATCTACGTTTTCAACAAACCTACAAAATACCACAAATATGCAACACACAAAAGCACAACAAACATACAAAATACCACAAAGGCTTGATCTCGAATAGATAATCCAGCAAAAACAGTGTCCCAGTGAGACAATTCCTAAAAGAGAGGAAAGTTTCTGTAGAAGATGTATACAAACATCTAAGGATTAAATGTGACCCTTTATGTTGGGTTGCTGATTCAAAGGGGACGATATGGGTCACCCTCACCAGGCTAAAATAGAAATAAAATGCCCTCGTGCGGGGCTTCCCTGGTGGCGCAGTGGTTGAGAATCTGCCTGCCAATGCAGGGGACACGGGTTCAAGCCTTGGGTCTGAGAGGATCCCACATGCCGCGGAGCAACTGGGCCCGTGAGCCACAACTACTGAGCCTGCGCGTCTGGAGCCTGTGCTCCGCAACAAGAGAGGCCGCGACAGTGAGAGGCCCGCGCACCGCGATGAAGAGTGGCCCCCGCTCGCCGCAACTAGAGAAAGCCCTCGCACAGAAACGAAGACCCAACACAGCCAAAAATAAAAAATAAATAAATAAAATTTTTTTTAAAATGCCCTAGTGCTCCCTTTGAGTGTTTTCTTTAAAAGTGGCAATTTTTCAACACTCTTAATGGCTGCACTGTCCAATATGGTGGCCACTGACCAAGTGTGGTTATTGAGCACTTGAAATAGGCTGGTCCAATCTGAGATGTGCTGAAATTATAAAGCACACATCCTATGTCAAAGACTTACTATGAAAAAAAGAATGAAAAACATCTAATTAGTATTTTTTTTCTAGACCTTGATTACATGCTAAAATAATATTTTGGATATATTTGGTTAGACTAAGTATTTTATTCAAATTAATTTTGCCTGTTTTTTAAACTTTAAAATATGTGGATACTACAAAATTTTAAATGACCTATGTGTTTGCATCATAGTTTAATTGGACAGAGATGCTTTAACACGTTGATTGAGCCATTGTTAGGTCTGTGTTAAAGAGATAGCTGCATGGCTCATTCCCTCAACTCCTTCGTTGTTCAAATGTCCTCTACTTGACAAGGTCACTCAATGTAAATTACAACTCCCTAAATTCCTGACCTCCTTACACAGCTCTGTTTCTTTTCAATTAACATTTATCATCAACCTAGCTCACTACATAGCTTATTTATTATATTGACTGTTTATGGTCTTTCCCCCCTGCCTCTACCTCTATAAGGCAGAATTGTATCTGTTTTTCCTCACTGATGCATCCTCAGCACATAGAACAGTGCCTGGTACGTGGTAGGCAATTTTTTAAAATATGCTGAATAAATGAATGGTAAATGTTAAAAGAAACATTGCAAAATATTCTAGTGAAATATCTATGGTCAGTATGTGAGGCCTTTAGGCAAGGTTGTCAAAGGGTGGTGTTTTTTTTAACCTGCTCTCCTGTAAGCTTATACCCTCCAACTCATGCCCAGCTCTATCCCCCAGGCCGCTGCCCCTGATGCTGAGACCTCGCTGTTCTTTACTTCCTGCTTCTAGGCCAGCTGAGAGATTTAGGGTTGGGGCACTAGAGATCAGATTTTGGCCCTGGAGCAATATTACTGAGCCTCCCCCATGCAGATGAATTGATATGTAGTATCTTAATAAAATGTTTCTGTGATGCAATTTATATACATGCCCTCATTTAACTGGATTAAAGTGAATATGACAAAGTGAGATTTGTTCATTCACCTCTGAGTTTGAATTGGAAAGTATTACCAGCAGAAGCTCTTAAGAAACAGTATGTAAAACACAGCTGGGAGCTAAATTAATGGCACCAAATACATAATAGTGCAAACCATCAGAAATTGGGCTATAGATATTAATGACACACCAAGCTTTTCCTATCAGGAATAAAAAGAAATATTGCTCTGAAAATGGTCCAAATCACCCAGAAGTTCTTGATTTTATCCAAAACTCATCAAATTCCATATTCTTTTCATATTTCTGCTTAAGTTTTGATACATTAAATCACACCCAAATCATATTTAAATGGAGATTGCTCATGTCCAGGAAGAATTATTGTAGCATCTGTTCATTTATTATATCAAAGTTGTTAATATCCATTCTACTTTTTTTATGCCCCATTTTACCAGGAAGAGAAATGGTCTCATTTTGGCAGTCTTTACACTAAGCCTACTGCTTAGTTTCTTGATGTAAACCTTACATCCAAGTAGAACTGCCAACTCTTATCATGTGACCTAAGAGTCGTACTTGTTGTCTAGTAATATTTCCCCAAGGGAACTCCCAGGCTCTGTGATTGATATCCTCACCATTAGAGAGTCACTCCTTTGTTTATGTTGTATAATCTGGGACAAGACATTTTTATCCTTAGAAGTCTTTGTTGAAACTCATTACTCTGTGGAGTGTTACATATGGTTAAGGTATTATTAGAGATTTATACCTTAGCATAGATTAGTATATCAAATTGTTTCTCTATTTAATTGCCAGTTGACATTGGTGTTCTGAGAGAATGAGGCATACGAGATGAAAACTGATGAGAAGTTCAGGAGATGAGAGAGAGTGCTATATTTCAGAGTATTGAACTTAATCCAAAGTAGAGAGGATTCCTTGGAGAATGGAAATAAAAAGCTTTGGTCAGTCATGAGGAGATTGGGGGCCAGAAGAAGGGAGAGAGATCAGGATGATCAAACAGAGCTGGGAGGTAGGAAGGGGTTATGTAGAAATTTCACTTAGTGCTCCATGGCTCCTTTACTCTCTCATCATTAATACTAGTCAAAATGCCTCTTTTTATTTCAAATTACTGTCTTACCCAAGGACCTGGCAAAAACCAGAAGGTACACTTAAACATTGGAAAATTTGAGGAGAGTCTAATTAAAACCATTTTTTGCAAAGGTGTGTGCAGGGTTTAGGAGAAGCGAGAGGGCATGGTACAGTACCTTGAAACTAGCAACAGAAGGGAACTGTGACCAGCCCTGGGTCTGAAAATGCAAACAGTGGGAAAGAGTATTAGAACTCAGATACAAAACTGGATGAAGAGGTTCCCTGACGTGAGCCGTGGCCTTTGGTAGAGGAACAAAGCCAACCCTCAGCAACCCGGCAGACAAGGAGGTGGGAGAATAAACACGTGGACCTCACACTCCTCCCAGCCTCCAACTTCCTGCTAGAACCTCTGTTGGCCAGACCCAACCTTTAACAGAAGGTCCTGTTAATAGCAAGGGAGCCTAAGCTATTTTCAACAAGGAAGAGAAAGAACCTGTTTCTGTCAACTTTTTATAGAATATTATATTTTTAATAAACTATTCTTCATTTCAAAGTGAGTTCATGCTTTCTTCATCCTCTCCATTGTTAGTCAAGACTTCAGAATTTCTACAGGCACTAAATTCTGGGTTGAAGATAATGCATCATATTGGAATCAATGGAGTACAAATGTAAAGTGCCCCTAACTTATAACAGATTATTTTTTAGTTGTTGCAACTGTATTCAATCAACTGTACCCAAGCAACTGAACTAAACTATTCTAAGTCAAAGCCAAAAAAATGACAGGCTCATGAAAAAATTATTTTGGAAGCTGGAAATATTTGCCTTGGTATCACTCTTAATGTTACTTGAAAATCTTGTACACAGGGACAGACATAGGATACTCACACACACACAAACACACAGACACACCCCTATAGCCAGCAAGCTAACTGGTATTCAGTAGCTACACAGTTCACAATTAAGTGAAAAAAAGAAAAGAAAAAAACACTGCTGTCATGCACAGACAGATGAACAATTGGGATGACAGCTGTATGCCAACAACCTGTGGGTGATAAAGAGCTGAAACGAGATTCCAAGTTAGGTGGAAAATAGGATGTACTTCTAGAGTTGTGTTTTCTATAACCATCAACAAATAAAAGAATATAATATAGAACTTAGAGGTCCTAAAAATTAAAATCCATACCTTGCAAGAATCACTGTTTCAAAGTTCCAATTCTGAGGTTCACTACTTTGCCAATTACAATTCCAACATTTTCCATAAAACAAATGCATAAATTAATTAACAATTCCCAGGAAATAGTGTTGTTTTGAGTCTTGGGGTTTTGTCTATTTATTTATTTATCAGTCTTTGCTTATTTTAGCAAATAGCTTTTTTCTTAACCAAAGAACTTGAAATGAAAAGAACTAAGTCAAGGCAATACTAGATGACGAGTATGGTTTTTTCCATAAAGGCTTTGCTTTTATTCTTGGAAGAAAAGAAAATGACTGTGAGATCAGCCCTTCGACAGTTCACAGAAATTGACTGTAACAGCTCTCTTTGAAGCCGACGTTGAAGCATCAGAGGCTTTTTAGCTCCTATGTTTTGAGCGCTGGTATCCTAACAATAGGAGTATAGGAGATAATGAGTCTCTGTCTCTTTATTTGCCTCTGCTTAATGTTAGCAAAGCAAAGACAGCTAATTTTTCATCCACTGAATACTTATTATTCCCCCAAAGCCAGTGTTCTCACTGAAGAATGACTGGATGTTAATTGAAAGTAAAGGAATTCCCTTTTTAAAAAATCTAATGATTTAGGAATTATAAATTCCTACTTTTCCACCACTGATTACCACTTATATCCAAGATACTGTTACTTCTACATACACTAGGATGAGCATATGGGTTGTTAAGAATGGTGGCCATTGTGATTGGTAAGGGCTCATGATACACCAGTTACTACGTATTTAGAATATTTATGTCCATTTTATATCAAACAACAAAATCCAACACCGTCATAAATAGACTCTAAATACAAAGCTTATGGAAGATGAGAAGTACAACCTTCTTTTCATGTCTCCTCCCACTCCACGCCACATTTTATGGAAACGCTTCAGTATTTATGATCAATGGTAACTGATTTTTCATATTATATTTCTCTTTTAAGAATCACTTTTGGGGACTTCCCTGGTGGCGCAGTGGTTAAGAATCCGCCTGCCAATGCAGGGGACACGGGTTCGATCGCTAGTTTGAGAAGATCCCACATGCTACGGAGCAACTAAGCCTGTGCACCGCAACTACTGAGCCCACGTGCTACAACTACTGAAGCCCGTGCTCAGCAACAAAAGAAGCCACCGCAATGAGAGCCTGCGCACTGCAACGAAGAGTAGCTCCCGCTCTCTGCAACTAGAGAAAGCCCATGCGCAGCAATGAAGACCCAACGCAGCCAAAAAAAAAAATTACTTTTGGAACTTCCTGGCTGTCCAGTGGTTGACTCCGCGTTTCCAATGCAGGGGGCGAGGGTTGGATCCCTGGTCAGGGAACTAAGATCCCACCTGCTGTGCAGTGTGGCCAAAAAAAATAATAATAATAATGTCATATGTCAATTGTACCTCATTAAAAAAAAATCTTAAAATAAAAGAATCACTTTTTACATTTACACTAGGTTTTATAAGTATATTAATTATTTAGATAGCGAACATGTTTTCTGGTCTTGGTATTACCCAGAATCTTTTTAATTCTTAATATTCCCCCCTTTTAAAGTTATGTTTTATTTCTCTGTCTTGATTCATTTTTTGATTGGATGGAGAAATACATGAAGGTTACTTGGGTAGTATACAGGGGAGAAATCCAGGTTTTGGGGGCCTGAAACTTATACAACTTTAGGAGTTCTATTCAAGAAAAAAAATACACAATTATGATTACTCATTTTACAGTATGTAAATTGTAACTTGATAAAAAATTAGGTATGAAAATAAATTTTTATTCAGGATGAGAAATAAATTGCAAAATCTTAAAGTATGAACAAATACTACAAATGTTACAAAATCCAGAAAATAACATAGTATTTATATTAATTAATTGCCTGCTATAGTATATATTTTTCTACATTTTTTACTGCATCTTCTTTATACGCCTCTTCATGACAGCTTTGTAGTATCATTTTCTATACAGAGAAGCAAAAGGGAATTCCTAGAGCATAGTTGATCAAATTTTGCTTCTGATTGCTTATAGGTTCAAAAATTACTTTTAATTTCACAACTTGTTATTGATAATGTGATATAATTTTTTTGAACCCCTGTCATATTTGGGAAAACCACCATCTAGTTTCTTTCATATAGAGCAGAGTAGTTGAAATATTCACAGACTCACTTCAGCTTGTCCATTTCAAACTCTGCTTCTTTACCATTCACTCACTTTGGGGGTTAGGGTTCTTCCCACGGAGATAAAATCTTTGCCTTTGCATCTTGATGTCATGATATCTTTAACTATCGGCTTAACAAATTTTGTCTTTAAAATTCAGAAATTTTATGCTTATGACTACTTGTGGGGTTTATTAATCAGTGTGCTTGGTGTTTTATTAGCCCTTTTGTTATAAAAACCAAATCTTTATTGATTCAGACCTGTGAGTTTTTGTCATCAACTCCTGAAAGTCCCCACATATATACCGAACTACTCAGATCTCTCTTCCAGGTCAGTTGTCCCTTCTCTCTTCATATTATTTATTTTTTTAATCTCTCAGTGCTGGGAGAATTCCTGGGCTGTCTTCCAATTTACTGGTTTTTATTCCTGCCATTTAAACCTGCTATTTACTGCTTCTGTCACCATCATGTTTCACCTCTAAGAAATGTTTCCTGACCTCACACCTTGATATAAATCAAATGTCCTCACAATTTTTAAAATTTTTTTAAAAAATACTTTTGGCCATGCAGTGCGGCACGTGGGATCTTAGTTCCCCAACCAGGGATCGAACGCATTCCCACACAGTGGAAGCACAGAGCCCTAACCACTGGACCACCAAGGAATTCCCCCTCGCAATTTTTAATAATCAAATTAATTACATATTTTCTAAAGTTTTCTTTTGTTTCTTGCACTGTCCATTTTATAGGGGGATTTTGTCAGAGCTTGTATAAATCCCTGCACAGGTCTTTCAGAGTCAGGAGAGGGTAGCAAGGTGCAACTTAGATTTCTGTTGTTGTTGATTTCTTAGTTGTTTCAGAGGATCAGCCTTTTGAGGGAAATAGAGAGTGTGTACAACATTTGAAGGCATCACTCTTGAGCTGATGTCTCTTCTCCTTGGTAATTGTGGCAGCCCACCATTGCCCCATTCCACTACTGGCAATAGCTAATCCTTAAAGGCTAGCGATTACAGAATCCTCCTTCTTCTTTGAATATAATAAAAAATAAATATTTGGTCTTCCTCCCTAGTTCCTGGCACACAGCTCCTAAAACCCTTGCAATCTCCAGTGATAAAAGTGTCTTTCATATGCTAATGAGAAGATCAGTGGCTGGGGAGGTATCAGTAGCTGGGGACCCCTAGATACCTTCTGGTCACCAGAAAAGTCAAGGCATGATTAGAGGGGTGGAACTTCCAGTCTCACCCCTATAGCTCCAGGAAGAAGAGAGGGGTTGTAGGTGGAATTAAATCACTAATGGCCAGTGATTTAATCAATTATACCTCTGTAATGAAACCTCCATAAAAACCTCTAAGCAATGGGTTTGGGGGAGCTTCCAAGTTGTCAAACACATCCCTATACAGGGAGGGTGGTGCACCCCACTCCACGGGAACGGAAGCCCCTGCGTTCAGGATCCCTTCAGACCTCGCCCTGCACACCTCTTCACCTGGCTGGTCATTTATATCCTTTCTCATAAACTGGTAAACCTAAGTTAAATGTTTCCCTGAGTTTTGTGAGCTATTCTAGCAAATTATCAGAACACTTTTATCTTTTCCTGCATTGTAGAATATTTTAAAGAAAATGGAAATTACCCATTTCTTAAGTGTGAAGAGTGCATCCATAAAATTGCCTCCGTCCAATACTTTTTTTGGAATTAAGCTCTCTGAGAAACAGCTGTGAGAATCTCTAGTTTTATAGCCAAGTCAGACAGCGTGAGTAACCTGGGGACCAATGCTGTGACTGACACCTAAAGGGAGGGCACCTTGTGAGACGGAGCACTTAAACCTGTAGGTAGTTAGCAGCAGAACTGAATTGAATTGTGGGACATACATTTGGTGTCACAATTAGTTGGTGTCGGGAGGAAAAAAACCTGACAATGCACCATCCCAGAAAAGTGCCCGACTGGAATGAAAGCCATTTCCTATTTTCTGTGTGTCACAAGTATACTCATCTCTGGGGTCTTAGCTTAACTTACACACACATTTCTTTAAGCGCATCAGTGCTGACCTTTGACTCCAACTCTTTCCCCTGCAGACTTGGGAAGGCCAATTACCTCATGGTAACTTAACCAAATAAACAGAATAGGAAGAAAGTTACTTGTCCAAGAGGATTAACAAAGCAAACTACCAAAAAGATTCATGTATTTAAAATGTCTAAGTCGGGTCCAGTTACTCAGGTTTTTGCTCTCTTCAATCCTTTAGTTATACTCTACCTGTTCTACTTGGGTATTGGCCAACTGCCCAAACCTTAAGAGTATAACCATTTTTCAGTTGATATCTTTAGGATTTTATAGATTATCTTTACAAATAATGATAATCTTAACAGAGATGCCTTTTCTGTTCCATTGCTTTATGTAATGTTGGGCGTTTGCTTCAGATAAACATTCTCTTTTATGTTTAGGAACTGTCCTTCTAGTCTCTAGTCTCAAGTTAAGCACTCAATTTTTTGTTTTTATTTGTTTTAAATGAGTTGGACATTGTGTCATCAGATGCATTCTCAAAATCTATTGATGCTTCAGTGTCAAATAGTTTAACTTTGATCTGCTGATCAAAAACTTATTCACCTTGATGGTATTGAAACATGTTTGCATTTTTAGAATAACCCCTACTTGGCTACGGCATATTATTGTTTTAGCAAAATACTAAAAATAAATTGCTATCATTTGTAAAATTTTGCATCATATTCACAAGTGAAATTGGCTCATGTTTGATTTTTTTAGCTCTTTGTTAGGCTTTGACATACAGAAATATGATGGTTTTGTAAAATGAATCGGTACACTTTTTCTCTCTTTTCCTGCATTATAGAATATTTTACATAATGGAAATTACCCATCTCTTTGTTAAGTGTTAAGAACTCATCCATCAAATTGTCTTAGTCAACACTTTTTTTGGAAGTAAGCTTTCTAAGAAACAGTATTTACTTTTTATAATTACACAAGGAAAACATGTCCATTTATGTTAGTGCTGTCAAAAAATTAAAACTACAGCTCATCAAAAAGTTTATAAAATCATTTTAATATCACATTTCAGAGTGTGTATTAACTTTTTGCCTAGTCTTTTTTGCCTATAATTTTCCAGTATTTGCCTTCTTGTCATTGACAATGCTCACTCCTGCTCCTCATCCAAATACATAAACACAGTGCATTTACTTGACTGTTTTGTTACCTGATTTCTCTCTCTCTCTCTCTCTTTAAACCTAGATGTATGTTGTGAAAATCTTTCCATGCCAGTAAAAGTTTCTAATAATATCATTTTTAATGGCTACCATTTTTTTATGGTAAGGGGGCACTATAATTCATTTAATCAATTGTGGAGAATGAGCTTTTAGACCTTTGGACCTTATCTTTTATAATCACTGCTTCACAACAACATCTTTTCTCAGAATCATCCCCTCCTTTGGATGGCTGAACACTCTCTCCTATGTAACCTGCGATTTATCTCTGTTTACCCATCCTGACAAAAGCAGGAAGAGGTTTATCCATTGCTATGGGTTAAAAGGCTTTCATCAGAAATCAAGTGTACCTGTTGAAATCATTCATCAGAAAAAGAAAGAAAGAAAGAAAGAAAGACAGACAGACAGAAAGAAAAAGAAAGAGAGAGAGAAAGAAAGAAAGGAAGAAAGAAAGGAAGAAAGAAGGAAGGAAGAGGAAGGAAGGAAGGAAGGAGCGAAGGGAGGAGGATGGGAGGAAGGAAGAAAGAAAAAAAGAAAAAGCTCAGAAAATTTTGCATGTCTTTCTCAGATTTGTGGCCCATTAGCTTGTGGACAGGAAGGGAACTCTGTGCCAAAAGCCGTTATCCCCAAGAGCTCTCTTCAGTCAGGGTGGATTCTTTTTCTCCTTGGTTGTGGCAGCCAGCCAGTTGAAGCAGTGTTTCCTTTTCCTAACTGGCATAACTACCCTCATTAGGAGCCAGCTAAGGGAGCCCTGGCTTTGTGCCTAGGAATGGCCGTCTACATCAAGGGTGAGCTCAAATAATTTAAGAGGCATGGCAGGAGTTGTGTTCCGTGTGGGCTATGGCCGCTGTCACAGATATTTGTACCTCAAAGACCTCCCATAGCCCTCCTTTCCTCTAACTCCTATGCCTCCTGAGGTATGAAGTACTTCTGAGATTTTTTCACTTGCTTGTACGTCTGGCTTCTTCTTATACAGTCAATCAAGCGCTGGTTGTTTGGCTCATCATTCAACCCCATCTATCTGCATAACATCTCTTGAGAATTCCATTCAATTTGAACATGTGGGTGGTATGCTTTCCTGGCCTCAGCAATGATCCAGTTTCCTCTGCATTTTCATGGGAATTTAGGGAAAGGGAGGATCCAAACATATGTGCTCAAAGTGTCACCCTGAAACAGAAGCACTGTGTTTTTTCTACGAAAAACAGCTTAAATAATATGCTTTACAAACTAAAAAGATATTCTCTGAAAAATAAAGATTCCCTCCTAAGAGGAGGTTTCATTTAATTTTCTCCTACATTTTCCTCCTTACCTGTTGGAATTCATTATATACCAAGTTCTGACACTTTGTTCCCCGAAAGCAGGATGAAGCCTACTCACTGTACTGAAAGCTCAAGGTGATCAGAGACTGCAGTCTTTGTTCCTCTAGTACCTTGCATAAAATAGGTGCTTAATAAATATTCTTAAATGAATAGAAGGAAAAGCTGTGCACACAACTGCTTCTTTTGCATTGGGTAACATGCAGAGTTGATGACAACACCAAGAAACTTGGGAGCAGAACAACCACATGTAATACTACTATGTCCGTTCCAAAGGTGAGAAGAAAAAGTAATATTCTTCAATTACATAGGCAGGAAGTGGAATACCATTAAACCCAATGTGGGACTCAGGGTCATAATGATAAAATACATCACAGTAGATTTCATAAAAACCTGAACATAGCACATTTTGTCAATTTCCTCTACTTGAAATGTAGAAAAGACTATGTCATAGCAGGGAAGGAGGGAGGGATTATTCTAAGATGATTTAATTTCCCTAAATCTATGAGAAATGTATTTTGGAATTCTCACTGAAAGACTTCAGGTCCTTAGATTTGAAGCTGTAAAAGTTCAGGAAATTGATCTTTTGCCAGGAATTTAAAGATTGCTTTCTTTATTAGGTAAGAACATAATTTCCGAATTTACTAATGCCTTTGGAGCATGAGTCTCTTTAAAAATCTCGAATGTGAAAACTTTTTTTTCTATTTCAAGACATTTAATATGCAGGAGTAGACTTTGTAAATGAAACTTCTGATATTCATCTAAAGTAACTGTAAAAAAATCAATAATAGAGTAATGCCAATTGTCTTACATTTGAAAGAGCTGAAAATGTAGAAAAAAATTGTTACACGGAAGAAAAGATCATTCTTACCAAAAGTTTTTTGAAAAGGCTGTTTTGATAAAAATGACTAAGAATGATATGATGTGATATTCTTTTTAATGAAAAAAAAATCCTTCCATTTGACAAATAATTATTAAGGATCTAGTATATGACAGATACGGTTCTAGATGTTAGGGATAAATAAACAAAAAAATTACCTACAGTCATGGAGTAACATTGTAGTGGGTAGAGCAGAAAGTAAACAAATTAATAACCAAAATATTTATCATATGGTGATAAGTACATGGAGAAAACTAAACAGGTGGGGGGAATGGAGAATACAGAGATGGGGATGGAGGGGGGATTGTATTAGTTTCCCAGAGCTGCTGTAACACATTACAATAAACTAGGTGGCTTAAAATAACACAAATTGGTTATCTTACAGTTCTGGAAGTCAGAAGTCCAAAATGGGTTCCACTGGGCTAAAAACCAAGATGTCTTTCCTTCTGAAGGCTCTAGGGGAGAATCTGTTTCCTTGCCTTTTCCAGCATCTAGAGGCCATGTACATTCCTTGGCTTGTGGCCCCCCTCCAGCAATCACGTCACTCCATCACGTCACTCCAACCTCTGCTTCTGTCATTTACCCTTCTCTGACTCTCACCCTCCTGCTCCCTTTTTAAACAACCCTTGGGATTACATTGTGTCCACCCAAATAATCAAGGAAAGTCTCCCCATTGTAAGATTCTTAACAGGCCATGGATTCTAGGTGACTAGCATTGACTGATCAACATTTGGCAAAGCTAAAACCAGGATTTTCATCTACTCCTCTTTCTGCAGACTATCCAAGTCTCTGTAATGCTCTTTGGCAACACTAAATACTCAGCTCTGGGTATACTATCTTGCTGGGGATGAGTGCTTTAGGGATTGGGGTGTTATCTTGTTTCTAAAAATGATGGATGTAAGGCCAGCGCTATGGAAATCTTGTGTGTCGTATTGACTTTTGGGGTTTTTTAGAAAGTGAGAGATTTGACATTAAACTAATACAACTTCTGAGGTCCTAGAAGAACCACACTCTTTCCTGAAAAAATAGCCCAGGCTGCACATGCTCAAAGAACCTCACCTCTCCCAAGGTACCTGGAGCCCCACACACCAAGACTAATATGCTGAATAATAAATCAGTGAGAATGGCTTTTGAGCTTTAATTTTATGTAAGAATCTTGAAATTTGGGCTTTTAGTTCACAAAGAAAATGACATTTATTGTAGAATTCAATGTCTCTAGATTTAATATCTAAGGATTTTCATTTAAAAGAAAGCTTTGTTTATGGGCTTTAAAACTTCTTCCTAGGATTGTGATCATTGAAAGAATATCATATTTACATTTGGGAAATCTTTAAATGGTTGGAATTGTACTAGCAGAATTTCTATGCATTTCATTAGTGGAATATATTTATATTCTTTGATCTCTGAAAGACTATTTTGGATGACCCCAGATATCCATGTGGGTTTGGAAGAAGAATAATTGAGCATGCAGCCTTGGATACAAACTGGCTTTGGAGTAAACTGAATTAATGCATTGTTCTGACCCACTTCAGAGCTTTCTGGGCAAACTACCCTGCCCACTGGAGGTCCCAAAGGGCTTTTCAATGGAAGGGTGATTGGTATTGGGGATGTCCTATAAAGGAGAAAGCAGGACTGTCCCCAGAGGGAAGCAGCCACACCCCTGGCTGCCCATGGGTTTAATGGTTAATTCAGTTGGTTAAGAGAACTAAGAACCAGAAAACATGAGGTAGGAACTTTTTCTGCATCCATGACATTTCCTTCCGATGGAAGTTGTTCCACTAGCTATGACAGTCCTGTCCTTTCTTCCTCCTCCCCCAAATCCTCAGGGGAAGAGTGACTTACCTAATTGGTAAATTTGAAAAGAATAAATTGGGTACATTCACTGGGGCAGGCTACTCACAGAGACCCCTTTGGGAGGCCTAGGCCAGTGCAGCACTGCCCGGACCCGGGACTGGGTACAAAACTCTGCCCGATTCTATGGTTCATTTTAGGAAATCCATCTGACTCTAATGCCAACTGACATCTAATGCCAACTGATAGCCTTCATCAGTAATAAAGGTGACAGCTGCCTCCCTTATTATTTGTCTTATTTCTCAATTGGTTTCGGAAAATGAAAGAATGAATGATATTTACTAAGCCTCCGAAAGATCACATCAATGGGGAAAGAGGCGTTCTTTCTGCTGGAGTTTCCAAATTATTAGATTAGAAGCCTGGAGCTGCTGGTAGACATCTTATCACTGTATCTGGGGTGGGGTGGGGCGGGGGGAGTCCTTCCTGAAAACAAGCCAATGAGAAGAAGGAAGAGCCAGGAGTATTGGAAAGAGACTATGTCCTGATGACACACATTAATCAACTGTATCCAGCTGTATCTGATGCCCGTGAACTTTGCAGTTATAAGAGCCAACACATTCCCTCTTTTGCTCAGGCCAATTACAGTTAGATTTTGGACTCTCGCATTGAAAGAGATCTGACCAATATTGTTTAAGGATGGGCTGTTTTTCTTGAATCTCAGTCATGAAAACATCTGCTTCTTAACCTGTTTCTGAACTGGATAAAATGTAAATTTCAGAGTTGCAAACCATTAGCTTGAGCTTAAGATCATGGTAGACAAAGTTAGTAGCTGCTCCCAGCCCTACCCCTTTCAGAGATGTTCTTATGGGGTACCTGGAAGGCGCGGATGGCCAGTGTGGTTGAGAAATATAATGTTCCTTTCCCAAATAACGAAAGGGCTGCTTGCTGGGTAACTACATAATGTTATACTTTCTCTTTGGGTTTTTTGTTGTTGTGGGGGTTTTGGTGGGTTTTTTTCGTTTGTTGTTTTTTAGCTTTTGTAGTAAGTTAATTTTCTTCACACATGAATATATATTTGATTTTAAAATGTCTCATCACAGTAGCTTTAGTAGCTCATACTTGAAAGTTTAGAAAGAGTGGCACTTCTCATCTGGGGAATGTTAATGGGAATTAAAAGAAATGTGATAAATTAAATATGCTTCCTTAAAGAAGGTGTCAGAAGAAAAGGCACATTAATTAGAAATTAACAGCACTGAGAGTTTAAAACTGATTTCATGTTTGTCTTATTAACATTTTAGGAGTACAAATATGCCTGTCATCATAAAAGAATTTCCTCAAGCCTCCCTTATCAAGACTCAATTGCAAAGCTGAGATAATTTGCTCTAGGGCAAAAAAAAAAAAAAAAAAAAAATCATGTGGAACAGCAGACGGTGGGAATTCTACTAGAAATGTTCTCCACTAGGATCAGAGCCACTGGATCATATATCTGAAATGGGATACTCACTGTGGTGTATAATGTGGCAATCACAAGGGAAGAAGACAATAGGGTTTAAGAGACCAAAAGGAAATCTAAACACAGACAATTCACTTCACTATGAAACTGGTTGCTTAATGGTTGGTATGTCTAGACTGAATCCACACATAATCATGCAGCAGAACAGGAAGAATTTACCAAAAAATGGGGGTGAGGAACAGGTTACATTTATGACTGAATTTATGAAAAGAAGCCATGTGTAAATTAGGCAACTCCTACTGTGCGTAATTTTTTTTATGTGCTTTTCTTTCTCTCTTTTAAGTCCAATGAATTCCTTAGGTTATTTACACGTTGTTGAATCTACCTCTGAAAATCACTGTCAAAACTGAATGGCTTCTCCTTCAATCCCAGCTCCTGGTGCTTTTTCTACTGACCAGTCAAATGCCCTTGTGGGCCTCACCTCTGTGCCATGTTTCTTGTTGTCTCCTCTGTCAGGCTGCAGAGACCTCTTCCCACACCTACATTCAGACTTCAAATCCTGCCTGTACTTCAACACCATTCCCTCAGGACACAACCCCTGCCTCCAGATTACCCATCACATTCTGCCTGCTCACTGACTGTTTCCATGTGGTTCATCACCACCATACATACTTTATTGATTACTGTGGCTTTATACACAGTTTGGAAGTAGAGTAGTATTTGTCCTCAGACTATGTTCTTTGTCAATATTGTGTTGTCTTTTTAAGTCTGAGGTCTTGCATATAAACTGTAAAATTAGTTTGTCTATATCCAAATAATAACATATTGGGATTTTCAACAAAATTGTCTTGAATCTGCAGACCATGTTGAGAAGAATGGCCATCTTAAAAATAATAGCTCTACTTATTAATAAACATGGAATACGCCTGCATTTAAAGAAAAAAATGGGGGCTTCCCTGGTGGCGCAGTGGTTGAGAGTCTGCCTGCCAATGCAGGGGACGCGGGTTCGAGCCCTGGTCTGGGAGGATCCCACGTGCCGCGGAGCGGCTAGGCCCGTGAGCCACAACTGCTGAGCTTGCGCGTCTTGAGCGTGTGCTCCGCAACAAGAGAGGCCGCGATGGTGAGAGGCCCACGCACCGTGATGAAGAGTGGCCCCCGCTTGCCACAACTGGAGAAAGCCCTCGCACACAAGCGAAGACCCAACACAGCCAAAAATAAATAAATAAATAAATAAATAATTTTAAAAAAAAAACTCACATTACTAAAAAAAAAAACTGGAAAAACTCAGATAAAACAGAAAAACAGCTAAATAAAATGACATAATTTACTTCTGGGGAAAAGTATAGCTAATTTGTGCTCATCCATACTTACCAAATGTTAACTGAGGTAAAACTTTAAATGTTAAATAACTTTAAAAGTTAGCTTCCCAGCATACTCAGAAAAAAAAAAAAAAGGCTTTTAATGACTGTAAAAATGAGAGAAGTTTGATAAATTTTTAGCTTTTTAACTTTATGTCTAATATATGTAACTTGATATGTTGTAGTAGATATTTCTTTAATAAAATTCATGCATAGTGTTGACACTGGAACTTTTTTCCTACACAATCCTTAATTTTTACAACTTTTATTCTTAATTACAACTGATATGATCTATTTTAAAGAGAATGTTTTACATTTCTTTTCCCCCTGAAGAAAATGCAAGTGTAATCTTTCACTGGTCACAGAGGCCTTGCAGGCCAGGCAGCTCAACACACTCCCGAGAAGGATGCAGTATTTAGTAAACACTAGGCATTGTGTTCTGTTTCTTTATTCAATAAATTAAACTGAATGTCCATCTTGTGTAAATCAGTGCCATCTTCATTGTTACTTCCATTATTTTATTAGAGTTTCTTCGTTGTAAGCAACAGAAATCAACTTGGCTATTGTAGACAAAAAGGAATGTTTTGGAAGAATATCAGAGTTTCCTAGAATCAGCATGAAACTGGAGAACTGGGTTTGGGGTCAGACTCTTTTCTGAGCTCCAGACCTGTATCACCTACAACTAGATTTCTTAAAGGCATCTTAGGATCACTTCCTCCCCTTTATAGACAAACTTCTCTCCTTCTGTGGCTCTCCATTGTCCTTAATATAATCAAGTATCCTCAACAAGGCCTCTGTGACCTTAGACAAGTTAAATGTGTCACCTCTTCTAACTTCCCCTTTCCTACCTCTCACTCACCACCCAATCCTCTCCAATCTGGCTCCTGTCTACTTCGTTAGCATCCTTTCATGCCAAGTTGTAGCTTGAATGCCAGGCTAGAGCTTCCCAACTGGCTAGCCAAAGCTCAAAACACTTCTGCAGATTGATGGCAGATATACCAAGATATTGAGCCCTTTGGGATGGCCAAAGGCCCAGGCTGGTCCATTAATTGACTCTTAGGTGTGATGATGTGAAAAATAGCAGGAAGCACTGCTCTACTCCCCTTCCAATTCCACAAATGCATCAGCCTCTCCTCCACTTCAGGGCTTTTATCCATGATTTCCATTGCCTGGAATACTATTCACCAACTCTTCACTCAGCTAGCCTTTGAGACTCAACTTTTACTTCTGTTCTTCTAGGAGGCCTCCCCTGACTGCCAGCATTTGGTTAGCACACCACATCATTCAGTCCCACAGAGCTCTCTACTCCACCTTTTGAAATATTTGTGGCACTTAAAATTACTTTCATCAATGTCTCCCACTCGAGGCCCAGTGGAGCAAGGACTCAGTCTGGTTCACTACTAGATCCCCAGCAGCAAGAACAATTTATTGAATGGACATTCAATAAATTTCTGTGGCTGAATGATTGTTAGCAATCTTGATTTTCCAGATTTAGTTAATACAAATAATAGCAATTACTATCTTATATGAATGTGTTCTTTTAAAGCTGTTTTTATAATTAAAATCCTTTCTTATTCGGAAATTTTAAAAAAGTGAAGCACTGAAAGTAAGAAAATCAACAGCATGCCTAAGGCAGCCCAACCCTCCTGTGGGAGCTAAGTAGTGAGAACTCAGGTTTCCTGCCTTTCTCCTGTGTTAATTAGAAGACGTTTGAGAAAGCTGTGGGCACATCTCTGACTTTGTAAGACTGAAATCCTGTAGGGCAACTAGAATTCTTTTTTCAGTAAACATACATGACTGCCACAGTCAAAGACAGACTTTTTGGTAGGATGATGTATTGGCCTGACCCATTTTAACAATCCCCAATCCCCACATGCTCATATCACTTCCTGCTGGTCTGTTGGAAATTTCAAGCATTAGGAGAGATTTGGTTATGAAAATTCTTGATTATCTGTCATCTATCTACTTTGTGTTTTGATTTGGAAACACATGCCAAAATGTGTTAATTAACTAGATGGGGGGGAATTCTTTCACAATGTATACAGATATCAAATCACCATGATGCACACTTTAAATATCTTAAAATTTTGTCAATTATACCTTGATAAAGCTGAAATTTTAAAAAAAACAAATAAATGTGATTGGAAAAATTTCTTTGGAAAAAAAGAAGAAAGGAAAGGTTAGAAGGAAGGAAGGTAGGAAAAAGAAAAAAAAAAGAGAGAAAGAAAAAAAGTACATCCAAAAAGATAAGGAAAAGGTTAAAAGATGCTTTACTGTTGTGATGGTTAAACAAAGAATTTTTACAATTTTGTGAAGTTGCTGGCTCTCCACGTGGGTTTTTCTGTAATGATTCCTCACAATTTACAGAGGTAACTAGCAGAAGAGAAACACTTCTGGTAAGAAATACAAGGAAGCAAATATAGCAGCCATGTGTAATTCTGATTTCTTTTCAATGCATTATGTGACATTTCTGATTATAAATTGATCAAGATGAGCTTTGGTATGAAAAATTTACTATTATGTAATGTAGACATGTTATTCATAGCAATATGCCAAATGGAAAATGTGAGTGCTTTAACTGGAAAGTGAGTTATTTGGTCTTTCCATTTTGTGTAAATCTTTAAGGCATAAATTAAAAGCAGAAGATATATTGTATGGATTCAGGATCTGAAGACCTCTACTGTACTCCATAAATCTTTCAGCAGCGTTGGAAGACAGCATATTCAACTGGCCAGACGTACACTCTTATCTCTTCCCTAATATTGTTGTTCTACTTTGAGATGATGAGGTTAAAGAAAAATGTACCCTGAAATGGGTATTTCCCACTCTAAATATTCAGCATGAATCCTATGTCCAGACAGGCCTTATTTTTTTTCTATTCGCAATGCCCTGTGTGCTGCGTCATCTTGAAACATTTTTCATTCAGAAAATATTTCAGTCTTTCATGGTTTTGCAGTGTCTGTATGAAAGAAGACTCAGTACTCAGAGAAATGATCTCTTAAATGGCCACTTGAAATGTATTTATTTTCATACCACCTGAATAATTTATGCGGTATATTTTGCTACTCACAGAGAAGAGGAACTCAGAAGGTGATTTTTTAAAGCTAAGAAAGCTGTTTTCCCCCATAAACATCAAGCTAGTACTCAGAATGTCCTTATAAGCAATATAATAGATTAAAAGATGAATATTTAATATATAAGTAGAAATATAAAAATTCACACTTACATTATTGCCGTACACCTTAATGAATAAAAGAACTACAGAGCATGAAACTGAAATGTCAAGATGACAAAACATCCAAAAGGGAAGTAGCTCCATTGGCCTAGAATGTATAAATTATTTCCACCCTAAATATCAGTACAGGAAACCATACAGCTATTTTAAGTTTGAAAGAAAGAATAATTTTCACGTAGCATATGTGACAGTGACAGTGGCAAATATTAAGTGTTTGTGCTGAACTCTCCCATCCTGTCCCATCCTACTGGTAATTGCCAGAATCACCTTCCTAAAAAGCACAATTATGAACATGCTGAGCCCCAAGTTAAAAATGTTAAAATAGTTTAAAACCTTTTTTTTAGAGATATATACTGAAATCCTTATAGATAAATTGATATTATGACCTAGCTTTGCTTTAAAATAATCTGGGGGCTTGGAAAGGAGGGAGGGAGTGGAGGCATAAATGGAATAAGACTGGCCATGAGTTGGTCATTGTGGAAGAAGTGTTCAAGGGGTTTGTAATCAGATTTTCTCTACTTTTGTTTGTTTTATAAAGTTAAAAAAAAAAAAAGACTCAACATTGGCATTCAAATCTCCTATAAGTTGGGCCTAGTGATTTACCTTTCAGGTTTACAGTCAATTTCTCAAGCATCCAAAGCCACGTCAAATCATGGTTGAAATTTTGTCCCTGGGCATATCTTTTCTTAAATCACTGCTTTTGTTCAAGTTGTTTTTCCTTCCTGGAGTGTTCTTCCCTCTTAGCTTTACTTTTGGACTCCATTTTCTGAGTCCGAGTTCCTTCTTCTGTAAAATGATGGGGTTGGACTAGATAATTTCCAAGGTCTCTCCCACCCTATAATTATTGAGCTAGGTGGACCACTCGCTTCTAAGGAAAAAGATCTACTTAGGAATAAAGTCTAATAAGCAGAGGACTTGACTAGACGTGGACTGAGCTGAAACTTAAGTACAGCAAGATCAAGTTATTGAGGGAATTTTGATAAAATCAAGTTTCCCCCCTTTTGTGTATTTTGCCATTCCTGACTTCTTGGAAACATGATCCCAAAAGAAAGCTGTTCTAAATAATCTCTAAGTTTTACTCAGCAATAGATTAGATGATTTCTTGGAGCGAGTTGTGCCTTAGGAAGAAGGGGTAGTTAGAGACTGAAAATAGATCTTATAACTGGTTGTAGGAATTTGACTAAAGAGTGTGAGACTATGAGACATAAAAAGGAAGAATGACTACAGTGGTTTGGCTTTCCATGTACCATATGAGCACTGTTCCCCTTATTTAAAATGACTTGGAGGAAACATTTTTGTTTCATGCATTTCCATTATTAAATATTACCTAAAATTATTCGAAGAATAAAAACTCCTAGCAGCCAGCAAATTTAACAAAAGAGCAATTTTGTTTCTTTCTTTAGTAAGTGTTCTTATTCTGATTATAAAAGTTACACACATGTTAATTGTGGTAGTTTATAATAATTAGAGCAAATTCCCTTTATAATTACTCTTTTCCAAAATGTCTTTAGTGATTAAACCAAATGCCTTTTTGGCATGTACCTCTGCCCCTCTTTGTGAGCACTACCTCTTCTTACCCACCCACCAGGGTGAGCCCCGATGACAGGCATGTTTATGCACTGTGAGCCTGTCTGATGCTAAACACAGTTGATTGGACCAGGAGGTAGAGATTCTCTCCACCAGGATTCTGTAATTGGTACTAAAATTAAATAATCAACCTGGATGGTTAATATGGCAATTTTAAATCTGTGTTAGAACTCTTTTTGTTGATAGTGACAGAAATGAAAATCTAAATGTGCTTAAACAAAATATAAATAATGGGGCTTCCCTGGTGGCGCAGTGGTTGAGAATCTGCCTGCCAATGCAGGGGACACGGGTTCGAGCCCTGGTCTGGGAAGATCCCACATGCCGCGGAGCAACTGGGCCTGTGAGCCACAATTACTGAGCCTGCGCGTCTGGAGCCTCTGCTCCGCAACAAGAGAGGCCGCGATAGTGAGAGGCCCGCGCACCGCGATGAAGAGTGGTCCCCGCTCGCCACAACTGGAGAAAGCCCTCGCACAGAAACGAAGACCCAACACAGCCATAAATAAATAAATAAATAAATTTTAAACTGGTCCACATCAGAAAAAAAAAAAAAAAAACTCAAAATATAAATAATATATTGGGCTCATTAACTTAGAAGTCCAGAGGGATGACGTTACTGCATGGGTGTTTATAGGTGCTCAAAGGACTTCTTCAGGGCTGAGTCTAAGCATTTCTGAGTTCATTTTCTTTGGGTTGTTCTCATTCCCAGGCAGCCTCTTCCCCTATAGAGAAAGTCATCCACCAGTAGTTTCACATCTATGTTCTACCACTTTAGTAATCCCAAAAGGAAGCACAATTATTAGTTAATTCTATAAAAATTCTTAGGAAAGATTTTCATTGGCCTAGTTTGGTTTGTGAGTCCATGAACCAAGAGCAAAGGCTAGAATATGTCCATGCTCTCATTACACAGACCCAAGTCAAAATCCTACCCTTGAGGTCAGCCATGCCTGAAGACCATGGGCTGAAAGTGGAGAAGGATGGTTTTTTAGAGGAAAATTGAGGTGCTTTATTTCATTACAAGGTCATATTAGAAAAAAAAAGGTGATTATTGATTGGTTAATTGGCTGATGCTTAATTGATCTGTGGATTGACCATCTAGGACCGGTCTTGGATTAGTCAGCTCTTGGATAGGAAATACATAAATGGAAAGTTGTTTGCGGAATGGACTGACTGGGTGGCTATACACCCAGGCTTTCTTGGTCTCGATGACTGTGATGTTTTCCCATTCTTTTGACTGAAGGTTGAGACTTAATCATTTGTTGTTGTTCATCTTAGCTTGGACTGTTTTGGAAAAGAATGACTAAGGCACTTGGGTCAATCCAATGATGGTGAAAAAGCATACACAGGGTTCCTTCCTAGTCAAGCTGAATATTCAAACTCAGTTTACCAAGTTCCCCGGGGTGAGCCTCATGTATCAGGAACAATCCTGCTTCTCCAATGTAGCATGGTGGCCTAGCGGTCCAGTGTACCTTGTTGGTTTGTTTGCTTGTTGCTGTGGTCTTAATGTTTATGTTCCCCCAAAACTCATATGTTGACATACCAATGCCGAATGTGATGGTATGGGGCCTTTGAGAGGTGATTAGGTCATTAATGCCCTTATAAATGAAACCTGAGAGAGCTCCCTAGCCCCTTCTACCATGTAAGGACACAACAAGGAGATAGCAGTCTGCATTCCAGAAGGGGGCCTTCAACAGAATCCGACCATGCTGCCACCTGATCTTGGCTTCCAGCCTCCAGAACTGTGAGAAATAAATTCTTTTGTTTATAAGTCATCCAGGCTGTGGTATTTTGTTATAGCAGCCTGAATGGACTAGACACTTGTTTACGTATCTTTGAAGAAAGTGAAATTTACACAGACGTGGTATTTGCCAACAGGCAGAATATATGGATTGTCTCTAGTCCCGGTCACTGTGTAAAGAAGCAGATATAATCAGATTCTCACTTCCACAAAATAAAAACTTTTTATTGGCAAATCTGAAATAATTTAGAATGAATCGACTTCCCCTCTTTACCAATTATAAAAATTCAATCTAATTCATTCCAAGTGAAGCTTCATCTCTAAATCTTTTCTTGATCACTTTGCCTAGTTCAATTTCCTTCCGCTTCCTTTTTCTTCCATCTTCCTTTCCTCCAATAATAATAATAATAATAATAATAATAATGTGTTACTCATTGAGCAATTACTTTGCACCAGGCACTGTGCTAAATGTCTTTCATGGATTATCTCATTTAATCCACTCAATAAGGTAGGCTATTGAAGACAATGCTTGTTTTGCAGAAGCACAGAGAGGCTAAGAAACTTTGTCCAATGTCATATAATTCGTGACTAAGCATGGCATTGAACCTAAACAGTTTGATTCTCAAGACCACACCTTTGGCCATGGCACTACACAACTTTTCACAGCATTTTTCGTCTATACCACTTATCCACAGCACAGTGCCTGCCACGCAGTAAGCACAATGATAAACACTGTGTAAGTGTAAGGCATACAGTGTACTGACTTGATACATGTATATATTGCAAAATAAGATTGATTTTATTTTATCATAACATTTCCCAACTATTTTTAATACTAATTCATAAAATAATGGGTGTTATTTAATAATTTAAAATAAAACTAAGATTAAAATTGAAGTGTATTAGAACATTAACTACATTTAATGCATAGAAAAATCCTTTAAGGCTTTGCAAATACACCCCATCCTTTCATGGGCATCTTGTACCTAAAATTATTTGAAATGTCCCAGGTCATGGATAACACAATTCGGCAATTGAGGATTTTCCAACCAAGACATTTGGGGTCATGTTTAATATACATGGTAGACAGAATTCTAAAATGCCCCCACCCCCCATATTTCCCACTCTAATATGATGAGCCATCAAGACCTGATTAGTTACGTTTAGATGGCAAAAGGGATTTTGCAGATGTAATTAAGGTTATTGATCAATTGACTTTGAGTTAATCAAAAAGAAGATATCTGGGCAGGTCTAATTGATCACATGAGTCCTTAAAAAGAGAGCTTTCTCAGGCTGGTGGCAGAAGAAGTCAGAAAGATTTGAAGCACAAGGATTCAACACACCATTGCTGGCTTGAAGATGAAGGGGGTAACATCCAAGGACTGGGGAGCATCTAGTTTTTGAGAACAACCCCTGGTAACAACCACAAGGAACTGAATTCTTTCAACAATCTGACTGGACTTGGAAGCAGATTCTCCTCCAGAACATCCAGAAAAGATCCCCACCCCATGGTGATTTGGGGCTTGTGAGATCCTAATCAGAGAATCCAGTTGAGCCCACCCAGACTTCTGATCTACTGAACTGTGAGATAATAAATAAGTGTAATTTTAAGCTGCTAAATCTGTGGCAGTTTGTGACACAGAAATAGAAAACTAACGCAGATTTTTATTGATTGACCCATATGAAATTGCCAATATTCACTGTTTTTGCTCTATAATGATTTCATTTGGTTCAGCCTAATATTATTTGGATGTGTTCCATTTAATATTATTTGGTTGATGGGTTCTTACAGCCTTGACATCTTAGGAAGACAGCAAAAACCAATGTTCACAAACTTTACTCACTTCCTTGTTCTTTATTCCCCCAAATGCACACACCAAAAAATGTATCAATATATACGTTGATCGTTTTATGAGTCCTATACCAGAGAAAATGTCTCCTACCTTTAATCATGTTGTTTCTAACTGCTTCTGTTACCAATTATGAGCCATATTATACCTAGTGTCTGTTCTCAGATGTGATCTAAAGTGTTTGACGTCAGAAAGTATGTCTTTATTTCCTATACAATTTTTTGTACATACTCTCTTAACAAATAAACAATGCAATGTTCAGGTTTACAATGATGGCTCTTTGACATGTAAAGATTGTCTGATTCAGTTATGCAGAGTGATATGCAGGGTTTTGTTTTGGCATGACCACTGGGGAGAAAAGATGTTTTACAGTTTACACCATAGATTGAGACTTTTAACGTTTTTTTTCTTCAAAGTAAAAGAGCAGTTGAGGAGTGCAGAAGTTCCCACCCATGTACAGAAACAGAATGCCGAGGGGAGAGCTGATGATTGAGCTGAGAATTCAACGAGCCATCCTTTCAAAACAGCTCATGAAAGCATTTGAGAACAAAAATGGGCTGAGGACTCTTCATCGGCATAAAGAATCCAGGAATCATGTTTTCATTACAAAACAAGTATTTTCCTTTACCACTTATATATGTAGCCCAAACGACACAAAAGTGAACTCAGTGCAAGTAGGTGCAATGTTTTGATTCCACCCAGAGGGTGTTGAGACAGAGTAAGGACCTCACAGCTCCTCCTAGTTGTCATTGAGTGTGGCATTTATTATCGAATCAGGAAGTATGTTTCTAGTGAAGCCCAACTCTACGACGGAATAAAGAACTTAGTCACGCATCCTGACCATTGTGTAACTCAATGTTGCTTCATCCATCCAGATAAAGAAAAGCTGTGATTAATTTATAAATTATAGCCAATTCACTAGAATCCATGCTTCTAAATCCTCAAATTCTTAGGACCATGCTTCCAAATCAATACTGTCCATTCTATGGGCAGCTTTTTTTTTTTTTTTTTTTTTACTGAGTTTCCTCTTATAAATTTTAGAATGAGCCAAGTAATTTTACCAAGATCACTTACAATATTGCTTCAGGAGTAATATTTTCAGAACAAGCAAAGGAACACTAATAGAATAAGACCCTTCATACACACAAGGATCCTTTTAAAATATCTTTAGAAAATAGATATGGTTCTCAACACCTTAATTTGTAAAGAAATTATTTCACATGGTCCCCTTCTTCCTTATTTTAAATGTTTCTGATTCTTTTCTATTATTATAAGCAGAGATATGCTGAGTAGTTTTAGTGTACTTTATTAACTAACATAAAAGAAAAAGAAACTTTGAAAGGGCTTAGCTCTTATAGAATATAACTGAAAGAGAACTTGGAAATCAAGTTCAATAAAACCCAGTACAATACAACCATGAATGAGTCTCCTACAAGTACCATAATCAAGTGACTGTACAGCCTTTGTTTGATTACTGCAGCCCATTTCAGTCTTAGATAGCTTTTACTATTAGAAAGTTCGTCTTTGTGTTGAAATAAAATCTACCTCCCTATAATTTCCGTTTATTGCCATAAAAGTCAAACTGTACTTAAGATTGTAGTTATTCTTTTCTTATCTTACTAGTTATTATTTAATTATAGGTTCATCTGGTCACCGTGAAAATTCTGCTAACATACTCATTGAATCAAACAGCATTCTACACTGTACATCAGTATATATTTCCACTGAAGCAATTTCCACAAGTAAGATTTTAAGTTCCAAGTGGCATGGTGCTAAACTTTGTCTCAGAAGGCATTTCATTACTGAAATTCATTCAAATCCATTTCTGAAGTGTCTTCTAAAACACTCACATGAACTCATATTATGACAATGAATTAAAGCTCCTTTGAGGTCATGTTTTTTTAATTCCTCCAAATAGAAATGTTAAAGCTCAAATGTCAAAGTAAGCAATAGTAATACTAACACAGTTAATATCAAAGATAAATGTTAAACACATGCATACATTTCTTTGCAAAGAACATCTGCAAATGTATAACCAAGAGTGGTTTCATTCTAGACAAATCTGCTTGAAAAGTTGTATCAAATTATTTTACATGCCATATCTTGGCATTTTCTAAGATTTAAAAAATTTCACAAAGGTTTGTTTCTAGAGAATATAACTAGTAATGATTATGACTGTAGATTAAGAAAGGGGACATCTTTACTCTGTACCTAATGAGTTTCCACAAGCACAGTCCTGGTAACTCTCTTTGACATTTTTCTCATTCTGTCTCTCCTCTGGAGAAATGAAGTGACTTACTGAATTTGTAAATTTGGTAAGAAGAACCAGACAAGCCTGCGTTCCTTTTTGCTCCCCTAGGCATGGAGCCTGGCCATTGAAATCTTTATTGCTTCTCTGCTCTTCCATGCAGTTGACCTTGCTGGGGCTGTCACATGCCCTGTGTGGGTCACTCCAGTCCAACGGGACCTACAACAGGCAAATGAGACTCCCTAGTTCTGGGCACAGTTAGCAGACTTACCTGACTCTCATACTGAATCACTTCCTTCATCTTTGCCCCCATCAGTCATTTGTTTAGAACTCAGGCAGGGGAGAGATGGCTACTTTATGAGCTGTACTTCCCACCTCCAGGGATTCCAAATGTGGGACATCATGAAGTAGAGTAACAAAGATCCTTGGATTACTTAAACAGAGAGGAGAAACAGTATTTTTATCCTTGCAAGATGTATGACTTTAGCTCTTCGTCTTTTCTTTTACTTAGAAACAAAAGCAAGTTGAGGATATATAGTATTCCATGCCAAAATGTATATTCTAATATTCTGACATACGCAAAATACGTGCATGAATACTTAGCAGGTGTAATTTTGTCATTATTATTTTATATTCAGATATTTTTAAGTGACATTTAAAAAGTGTAAATTGGTAAGAGCTATTTTATAATCATAAAAGTTTTCACCCAAGGAATAATCTAATTCAACATTTCTGTTTTACAAATAAGAAAACTGAGGCACAAAGAGATATCAGGGTCACACAAATATATAACCAGAGTGTAATTACATAAAAATGCTAATTGATAAATATCATGAAACCAAAAGTCATAAATGCCACTCTGTAGACCACTTATGCATCTTTGCAATATGCTAATGACATAGGCAGATAGAATTTTATCCAGTTTTTATAAAAGAGGATGATTAAGTTATAAAAATAAATACTTTTCCTGCAATTATAAGGCAAATCAAGAATAAAAGTAATAAATAATCTAATTTGTATCAGTGCTTCCTATACCAGATTATACATATTTAGCATTTGACAGTAATTATACACTGAGATGTTACAAAATGTTGGGTTAATTTTCAATACAAAATCATATTTTTCTTAGAATAACAAGGAAAGTTGACTAGACTGTAGTACTACACATTCTTAATCATATTCCTGTGTAGCTAAAAATGAAAATAGTTAAAGCAAGAATCTATAAATTATGTATAATAATTGTCCTTCTAAGAGTTCTTTTTTATTGTAATGGTAATGACAGCTTGTAACTTGATTTTTGAACAGTGCAGTAAGCTCTCCCATCTCACTTTCCACTGCATCCTCATTTTGGTCGTGAACGTGAAATAGGGTCCACATTTTCTCTCATATTGTTTAATGCACTAAGTGGTCATTTGACCCTTAAGGTCTTCTTTCATATCAGCAATTCTGACAGGAGAGCTTTCTTTGAAGTTTGCTGCTTAGGCAAAAGTCCAATATTGAACCAATAGAAAGCATAAAAACGAATCATGAAAATGGACAAGTCATTTGGGAGAATGGCAAAAAAGAATACAGCTTCAAAAATCAAAACAGATTGAGTGTCTAAAATCCCTGGTTGAACAAACCCTTCTATGTGGCCGTGAGAACTGACTTACCCCAGGAATTGTCACCTCTGGCTTGTGGGTACTTCATCATCTAACCTCCCAACAGGTATTGTTTGAGCATCTGTCACGTGCTGCATGCAGCGTTCCATGCTTGGAAGGTGAATACAAAAGAAATGTAAGGATGATCCCTGCCATTAGGAGGCTTATACTTTAGTTCAGGAAAGATAAAACCAAACAGCTGAAACAAGCAGACTACAATTTCAATGGAAATTGAAACCCCTATACCAGGCGTTCAGCAAACCTTTCCCCAAAGGAACAAACAGTAAATATTTTCAGTTTTGTGATCCATATTGTCTCTGTCACCACATAACTCTGCCGAAAGTGGAAGCAGGCATAGACAATATGTAAAAATATGGGTATGGAGGTATTACAAAATAATTTCATTTATGAACACTGAAAGTTGAATTTCATATAATTTTCTCTTATCATAAAATATTATACTTTTGACTTTTTTCAACAATTAAAAAAAAAAAATCTAAAAACAGTTCTTTCTCACAGCCTACCCCAAAACAAAATGTAGGCTAGATTTGGGTCCTAGGTTTGCTGAACTCTGGGTTAGGGTTATCTTAAAAAATAGAGGAATTTAGAATTGATGCATTGAAAGGCATGCACATTTTGTTTCTAGTGTCCATTTAATTTTATTTAATGTAATATATCTGAGGTATAACTTTGTACATTTTTAATAGATGGACATTAGATCATTAGCACATTCTGGAAATAACTGCTAGTCCTCCTTTCTGATTTCTGATCTAGAAATGGAGCTCTCGGCTCACACACTTCAGTAGTTGTGGCATGTGGGCTCAGTAGTTGCGGTGCATGGGCTTAGCTGCTCCACGGCATGTGGGATCTTCCCAGACCAGGGATCAAACCTGTGTCCCCTGCATTGGCAGGCGGATTCGTAACAACTGCTCCACCAGGGAAGCCCCTCTACCATAATTTTTAATAATATCAATATTCAGAATTTCTTCCTGTAATCTTCTTTTTTTTTTTTATTTCTGAGAGTTACTTCTTGCTCTCTGAATACCCACACACATATAGATGACTACTCTTGTTTTATCCTTGTGGTATCTTCTTTTCTCTATATAGTTTCTGATTTGCCAGATTTAATTTGCTTTAGTTTTTCATTTTCTTCTATTCTTTGTATTGTCTCTTATTCAAATCTTTCTGTTTTGTTTTCTATAAGTCCATTTTGATCTTTCTTCAAGACAGAGGCTTTCCTCAACTGCTCGATGATTGTGGGCTGTCCATTCATATCTGGAGTTGAGGCACCGATCTCAAGGTCTGATTGGAAATTCTGTGCACCTGGTGAAGCTTATTGACTGAGTGGCATCAGTGTAGGTGCTTGGGTTTGGGATCCAGCTATTTCATTACACTACAGATCATTCTCTCCAAAGAGACTAAATCCAGAAGGAAATTCTCCCATCTGCCACATGGAGATTAAACATGTAGACTTTCACTCAGTCCTCCTGTTTTCAGCTGTGCTTCACCTCTACACCTTCCTACAATATATTTAGGATTTGCCTGGTTCCATCTATCCAGACAGTAAAATTCCTGGCCCCTACCTGGACAAAGTGAGGGAGGGGTGGACCAGTCCTTGGCTGGGTAGAACAGGGGAGGGATTAAAGATGGTGCCTGGTTCCTTCTTATATAGAGACTTTCAAACACTTCTCAGCCCCACTTTTCTTTCCCACCGTCAGAGGTACCTGGTACCTCCCACTGTTGTGCTTTTTTTGTTTGGTTGGTTGTCTGTTTGTTGTGCTTTTTAAGGTTTCTAGAATGTGAATCAACTTGCTTCTTATTGGCTTCTTCTGTGACCTCAGTTATTACTTCTCTGTCTGCTTTCCTTCTTCCAAAGTTTTGTTGATATTTCTGATCTTCTGTCTTCTTTCTTATTCTCTTTATTCTTGTGGGTTTTTACTGTTGTTATCTCTGAACTATCATATTAGTGTGGTTTCAGGAGAGTGTAGAGGAAATGCATGTGCTTTGTTTTCCTTGTTTTAGTAATGTGCATTTTGAGTGTTACCAAAACGCCCTTTGAAAACAATGCATCAATTTACATTTCTAAAATCCGTGCACATGTATACCTTTTTGCAATGAACACACTTGCCAATAGTATGTAAATCAAATCGTTCCATCTTTGCCAATTTGCTACTAAATTTTACATTCTTTAAGAGTGAGACCTCTGTCTTACCTGTCTTTGTTTCCTACATGCAATGTTTGGCGCAGAAACGTCTGCAGGAAAGAGCATGGACCGAAGAGTCAACCATCTCAGCCCTTCAGCTGACTAGGAGTTTGCCTTTGGTCATGTTATGTTATGGCTCTAGGGCTCCATATATTAATCTGAATTCATTGCTACACTCTTCTTAGCATTAATACTCTAGCTGCATGCATTAGTGTGCTAGGGCTGCAGTAGCAAAGCACAACTAACTGAGTGGCTTAAACAACAGATATGCATCATCTCACAGTTCTGGAGGATAGAAGTCTGAGATAAAGGTGTCAGCAGGGTTGGTTCCTTCTGATGGCTGTGAGGGCAGGATCTGTTCCATGCCCCTCCTCTAGCTTCTGGAAGGTTGATGGCAATCGTTGGCATTCCTTGGATTGTACAAAAATCACCCTGATCACTGCCTTTATTTCCACATGGCATTCTCCTGTGCATGT
Organism: Balaenoptera borealis; assembly: GCF_965194805.1. Taxonomy (NCBI): domain Eukaryota; kingdom Metazoa; phylum Chordata; class Mammalia; order Artiodactyla; family Balaenopteridae; genus Balaenoptera; species Balaenoptera borealis. Next base: position 21,634,179 of record NC_138863.1, read on the forward strand.
CTGTCTTAATTTTCCCCTTTTTACAAAGACCCCAGTCATATTGGATTACGGCCCACCCTAATGATCTTGTTTTAACTTGGTTGCCTCTGTAGAGGTTCTATCTTCAAATAAGGGCACATTCTGAGGAACCTGGGGTTAGGACTTCAACATATGAATTTGGTCGGGGGGACACAATTCCACCCATAACAGAGCTCTTAACAGATGCTCAAAATATCTGATAGATAACCTGAATTTATTATTTCTAAATAAATGGTAAATATCAGGAGAGTTTAGCATAGAAGCTGAATTCTGTGTGTGTATACGGAGGGCCAGGAAAAGAAATAAAAATGGAAGCAGACTTACAAATAGCAGGGCAAAACCGATAAACAAAACCCATGCAGTCACCAGGAACAGAGTAGTTCAACAACTGGGCATCTAAGGAAGACAGTGACAGGTCCTGTATATTGGTTAATGTGACAGATAGGCTTGCTGTCACAAAGATGATCAATAGCTCAGGGGCTTAAAGAATAAAGGAGTTCATTTCTTTCTTTTTTTAAATTAATTAATTTATTCATTTTTGGCTGCATTGGGTCTTCATTGCTCTGTGCGGGCTTTCTCGTTGCTGTGCGCGGGCTTTCTCTAGTTGTCGCAAGCAGGGGCTACTCTTCCTTGCCGTGCACAGGCTTCTCATTGTGGTGGCTTCTCTTGTTGCGGAGCACGGGCTCTAGGCTCACGGGCTTCAGTAGTTGTGGCACACAGGCTCAGTAGTTGTGGCACACTGGCTTAGTTGCTCCATGGCATGTGGGATCTTCCCAGACCAGGGCTCGAACCCGTGTCCCCTGCATTGACAGGCAGATTCTTAACCACTGCGCCACCAGGGAAGTCCAGGAGTGTATTTCTTTCTCATGCAACAGTCCCAGGGTCAAAGGTCTAGGTCAGTGGAGAAGCTCTGTTCTTCATGATGATTCAGGACCCGGGCTTTTTCTAAGACATTTTTATCATTTTTTTGGTAAAAGCTGGGTGCTTTCCATGTCTGCATTTCAGCTGGTGGGAAGGAATAAAAAAATCTGGAGCAGGCATGCTGAATGAATTAAGTCCCAGACCCAGAGTAGGGAGACATCACTTCTCACATTCCACTGGTGAGAACTGTTTCCACTGAGATGCCTAACAGCAAGGGGGCCTGTAAAATGTGGTCTAGTTATGCACACTGGGACTAACTGTGGAAGAAAAGCATGGATCTTGGTGGACAACCAGCAGCCTCCACCATACTCCTTAAAGAACTTCAAAGGATAGAAAAAAAAGTCTTCATTCTAGGGCTAAATTCGGTGCTTACTATCAAAGAGTATATAGTGCTATTGGGGAGAAAAGAATCAGTGTAAATTTCTTTCAGTGGGCTATAATAATATGCCAGTCGCTGTGGAAAAGAATATAAGTGTAATCAAAATGAGGAGGAGAAAATATCAGATTGGGTCAAAATAATCAGAGACCTATAATCCTTACTATCGTCACTAATAACCATCATCTTTCTGTTGGTTTTCTCACTTGCACGTGGGGATAGCCCTCATCATCAGTAACAACTTCACACAGAACACAATTTATATCACCTTAGTTAGGTACTACTTATGTAAAATGATAATAGCTCCCATAATTACCTACCAATTAACTTAATAACCATTTAGTTCAACACCTGGAGAAGCTGTGGTTCTAGTATTTGTTTCCTGTGGTGTCTTTTTTCCCTTGAGGATTCAAGCTTAAACTTTCCTCCAGCTTCATTCTTTGACATCATGTTCCAAGAGAAATAAAATGTGTTCTCAAAGAGCAGACAGGTAGAAAAGGATATAATAAGCTAAAAGGAAATATTACAACAACAGTCAAAAAGTTATGTAACACAAAACTGTCAAAAGTAATACTTTTATTGGGCACAAAATAAGAGACATAAAACCGGCTGTCTAAAATGTATACAGAAATTCCAAGTTGTATTTGAAGTAAGGGGTCAGAGGATAGGATTTTTTCGAATTGTTGGTTAGTATATTTAAAACCTCTGAAAACTGAAAGGGATTCTTGCTTCCAGCTAAGACAGAGTAATAGGGAGCAAACTTACTATCTCACTTGAAACAACCAAAGAGAGGGGGAGAGAGAGAGAGAAAGAGAGAGAGAGAGGGGGAGAAACCTCTGGAAAAAGTATATAAAACCATGGTCTTCAAGACACTGGATATCAGGCAACAAGGGACGGTGATCTTTGAGAGACACAAAGCAAATGAGGTAAGAAAAATTTGATAAACTGTACTTAATCAAAATAGAAAACTTTGTACTTCAAAAAAAGACACCATTGGGGAAAAAAGACAAGCTACACACTGGGAGAAATATTTTCAAAGCAAGTATCTGATAAACAACTTGTATCTATCAATAGAATATATAGCATTTTCAAAAAACTCTATATAAAACAAACAGCCAACTAAAAAACAAGGAAAAGACTTAACAGCCACTTCACAAAAGGAGATACACAAACAGCAAAATGCACATGAAAAGATGTTTAACATCACTAGTCACTAAGTAAAGGCAACTGAAAACCACAAAGAGAAGTCACTATACACCTAGCAGTATGGCTAAAATTAAAAACACTGATCAAACTAAGTGTTGACAGGATGTTAAGTAACTGGACTCCTCATACATTGCTGGTGGGGAAGTAAAATTGTACAACTTTTTAGGAAAACCATTCTGCATTTTCTTAAAAATGTTAAAAAATATACCTACTATTTTATGATCCAACTATTCCATTCCTAGACATTTACCCAAGAGAAAAGAAAGTATATGTCCATACAAAGACTTGTACACAATTTTTATTGTAGCTTTGTTTCTAGTCACCAAAAACTGGAAACTACTCATTCAGCAGATGAATGGATAAACGTATTGTGGTATAGCCAATGGAATACTACTCAGTAATAAAAAGAATGAACTATTGATACTAGCAACAGTGTAGGTGAATCTTAAAATAATTATTCTGAGTGAAAGTCAGTACAAATGAGTATATACTGTGTGGTTCCAATTATATAAAGCTGTAGAAAATGCAAACTAATCCATAGTGACAGAAAACAGATGAGTGGTTGCCTGGGGATAGGCAAATCAGGAGGGAGGGATTGCCAAAGGGTGCAAAGAAACTTTGGGAGGCAATTGTTCACTTTCTTAATAGTGGTGATCATTTCTTGAGTGTATATATATATATATATATATATATATATATATATGTGTATATATATATATATATATATCAACATGTATCAAATTGCATACTTTGTGCAGTTTATTATATGTCAACTATACCTCAATGAAGCTGCTTTAAAAAATTGGAAGAAAACAATATATCTATGTTTTAAAATTTTTTAAATTGTCTACTATAATTTGGGAACAAACAGAATCACAATTTACCAAAATTTTCAAATCAGTTCTCTAAGTTGTAACTTTAAACAATTCTCATTTGTCTCTAATTAAAAACCAAATTTTAAACAGAAGAGACAATTAAAGGACAAAGATTTTCATGAGTAAAGGAAAATACTTTTGAATTTGATATATTGTGTACCTATGTTGAAAAACTCGGTTCTGGAGTTTTTCAGAACTGGAGCTTCAGAGAACAGCCTGGCAAGAGCTGTTGGTCCAGAACAGTATTCCCCCCCATTTCTTTTTAGTTATTATTCCCACCCCCAAGAAAAACTAAATCTAATTTAAATTCTACCTGATGAGATAAATTAACAACTAAGGAATAAGATTTTATCAGGTAGGGTTGGTAGGCTTTTTTTTTTTTTTTACTCCCCACTCCCCTGCTCCCACCAACAACCAATTTTCCTCCTCTTGGGGGCAATATGGCTCCCACTGAGCATGCACGTTTCACACAGAGGCAGCTGCCACCAGAACTGTGGCCCTAAAACCAGGCTTCAGAAGAAACACCCTGACCGCTTTGTCCTCTTCCCCTGCAGCAGGGAGAAGAGTCTGCCAAACAGTCCAGGGGTCAGCCCCGGATGCAGAGCAAGGCCGTGAAGGACACAGCATGATCTGGGGGAAGAAAATAGTAACCGCCAGAGAATTTGTTCAGATTTCTTATAACTTAAATGGGGCAAAATCTTTGGGGGAAGCCTTGAATGTCTTGGTAAAGAACATGAATTTTGTGTCTAGACTTTAAGTTCCAGCTTTGTCCCTCTTTCGTTGAAAAAGCTTAAGGACCATCTTTAAGCTTTCTGAGTCTCAGAGAGTAAAATGGGGCTATGGATATTTATTTCTGGCAGTTGCTTTGAGGATAAACTAAAATAACATATGCAGAGCGCTTAGTGGTATGACTGGCTGGATAAATAATCATTAACTGTAAATTTGAGTGTTTATCATCTGTCCTTCTTTCCTTTCATTCAAAAGTGTCAAGACAGAGACTCTGCCCCATCAAGCTTGTGGTCTAGTAGAGGGTCAGAGGTAGCAATCAAAGTACCAAAACAAAACAGGTTGTTTGAAGGACATTGTTTCGCAAAAGAATGGCCCTGGATACAACTGGGGAAAACTGGTAACATGTCAGTTAGCAGAGTTCTATGTGACATCTTCTAAATACATTAGTCTCATGTTGAAAAAGTCATTCACAAAATCCTTTAGCCAATTGCTTCGCTCATATTTTTATTCCACAGGGAGATCATTAAGTGATACTACAATTTCTACAAGGCTGGTGATTCAGAAAGCTTCATTCTAGCTATTTTTCTAAGCCTTGTAGCCTCATCTGAAAGAGTGAGAGGATAATAGTACTTACCTCACAGGGTGGTTGATGGTTGAATGAAAAACTGAATATAAAGTACTTGGTACTGGGTCTGGCTCAGAGAAAGTGCTTAATAAAATCTAGCTGTTTAGATGTATTTCTCCGCAGGTACTGAAACCTTTATGACCTTGTTCAAGTGCTTATGCATGCCTTAATTTTTCATGTTTAACATCATAATGATTTGAAATATCCATTCCATCTCAGTAAAATTTTCACAGCTAATGAGAGACTATATCAAATTTATCAAGAAAATGGTTTGGCATAAATTTAGGGATAGTTGTAATTATGCTTTTATTGCTATAATTCAGTTGAATATGTCCTTAGTTTTTAATAACTAATTAATCAACAGAAAGAGTGTCTATTGGTCATCTATACCACAGTAGTCTATTGTTGGTATAAAAGTTTATTTAAGAGATAATGTTTATGGTTGTTTTTAAGCACCTGATGCAGCCTTCAAAGTTAGCTGCATATAAGATGCTTAAAGTATGTGAATGTAAAAAGATAGAAAATAATTTAAATCCCAAAAATCTTTTACGTTTTAAAAAAATTTTTTTCAGCCTTTCAAAATAAACGTTTAAATCCACCTACATAAAATAAAGCCAGATTGGAAAAAGGAGAAACAGCACACAGAAATAAAAAATTTCTAAGAAACGACTACCTATCTTGGAAAGCTGAAATGTTCTATAATACAGTTCTGGGTGAGCGGCCAGCTACCCAGTAGTTTGTTCCACTTTACTGGATGAATAAGATTCCTTTGCAAAGCCTTTTGGGAGTTACATCACTCTAATGAGAAAAAAGAGCACTTCTGTTAAAAAACAAAGGACACCGATTAAGGCTTTTAAAAGTGCTGATTAAATAATAAAGTAACTTAAACTATAAACGAAATGCTGATTAAGTGAAAACTGGCTAGCTTTCAAGGCATAATTTAAAGCCCTTATCAAGTATTTTTTCCCCCTGGTTGCAAGGCCCTGTCAATTCTAGACAACTGTTCAGACACATTCCACCCATGAGGGCTGTCCATGGGGCAGTTTATTTTTCCTTCTCGGCACCTGTGCTTAATGAGTAGCAGTTTTGCAAGCTCGGCTGTTTTCAAGGGAAGATAGGAAGGATTTCATGCCCCCCAAATAAAATCAAGATAATAAACAAAACTACTGTAATTTATCTCCATTCAACCTACCCACAGAAGACCATGAAATAGTAAAAAGATACTGCAGGCTCTTAAGGCAGAAAAGTTCCAAAGGTCACCTAATCAATGGCCTCCCCTCTAACAGAACTGAAAGAGATTAAGAACAGGATAAAAGCCAAAGGTTTTCAGGAAAAACAGCCCACCTTCATTTAAATGTAACCCTTGGGGTCAAGAAGTTACTTTGTATCAGGAATAAGATTTTTTTTTTCAATAGGCAAGGGATTTGACTAGGACAGGTATTGTCTCTCATGTGTGTACTCCTCTTAAAGAAAAGCCATTCTTAGAAACAAAACTGGCTTTTAAAACTTATCCCTTAAGTTGTTTTGATTTCAATCTAAATGACTGGCTCTGATAAATGTGTTTTGTGCTTAACCATAATTTCAACAAATGAAGTCAATTCACTTCAGATTTCCATAATTGCACATGCGCCTCATTAACCTTCTCCAATAACAAAACATCCAAATAACACCCCCAAACTCACAAATATATGTGCTCCTTTTTGTTACTGAACGTTAAGTTTACCTAAGTTCTGAGAAAATTCTATCTCGATGGCAAGTCCAAGAAGAAACAAGGCACAGTCATAAATGAAGATTTGTTCTGTCTCTACCACATGCGTGGCGTCACACAAACAGTAGGTTTTGTAAGCGGTTACTGGTGTAGAAGAAAGAATCCACTACTGTTTTAAAGGCAAACTTCCTCTTAGAAAAATGAAGAAATGAGGGCACCCTGCATATGCTGCAGCCACTTGAGTGCATGTCACTGAAACAAAATCAGAAGATGGTACAAGTAAAAAAAGAATAAAGAAACCCTACGCTTCCATCAATGTTTTGAAAACTTTTTTGGAGTGTAATTTACATACCATAAAATTCACCCATTTTAAGTGCACAACTCCGTGATTTTCAGTAACTTTACCAAGCTGAGCAGCCACCGTGACGATCTAGTTTTAGCACGTGTATTTTCATCACCCCAGTAAGATTCCCTGTGCCCATTGACAGCTAATTCCCATGCCCAGCCCCAGCCCCAGGCACCTACGGAATCTACTTTCTGTATCTTTTGTCACATTTCCTTCTCCAAATTGAGATGAGAAAAAGAAATCCAATGATATATCCTACAAACAGGAGTATACCATTTGCTGAAGAACCCATCCTGTCAAGATAGTCTTCAGATTTCTTAAGGGAGTGCAAGGGAATCTTGGACACGAGGCATGCCTAGTTTGAACAGGGTCAGAGTGGAGAGATTTAATTATCTCTCCAGTTAGAGATAAAGACTTACACAATTACAAGGGACTTTGATAATGAAACAATACTGTGACAAGCCTCGCTATCTAAGAAAATGTTTCTGTCTCCAAAGTTTAAGAAAGAAGAGCCACTTTCAAGTAAAAGGGTGAACTCTCAAGCATTTCTATAAAATTCAGTCAGTATATTGTTATATTTTTGCTTATGAGACATTAGAAATATACCATATCCTTAAGCAAATCATATTTCAATGGATTGTAATATCAGTTTCTTCTGAAATGTAAGTCACTTGGGCTTTTTTCCTCCAAGCTCTCTTGTGTATATTATTCTAATGTATTTTGAGTACAGTAAATATATCAAACTATCATGGTTTTGGTTGACAAAATACATTTCTAACCACTTATTTCCTTTCCACAGAATCTACGTATTTTAAGAAAGCGTTAGCTTCAGGTTTATCTTGCTTACATCCTGATTTCCAGGTACCGGTCCCTCTGGAAGGAACACCCAGCTTCCCAGAAATTTACTAAGAATTTTACAAGGGGCCCTTTTATATTTGAAAAAGAAAACTGCTTTGTCAAGTGATGATGAGAAATCAGGGGGGAAAAAAACAACAGAAAAAAACCTCCAACCCAGACGGGACTCTAAATTTGGGGAAATCTGTGGCACTCTTTCAACTTGCAAAATTGGTCACAAAGATGCCTCAAGAAGTTATTTTACACTACTTGTAGGAAACTGATATTTGCTGTGTGTGTTTTTCCCCCCCTTTAATTCCCTGTGTTAATAAAAGCAAATGTTAGTTTTGTGTCTTTGATGTGTTCGGCATTTTATAGACCAGAGTTCAAATTACTCCATGGCAGTGGCTGAAGGCAGAACTTTTGGAGAAAAGTAATCGCAGAAACAAACATATTTGGCTAGCAGCTTTCACAGATTCTCAAAGCAAATGGGAGGTCTGCACTAGGAACCTAACTAGGAGGCAAAGCTTTGAGTTTAGATCGCTCAGGAGTTACTGAAGAAAGTTGAGGACTCCTTTTGAAGATCTTGAAAAAGCACGTGGGACTTGTGTTTGTCTGTAAAAAGGACTGATGTGATGAGTTGCTAAATGCTAGAGACTTCCCAGATTCCCTTTCTACCCTGTGCCTTTAGAGGGAAAGAAAGGGAAATCTTAAATGGGAACTTTCCATATTCTTGGAGTAAGTAACATTTGGAAAAAAAAAAAAAGTCTGGCAGCGGGGCTGGGGGAGGGGAATTCTGTGATGAGACCGATGTCCACCAAACGAAAATGCCAAATAAAATCAAGGAAGGGACTGTAGGAAGGAAAGACTGGAAATGGTCTTTTCTCAGCTTTTAAGGACTCAAGGATCTCTGCTTTGTGTAACAGGCGCGGTGAACATGGGCAAGGACACCACGATCTTTCTCCGAGGTCGGTCCAACTTTTCAGCTTTCAGTAGTAACAGGCATCCCATCCCCGGGAAAAGAAGACTTTCTTGCATATTTGGAAAAAAGCAAATTGCTGCTCTGTCCTTTCAAAAGAAACCTCGTTCTCTGAATTTCCCCCGGATCCGTCAAGCGCCCCGCAGAACTCCTGGTACTAAGTAAAAGCTCATTAAAAGGATCGTTTCTCCCTCCTGCCCCCCAGCTAAAAAGGTCCTCAGAACCGGGCAGGCACAGCGTTTAGAAGGGGAGAAGTCTTGAACAGGAAGCTGTGAAGGCAAAGAAAGTGAGTCTCCAGTCAGTGCCCAGTAAACCAAAGAAAGGGAACAGAAGGAAAGACAGCCTCGCCCTGGGACGGCAAAGTCTACATTCCTACAGCTGCAAGGTGGTGCCTACTTTATGGTTTTACCCTCCCCCTAGAACTACACTCCAGTGAGGAGAGATTTTTTTTCCACAGGAGACGCAATGTCCTCAACCACCCCCCCCCTCCCCGCCGCCAACCCCAATAAAATAGAAAAAGGAAGCGGGGTTGTGGGGGGATGGACTTGCGACCCCTTTGCTACACACGACTCCGGCCCCTCCCTTTCCTCCCAGTCAACCCCCTTCCAGCCGCTTCCCAATCCCCCCCCCCTTTTGCTCCCCAAAAGTTTGATGACCGCAAAGGAAACAGAAAAAAGTTCTCTTGCCCAATCCTGGCGGGCGATCAGCATCTCTTTTGTTCGAGGAGAACCCACAGCCCCCCTGACGTCACCCGGAGCCCGGGCCAATCCGCGCGCGGTCGGCGGCGGCGGCGGCGAGAGGAGGGTGGGGGGAGTCCAGCCGGCCCCTCCTCCCCAGCGCCCAGGGCCTCGCGGGGGGCGGGAAGGGACAGTCCCATATAAACCCCGGCCCTCGGGGCTCGGCCGCCCGCGCCGGCTGCGCTTTGCAGGGGGGGAGAGAGAGCCCTAGGCGCGAGCGGGGGAGAGGGGAGCTGCAGCCACAACTTCTTTCGTCCTCTCCTTCCCCTGTGTACCTCTACCCTTCCCTTTCCCCATCCTCCAGCCCTTACCTTCTTGGCGGCACTGAAAGGGACTCCGCCCGCAGGTTGCGGAGGGAACCAAACTCGGTGGCAAGTTGCCTCACCGTCTGAAGATGCTCGGGGGTCCGGGGACCCGGCTGCTGCTGCTGACCGTCCTGTCCCTGGGGACAGCGGTGCCCTCCACTGGAGCCTCGAAGAGCAAGAGGCAGGCTCAGCAGCTCGTTCAGCCCCAGTCCCCGTTGGCTGTCAGCCAAAGCAAGCGTGAGTACTGACCGCGGGCTGAAACGGGCTGTTGCAGGGATGGGACCCGTAAAGCCAACCGAAGTTGCGGCTGAAGTTTTGCGCGCGCGCGCGTGTGCAGAGTGTGCACTCCTTAATGAGAGAAACCGGCTGGGGAACCAAGCTTTGAGCAGGCTGGTTCTGAGGGCCTAGGATAAGGTAATGCCTTGGAGGACAGGGGCTCCGCGAGGTACCGCAGGGCTCTTAGCAACTCAGATCTAACTCCTATGAATTCATCAAAACTTGCCTTTAAAGAGAAAATGATGTATGCCTTTAAACTTTCCATTTGGGATTACTGTGGGGTTAAACGTTTTCAAAGTGGGGGTGAGGAGACGGTAGCTAAATATCTGTGCTGTTCCTCCTTTGAATGAGATGTTACTGGTTCAGATTGCTTTAGAGGCCCTCAGGATGCTTCTCCAAGAAGAGAGATCAGAAATCCTCTTCCAGTTTTTCAGACACACCCTCCCTTTTCCTTGGCTAAAGGAAACTGCTGAACGTTGCCCTTCTTGACTTAGTACCCCCAAAGAGCACTGAAATTCCTTGCACGTTTTAAAATGCAGTTCCCAGTTATCTGCTTTTCAGCATGTTTCCACACCTTTGATGCAGACCCCTGGCCAGATGGAAATGACATCATTGTATAACATTTAACTAAGTCAAAAGAAAAACAAAAGGAATAACCGAATATCTATGTGTGCAAGTTTGCAGTTAACTCTTTAGATATCTAGTCGCTTTTAATTCTCCTGATGCTCTGATGGTTAACTTTTTTCCCTGCATTTGTTGCTTAGGCTCATCAGTTTAGTTGTGCAAGAAAATTCCATCATTTGGAAAAAGGAAGGATGCAAATTTAGTGACTTTTTCCTTTAATTCTTTATAGCTGGTTGTTATGACAATGGGAAACACTATCAGATAAACCAACAATGGGAGCGCACCTACCTGGGCAGTGCCTTGGTCTGTACCTGTTATGGAGGGAGCCGGGGCTTTAACTGCGAGAGCAAGCCTGAACGTAAGTGGGGGGGAGCCTGCCTTGTACTTAATATCTTCTCATAGATGGAGAAGAAGTGCCTGTTAATTAAAGTGAGCATTAGTAATACAATTACACTCACCATTTCCTCAATAGAATTATTTGTCATTTCCTCTTGAAAAATGTTTAATAACTGCTTATATTTGCTTTTCACATGTTCTTTTTACCTTTAAAACAAAAGAACAAATGTATCCCAAAGTAGTTCCAGAGTCTTCTTTTGGGGTTTTACTTTCCCAGAGCCTTTGATGAAAAAAAAAAAAAATGAAAAATGTTGTGTGTTCCTGCTTCCTCCAAAAAAAAAAAAGATTATAAAATTTTAATTTATTAGAAAGTAATTTCAAATCTTAAACTGTAAAATTATGGCACAGAAAACACTTTGGGCAGTACACTGTAAAGCGATTTGTCCCCTGCAGTTCAACATAAAATCACTAACCACTTCAAAGTTCTCCTTCCTTTATGACCCTTGATATATTTCTTGTCAATTATGGCAACTCCTACAGAGAAGCACTGATGAGGTTAAAATGGAAATAGTAGGATTAATAAATGACAGTGCCTGGGGAGGGGCGGGAGGAGGGGGCTCTTCAGATTGTTTATTTTTATGTGGACCTTGGTTTGACTTCCTGAGCCAGAGAGGTGAATCCAAAGCCCTTCCTTCGCAATCTAGCCGGTCCTAAGGTCGTACGTTACGGCTTTTTCCTAAGGGCCTGAGAATCCTTTCCAATGGCTATTCATTTCCAGAAAATTAGAGAACTTGTCAAAGATTGAAAACTGAGGCTTTATTAGAGCCTAGGGTAAAATCGAGATCTCCCACGTCAATTTTTTAAAAAAATTTCCATTTGCCCCTTGCTACTCATAGAATGAAAAAGTGAGTTTTCCTTTGGATGGGAGTAGTGAAAGAGAAAAGCTGTTACATATGTGAGGCTCACGTGGACTTTCCTTCTCCCCTCAGCTGAAGAGACTTGCTTTGACAAGTACACTGGGACCACTTACCGGGTGGGCGACACTTATGAGCGCCCTAAAGACTCCATGATCTGGGACTGCACCTGCATTGGGGCTGGGCGAGGGAGAATAAGCTGCACCATTGCAAGTAAGAATGGCCTTCTGTCAAGTGATGCTAAAATAGCACGATATGAATTTTTCCATTACCATCACTGTCACTTTCTGTTATCCATGACTGGATAGTCCTAATTTGGGGATTACCCCAGGCCACCAGGCACTCTTCTGTGGCCACCCGATGGGTTCCTATGCTTCTGGAAGATGGCTCTGAGCATAGGTGGAGTCAGTGTTTAGTCTGTGTGCATTTATGAGTGTGTGTGTGTGTGTGTGTGTGTGTGTGTATACACGTGTACGTACATAACATAACCACGTGGATTTCTTGGGTTCCATTCCATTCTTAGAAGAGTTGCCCATTTTACGTTATCTGGGCATCTTCAAGCCGGACTGACCATGTGGTGATCTGCAGTGATTGGGAAGATGGTCACGAAGAGTGAATTAACCATTGTGTGGTCTGCTCTTCTTGTTTGCAATGCCCAGACCTCTTGGATCTCACAGAAACTGTCTGGTTTCTTTATAACCAATAGTTTATGCCCGGGAAGCAGATCTCTCTATTCCCAGAAATAATATGGAATGATTAGCATGATAGTGTTTCCAGGGTACTCTGGGATCTGGACTGACTCTCAGCAATTCTAGTTTAGCTAAGTCAAACTTTCCAGTATGATTCATTGGGTTACCAATAGATTCTATTAACATAGCATTTAGTTTTTTTAATCCATCGTTGTATAAGTTACTTGATGGCTCTGTCCAAAAGACAAATCAGTCTCTTGTGAATAAGCCCAATCGGCCTTTCCCATATTTAATGTTAGGCTTTATCCAAGTGTATTGGTAAATCTTAAGAGTCAGTGTCCCATAGTGTTTACAGTCTAGTGGACAGTTTAACCTTTGCATGTGCCCTTGTGTTTAACAGCCTAGAAAAGTACCCAGATTTCCACACTTGCTATATATACATCTATTTCTTTCCATCAAAATGACATTTCTAGAGTGAAATACAGACTCTCCACATCCTGAAAGCTGGAATGCTAGGCCCGATGTGGCTTTTTTCATTGAATTAGTCTCAGGCTCAACCCGCTGTGTATGTGTAGAGGCCATGCCTGGCAACCTTTCTTTTCTGCTTTAGAACCCAATTTCCTGTGATCTCTCTGGGGAACCAGGATTTATGTCTCCTTTCTTTGCCATTCAAATTTTCTCTGTGGTTTCCCATTGTGCTTAAACAAGACATTTAATTGAATGACCCAAAGTGACCAGGCCTGTTAACTTTTCCCCTGTCTCTGATGGGAAAGCTGTTCTCTTACTTTGGCTAACCTAAGTGCCTATCCTGGTTGGAACATGAGACTTCTTGGTCTTAAAAATATTTTCTGTACCACTCTGTCTAACATTTGCTTTTTATCTTGAACAGACCGCTGCCATGAAGGGGGTCAGTCCTACAAGATTGGTGACACCTGGAGGAGACCACATGAGACTGGTGGTTACATGTTGGAGTGTGTGTGTCTGGGTAACGGGAAAGGAGAATGGACCTGCAAACCCATAGGTGTGTGACTCCTGGGGATGAATGAGGGGTGGGGATGCACAGTTAAAATACTAGGTTGAGCCAAAATCTACTTGGACAAGATATATGAATTCCAATAAAAAAGATAACAAACTGAGAATTCTATTTCAAATAATGAAATGTTATAGAATCCCTAGTCTTCTTAAAGGAATCAGATCAAAAAGTACCAACCATGTATAGAAGTCTTAATTTTGTTTCAAAAACACAAGGTAGAATTGAAAGATTTAAGAAGAAGTCATTTGTTTTCTCTAAGATCTGATTTCAGATTTCTCCTTGGTCAAGATGACAGTTATTTAAAAGAAAAAAAATGACCCCTTTGACATATTTCTTTATTGGAACGCACTGGACAAAAACACGATATGGTGTGTGCTCTGTCATCCCCTTGGTCATTTTTTGTCAAAATAAAAATTGCTGAGTTTCTTTTGGTGTCAATCCTCAGCTGAACTCTATTGATACAAATCTAAAAGTTTTTGACTATAAATTTTATTCTGATTGTTCTCTAATTCAGAGGCTTTTATTTTTCTTTGCATTGTCTCTGTTTTTACAGCAATCCAAATTTTAAATAGCTTTCTTGTCATTTTATTTAGGCATTAATAATTGGTCTTTCATAATTAAGATTAGAATTTTGCATATTTACTCTCCCTCTGGATACATACATAGATCCTTTTCACTCAAAATACTGGTGTGAATAATGGTACTAGCGGAAAATATACAGTCCATGTACTCATTAGGAGAACAGAATTTCTGCCTGCCAACTTGGCTCGAGCTTTCTTTCGCTTTGGTTACACTATGTGCTTAGTTACAGGGCGTGCCTTTCTTTTTGAACAGAGTACCACTTAAAAAAATGTGGCTGGATTTTTGCTTACACAGTACACTTTAAATTACAGGGAAACTGCACAATTCAAAATAACCCCTTTTTTTCTGTTTTTCTTTCAAATTTCCCTACAGCTGAGAAATGTTTTGATCACGCTGCTGGGACTTCCTACGTTGTCGGGGAGACCTGGGAAAAGCCTTATCAAGGCTGGATGATGGTGGATTGTACTTGTCTGGGAGAAGGCAGTGGACGCATCACCTGTACCTCCAGAAGTATGTTTTAGATCTTTATGTTAAAGATGAGGCCAGGCATTGTTTTCTGGATTCCTAGAGAGAATTGTCATGTGATGTCACTTAGAACACATCCATTCCACCAACGTGGTAACGTTTGGATGTCAAGAAAAGTTCCATAAGCAACTTATTTTACTTCTTCAAAGAAGACTAAATTAAAAAAAAAAAAAAAAACTTAGTTCAATAAGGTCTTAGGTTTTCAGCTACTGAGAAAAAACCTTAATATGCATTTAAATGCCAAATGTGTTGTGGACCTGAAGATTAGTTGCAAATGTTTCATCTAAAGTATCACTGAGATATTTTCTAAGTAGCAAAGAAATCGTTAAAATAACATGCAAATGCATCTTTGGGCATGTGGGTGCTCTTGACATAGAAAGGAGCTAAAGCTCTAAAGTTTGTGGTTTCCTTCTATGTTTGAAATTTAAATAAGGCATATTCATTGACAAAATTGATGAAAATAAGAAGTACTTACCCCATAGGTTAAAATTATGTGTTTATTCTGGGGTTAAGGACAGTGTCTCTTTAGGTTTACTAGTGCTGTGAAGAAGCTACCCTCTGCTATCTCTGCTGCTGTCTAAGATTGCCCTGGGGCCTTACTTGTTGCCTTACGGGTTCAAGGCTCCTTTTTTGAAATTTCAAACCAATAGTGATTATAGAGTTTGCTGAAGCAAAAGAGCCATTAGCTATCGATGTTATAAATAAATTTAAAATCACATCTAAATAATTTTGAACATATTTTATTTATCTAGCTTAAAGCACTTAACCATCTTAACATGTTCATCATCCAAATTTGAATTCTTTGCAAGCAAAAAATAGTCTCTCCTGAAAAGTGATAACAATTCTAACCAAATCGTTCCCAGAACCTTCCAGTTCATTAAATCTTTTGCATTTAAAATTTTATTATGATTCTCAGACTTCCAAGACCTTGGAGGAAATGTTTTAGCTTAAGACAAATTAGATGTTTGACTTAAACTCTTATCTATTATTTAAAACTCTTCTAATAGCAAGTTGGGAAAAGTTTCTCAAAGAAAAGTCATTTATTCCATGAAATTGTATAAGCCCCTACTTTATACAAGATGGTATAGGGATGCAAAAATGAATTGGACATTAAGCCAGCTTTCAAAGAGCACTTAGTAAGTAGGTCAGGGTGATGAGAAAGGCTTATACATATTCACATTCTACAAAGCACAATATTAAGGACATCAAGACAAATACTGAAATAGTGCAGTGGAAGTTCAGGGGAAGACAACACTTTTAGCTGGGGATTTGGGGAAAAGTGTAACCAGCAATGATATCTTTATTCAGACTTCTGCTGTGGTGGGAGATCAATGTGGGTGTGTATTTGTGTGAACTTACATTAACTAATTATTTTTTCTCTAACCCAGTGCAATGATTTTCTGATTCACAAACAAATCAAATCCTCTCTACTCACATTGTAGCATATGGGCAAAGCTGGATTATAATTGAAACAATCTATTTGCCAGATAATTGAACACATAGACGAATAGTAATTTAGTTACAAATTATCATTTTATATTAATAATCCCACTTTTCCATCAGAGAGTTAACACCGAGCAATTCAAAAGAGGCCTTTTTGTTAGTGATGTTAAATAGATGTGTGTTTGTGGAGGTGGGGTGGGACCAGGGGAGAGAATATTTTAGTCAAAGAAGTTGGTAGTCCCCTGAATTGTTGTACATAACAAATGAAGAAAGAGATGCTGCTATCTTTTACTTGCTCCTTTGGGGCAGTTGGGGGAGACCCTTTGAGACCTACTTGCCTCCCTATTGTTCCTAGTTATCTAAAGAAAGTCCCCTATGGAAAGGCAGGCTGTATACAATAATGACTACGAGAAAGCCCGAGGAGCCTGAGAAGGAAAGAGAGGGGAGACTAGAAAGCCAGAGGATAAATTTGGTCAAATGAACAATGTGAAAACAATGTAATGAGTGAAAGATTGGATTTTGACCAAATTTAATGAGTTGAATGAATGAATGAAGATTTAACGAATGAAAAAATTGTTTTGGCAGACAGAGAAGTGGAACTAGACTAAATCATACAGCTCCCTTCACACTGTTTCAGATGCAGTCCCACCTTTCAGAAGTTAGCTCCCGTGGCACCACAGCTGAATACAAACGTGTCATCCAAAACAACTCACCAAGCTGGAAACAACTCTTTTCTTTTAAAATTTTTATTGGAGTACAGTTGACTTATACAATGTTGTGTTACTTTCAGGTATTCAGCAAAGTAACATACATATACATATATCCACTCTTTTTCAGATCCTTTCCCCATATAGGTTTTTACAGAATATTGAATAGAGTTCCCTGTGCTATACAGCAGGTCGTTATTATAAACAACTCTATTCTTATTTTAGGTTTGCACTGAGCACTTGCCAAGCTCGACCTGATTTACATGTTTCATTGCTTCCTTTCTGACACAGACAGATGCAACGATCAGGACACTAGGGCATCCTATAGAATTGGGGATACCTGGCGCAAGAAGGACAATCGGGGGAACCTGCTCCAGTGCATCTGCACCGGCAACGGCCGTGGCGAGTGGAAGTGTGAGAGGCACACGACCCTGCAGACCACGTCTGCCGGTGAGGCTCAGGGCCAGTGGGACCCAAACGGGGACGCCTTGCATAAAGCATTTCTGCAAATCCATCTTTTCCCTTGACACGCCATTGAAGGATGATTTGCAGTGTTTTTGCTAGTAAGCTGAGTTCATTTGCAGACTGTTAGTTGTTAAAAGTTTGTTTAATGTCAAGTTTTAAACAAATACAAATGAAATGAAAATGGATCTTAGGGGGAAAAAATCAGTTTTAGCCCCAAGAAGTAAAACTGATGTCTAAGAAAATGCTAACCTACATGATTTATACATAAAGGTATAGATAGATAAATATATATAGATCTATAGATGTATACACATATGGATACACACATATACGTACACATTTATGTGTATTTTGAATATCTGAAGTGCATTTTAATGGAAATGTGAGATTTTTGATGAGTTACATGATCACTTGATTCTTCTGCTAGGAAAAGGGGAAAAGTACATTTGTTCTTTTTCAGAATGGAATATATCTCCTTGTTCTGACATTCTGCTTTTTTTTGTAGCAGACACAATCCTTGATGTGTGGTTTCCATGCTCCAGCAAACTTTGTTGCATTCCATAAAATAATGCACAATCATTTTTTCCATGTATTAGCATTCACAATTTGAGAAAACCAGAGGAGGTGTAGAGATGGGAAGGAATGACACAATATCTAAGCATTTTTTAAAATAAAAGAAGTTTTAATTATTTCTAGTACAAGAACAAGATCTTTGCATTGTAGCTCATTTTGTAAGAATCTAAAGAAAGAAATAGGGCAATCAAGAGTGTGTACTTCTTTATTATTCTTGCTCTGTTTTGATCAAGTTTTCACTACACAGTGTGCTAGCATTGTTGTTTAGTCTTTTATCAATTGGTCATTGAGCTAAAACTATTAATTACTTGTTTGGACTTTTTTCCTTTTGATGAGTTTTCATCTTGCTGTGAGCACTTATGAAGGTGAACAAGATTAGATCTGATAATATCTTTGAGTTATTTGATTATTTTCAGTAAGATTGCTGCTAACCAAAAAAAGAAACAATTACAAATCTCAGTCTACTGAAGTAGTTTAAATTCAAAGGGTAGTTGGGGTTAGATGCGGTAAGCATTCAATAATTGTTATCTGTTTTTATTAATATTACTAATATTATACTGAAATGGCTCCATTGTTCAAAAATGTTTGAGCAACATCGGGTTAAACGAAATGGAACCTTCTACAGGATCTTAATGCTCCTTTGCACCGTGACTCTGCCAGGTGGGGTGTATGAATACAGATGCCATGTTCCCCCCACATGTGTGACTTTGGGACTGTAGTCTATGAAGTATTTGGGTTCTAGTGTTTAGCTTACAGAGAGGCTGAATTCAGTCCATCAGTCATTCTAGCTTCGGTTCTGATTCCACTCTTCCTTGGGCCTTGCCCTCGGGAGAACAAATTTCTATAAGTTTAAAGAAAAGATCAACATATTCTGTTGTCTTACTCTGAAAGGAAAGCAGTATTAAGAGAACTGATTGGTTTTAGAAAACACCACAACAGAATTCCCAGCTAATCCTGGGGAGAAACAAACCGCGGAAGGAGGGGCAGCGAATAGAGACTCCAATATGGCTGCCCGGGGCATCCTCTGAGGAGCTCAGGGTTACACCGATGGCAATAGGTCTGCTGCAGAGGGGCAGGGGCTTCTCAAAACAGTATCAGGAAGAGAGATGCCCAGATACAGTGGGCAAATGGGAGATGCTAAGAGAGGAAGGGTGAGACAGACCATTCCAGGCCAAGGGAAAAGCATGAGGACAGCACAGGGTACAGAAGGGAATGACGAGCAGCTCAGCGAGGCCAGAGATAGAGCAAGGACGGAAGTGGTCAGAAGCGAGCTGAAAGCAGATTAGGTGTGTAGGATTGTGAAGGCGTGAACTTTGAGCTCTCTGGAGTGAGTAAGGAGTTGTTGAAGGTATCTGCTCTGTTGAGTGGCAGAATAAAGTTTGTGATTTAGAAATATACTCTCGGTAGCTCCAGATAAGCTAGAAGATGGAAACCCCTGGGTAAACTCTTGTGGATTTTTTCCTAGGCTGAGTGCAAAAGCTAATGCAGAAAGGGACGGGCATTTCTTTCCAGTCCCAGCTCAGTAACAACACAGATTGCAGAGTCATCTGTATGGGACCTTGAAGATCCGAGAAAACTACTCCAGAAAGTAGTTTTCTCTAAACCAGCTCTGTGCCTTTCCTTTCTTGTGCCCTTAGGATCTGGCTCCTTCACAGAAGTCCGAACGGCCATTTACCAGCCACAGCCTCACCCCCAGCCGGCTCCATACGGGCACTGTGTGACAGACAGCGGTGTGGTTTACTCCGTGGGCATGCAGTGGCTGAAGACACAAGGAAATAAGCAAATGCTTTGCACTTGCCTGGGCAATGGAGTCAGCTGCCAAGAGACAGGTCTGTGTCATCTTTTTAAAAGAGAGTACTGATAACGTTTTTATTATTTAGATTTTGAAAGGCAATACATTCATTTACCAAAAAATGTAAAACAATAAAACAAACAAGAAAAGCTTGTAATCTTACCGCCCTGTGATAACAACCAGGGTTGGCATTTGATATATTTTCTTCCAGTCTTTTTAATCTATGTATTTTCTTTCCTGTAGTGAGTACTAAACTGCTATGTACTGTCTCTGTTTGTCTAAAACGTTGTTACAAGAGGTTACTTTCTGAATAGCTAATCCATCCCTATTTGGTACTCTAAATCTCAAAGTTCTGAAACTCTGTGATGTAAACTTCTTTCAACAACCTAATGCATCTCTTCCGCGCTCTAAAAGTGGTAGTAATTATAGCAATAATAATTGGCACACGGCTTTTCCCCTAGTACAGCCTCATGTATTAATTCTTATAGCACCAACAGAGTTGTATATACACCTCCAGTATCCCTTGAGCAGCATCTTTAATTAAACCTGTAGTAATATAGCTTTGCAAGTGGGAAACTGAGGCATGGTAGCAGAGGTGGTAACAAAGGATGTCAGAAGAAGAACTCAGGTGTTGCTCTACCCACAAAAAACGTGACTTCATGAATAAGGCATTTTGACAATATTATGATCTGGTTAATACTTACAGCTGGTCATACTCAGTTTTGTTTTTTTTTCTTTGAGGACACATGCTCAGTCTCAGTTAAGTATAAATGAGGAGCTACTGGTGGGAGATAAATGCTGCTGTATTTACTGAAACCCTTTTGGTTATGCTTGTAGCTATAACCCAGACTTATGGTGGCAATTCAAATGGGGAGCCTTGCGTCCTACCATTCACCTACAACGGCAGGACTTTCTACTCCTGCACCACGGAAGGGCGACAGGATGGACATCTGTGGTGCAGCACAACTTCCAATTATGAGCAAGACCAGAAATATTCTTTCTGTACAGACCATACTGGTGAGTATCCAAAGGGAAAAACAAAACAATGAGAAAACCCCATTTCTCATGCCCTATTTTTATTGGCCAGCAAGCTAGCCGTTTATTTTGAGGCTACACTTGAGAAGTATCACTTTTGTGCAGTCTGGACCCAAGAGACATGGAACTAACTTCGCAGCTAAAGATCCTTCCAAGTTTCCCAGTAATCTTGAGAAATGACACCAAGGGAAAAGCCCTCCAGTGCATTTATTTTTGACACACTGGGATTGTTATGTGATTAAAGATACTTGTATGGTAAAATCAGTAGACACTCCCACAGGGCTGAAGAATATACAGGAGGCAGGCCTGAGTGCTTTTGCTTTTCTTTTGGTTAAAACTATGTCAATGGTCAAAGTGACCATTTAATCTTTTTTCTTTTCTTTTTTTGTCTGGGAAAATGAGAGTGAAAATTGGATTTAAATCTGTTTGAAAGGTGAAGGTGAATAATAGAGTTCTAAGCCTCCTACACTAAGGAGGCTTAGAACTATCTTATCAGACATCTTTTATTCTGAGACAGACTCTCTGTGAATTAGTTGCAGAAACTGGGCTCTGTCAGAACCTTTCTGTAATAATTCCCCGCTGTACATTGGAAAGCTCAGTTGTAATCTTTTTCTTCCTATTTGCATGTTGTTCTGGGCAGTTTTAGTTCAAACTCGAGGTGGAAATTCCAATGGTGCCTTGTGCCACTTTCCCTTCCTGTACAACAACCGAAACTACACCGACTGTACGTCCGAGGGCAGGAGGGACAACATGAAATGGTGTGGAACCACACGGAACTATGATGCTGACCAGAAGTTTGGATTCTGCCCCATGGCTGGTAAGATGAAGCCCTTGTAGACAATCATTTGTGGAATAAGACAGAAGAATAATGTGCAGTTTACTCCTATTTCACCCATTAAGACAATTTTGAGACAGCAGAAAACTTTGTGAAATATATATAATCAAATATATAAGAATTATATAATTAGTTATATGATTTAAAAATCATATAATTTAATCTCCAAAAATATGTAAATATGATAAAAATACTTTTTTTAAAGTCTGGAAATATACATGTTTTCAGAGGTTTGTCTTTTGTAAAAAGCACACAGCTGAGTAGCTTAAAACATTTAAGTGACTGCTCTAGTCACAGACTTTCAATATTTACATGCCATTTTGGAATAAGCTCTATTACTTATTAAATACCAAAATGACTCAAAGTCTGTGTTTTCCGACCAGTAGGGATCTTTTTTTTAAAAGGGGGGCTCTAGTTTGTGTGAATGGAGAAAGGGGAACCAATACCTTTTATTTGTTTTCAAATTTCAAGAGTCACTAGGCTACATTTGATTTTCCGATTATAGAACCAAGAACCCATGCACTGTCAAGTGTGAATAGGAGGCAATGAAACATCAGAAGAAAACTACTGACACTAACTTTTATTCCTCTCATTTCAGCAAAAGAGAATGTTGGATTTAGAAGGAAAACACACGTTAGCTTACAATTCTATACCCATACACATTGTTTCCCTTTGATCTAGAATAAACTGAGACTAGAAAAAGTTATGGGACAGTAGTCAAATCCAGGCTTCTAGAACACTGCAAATCCTTTGAGTGGGTAGGCATTATTGTGGTTTACATCCCCTAACCATTCTGTAATTTTTCCCTGCAACAAACCTCATCTTTGGACTATGTTTTCTCTCTCTGGTACTCAAAACTCTACACACCCACAGAGCAGCGCTGATTTTTTTGAGGCACACAAGACTTCTTTCCAAGTGAGAGCTCATAGGATCACCAAACCGGACTGATAATATTGCATACATTTTAGTCCTTGTGATCATTTATCCAGTAACACGTTTCTCATCTGTTTCCAAACAGCCCATGAGGAAATCTGTACAACCAATGAAGGGATCATGTATCGCATTGGAGACCAGTGGGACAAACAGCATGATATGGGCCACATGATGAGATGCACATGTGTTGGGAACGGTCGTGGAGAATGGACATGTGTCGCCTACTCCCAGCTCCGAGGTATGCTCGCTCGTTAATGAAAATAGTTGAGAGGACAAAGAATACAGAGAGGCAGACTTTTACATGAAAACTTGTACTTTACCAAAAGCACGAGAAGAAATATGCAATGCCACTCCATTAGTCTACTGTGCTGGATAAATTTTGCATGTTAGACAGCCACTTAAGAAAATCTGGCTGAGCAATTCTAAGATTCTGAAACATTCCCAGGATGTAAGTACTTAGGCTGAGCCAAAAATATGACTTCAAAGGCTAGAACACAACCACTTGATCCTTTTAGCTTGTAGGTGTGCTGTTGGATTCTTATCTAGAAAGGATGGGGTAATTTTTGTAAAGAAAAGAGACCATGCTATTCTTTTTTTTTTTTTTTTTTTTCATCTGTCCCTAATACTTGATTAGTCACCTCTAGGCCTGTTCCCAGCTATGTGGGCTCCAAGGAGGGGGTCACCATTCACCAGCTCTCAGCTGGGAGCTTGAGAAGGCCTTGGCCTATCTCTCTGGGGTCATGGACTGTAGAGTTTAAAGGGGCCTTTCCTGGGTCAGTATGGTGCACCCAGGTAGGGGCACAGATGGGGGCCAAGACCCCAAGCTTGCCACCCCTCTGCCAGCTTAGTTGTGTTTGGATCCAAATTTAAGGAGACAAAGACATAGAGACCAATTTCTTTTGTTCACTTCGTTCTTTTCCCCTTTGGACCCAGGTATAGGATATAAGGGTGTTGAACTATTAAAACTATTTTAGTTTTTCTATTTCTTTGATTTGAAAAGGAGGATTTAGGTAGAACTCTGAGCTAATAAATAGTCCATGTAGCCTCTGTGTTGACAGTGGCCTGAACTTGTTCTCCTTTTATGGTGCCCAATGGGTGACACAATCCATGACTAAAACAACTACATATGATGTTGCAGAGCTGAAAAGGACACTAGAAAGACATACAGACCAACTCCTCATTTTACAGAGGAAGGAGCTGAGTCCCAAAGAGGGAAGTAATTTTCTCAGGATCTCAGCGAGTTAGCAACAGACTTGGCCTAGTTTTTTTTTTTAACTTTCCAGATGCCTTTTGTGGTATTTTATTTCCCAAATCCCAAATATCTCCCCACCCCTGCTAATCCAGAGATGAGACCATCACATCATGCTGGGCGTCCTATAAGTATGTTTAATCTCCCTTCTATTTATTGTAACAAGCAGAGATCTAAAGGTCATTATCAACCCAGCAAGAACGTTTCTGAAAGTTAAAATTTGTTGTGTATACTTTGATTTCTAATCTTTACAAGTCTATAAGAAAGAGAATTTTTTTTTGCAAAAATTGTAGTACTGACTAAGCTTTGAAAAACATGTTTATTCTATGCCAATAGAAGAGTTATTTTAGTGGGAGGTGTTGATAATTACGTGGAAGGAACTGTATGCTTCGCAAAGCGTAGCTTCTTTTATTTCATCAGTGAAACTTAAAAATTCTCCACCCATCCCACTGTTTCTAAACAGATCAGTGCATCGTCGACGACATCACATACAATGTGAATGACACATTCCACAAACGTCACGAAGAGGGACACATGCTGAATTGTACCTGCTTCGGTCAAGGCAGGGGCCGGTGGAAGTGCGATCCCATTGGTAAGTAGCCTCGTGTCTCTAGTTGGATTTGGACACTGAGTATAGCTAGCAAGTTTCAGATAAGGAGAGTCATTTGATATTACTTGATTAAAGCTGGCTGTAGACTTTGATCATGGCCTGAAGAGGGCTTGGCAAAGTCTCTTCGCTAATCATGGACCAATATATAATCTTGATAGTGGTAGTCATTTATTTTTGCTGAATTTGGTAACACATGAAGGTTTATTTTAATTGAAACAAATTTGTTTTTGGGTTCTGAATTATAAAGATAATTATTGTTGTGAAAGAGAACTTTCCTTTGCTGGACTGTGCAATAATGTGAACAAATGATTATGCCAGTAAATACCTCCCTCCAAATACTTTATTTTTCTTGGCTGCCCTTTTTAATAGATCTAAGCAAGTAGTGAAGGTTAAGCCTTAAAAGAGCTGTGTTACCAGCTTTAATGTAATCCACTAATATTCCTTTACTCAAAGAGACATGTTGCTCACCCAGAAAACAAACTGATCAGATGAGTTTGTTTGACCTGAGATTGCCAAAGCAGAGAGAGGCCTGAGAGGGTTTCTTAGAAGCTGCTCAGTAAGTGTTCATTCATTGAAATTTAGTTCAATTCATTTATATATAAAATTAAGTCCTCCACATTTTGAAGAAATGTATAAAGTGGTATTTTATCCTTGCTATTCAAATGGTAAATCATTTGCATTAAAATGGATAAAATATAATATCTAATTTATTTTCCTCAAATTAATATTCAAAATGTCAATATATACTGAAATCTAAATCTTAACATTTTTATTTAGAAATGATATTCTTTTAGAAAGCTAATTACTCCTCCCAATGGGTACTTTTTGACCATTAACTGTCTAGTAAGGTAAAAGATATGAACAAAATATTTTTTAACCACATATATTTGTAAGGACAGTTGCAAGTTTTTATTAAAACTAAGAATATGTGCTCTAGCACACCAAATTTCAATTTGTAGCTTTAAGTCTTCAAGGCTGCTTATCTTTTACTTGTATATATTTTAGATCAATGCCAGGATTCAGAATCCCGTACCTTTTATCAAATTGGAGAATCATGGGAGAAGTTTTTGCATGGAGTCAGGTACCAGTGCTACTGCTATGGCCGTGGCATTGGGGAGTGGGGCTGCCAGCCCATACAGACCTATCCAGGTAAGTAGCTCTATTACCGCAAATTGAGAACTGTCCACTGGGTTATAAAAACAGGGCGGCATCAGTGTTTGTTAACACTGATGTCTAACTTGGTGTCCCCTCCCTTTTCCATCCTTTTCTCATATCACTGTCTAATCATCAGTCGAATTTTTTACAAAAATGGTTTTCCTTTCTCCCCAATCAAGTAGAAGGAGTAGAAGCCTGTGAAAATGTGCCTATATGTAAATTTGTTTCTTAACTTTGTAGAGCATTCCATTAGGTTAAAACACGGGCTAATTTCATTTCTCATCTCTACATGAAAATAGAAACCATGAGGTGAGCGATGCTGGGAGTAAAGGTCAGGGTTTTATGTTATGGTTCTTAGCAGAGAAGTTGCATGGAGAAATTGCATGAAATACAACATAGGGTATGTGTCCATTTAGCATTTCATCCAGGCCCTCTTTTTGTCAGAATGTTCACCTGTTTGATCAGTTGGAGTCTGGAACAAAGTATCCTGGGTCAAGAGTTGAGTAACTTGGTCAGTTCTCTGCCCATGCAGTTCAAATACTCGAAAATGTTTATTGCTGGATTTTTTTCAGGTCACAGGACATAATGCCTAGCTGGAGGTGTTATTCATTTTAGAAAAAATTTTTGAATTTAATTTTCACTGAGTGATTAATTACAATAAGATGGGTTGAATTATGAAACTTTAATTTTTAGGCATCAGTTATTTGAGCAATTACTGAGGTCAAAGCCTCCTGAACATCTGTTAACTTAAGACATGGGGCCTATATTCAGAAACAAAAGGAGAGATCTTCAGGACGTTGGAATCTGCCTATGACAGAAATCAAGATTCAGTTAACTAAGTCCCTTTATAACATGATAAGAGGTTCACTGTCATAGAGAACAAGATATGAAACAACTTGGCCAAAGACAGTGTTTGCCAAGACATGGGTCCCAGCTCTGTACATGCTGCTAAGGAGATACAAGTCAAGCTTCATTCATTATTTCCTCATCTGTAAAATGGGGAGATGACAGCTGATTACCAGCACTAACAAACTAACAATCTGTGATCCTAGAAACCAACCACCCAGATATACCCTTTCTGAACTTTGAAGAGACCTTCCTCTCCCCAATCTTCAGACACTATCTGGGCTGCAGAAGATGATTTGGCTTTAAAGGGCTCTCAGCACAGATTGACCTGGCTCTTAAATTGTATTTCATGGTGGATTTGTGTGTAGGAATCACTTAAAATAATTTTTTTTGTGTAATAATTTTTAAAAATCTGATTGCAGAATTACTCTAAGTTCAGAAAGTATATAACTGAGGTGTTTTTTTCTTTTTTTTCTTTAATGATGCAACCAAAGGATAGAAACTTCTAAAGAAATGCTCTTAATGTCTGCATTTATGGTTGTTATTGGCATGGTGTGGCAATCTTGAAAGTGATTTCCTTCTCAGTGAATTGGAGAGAACTTTTTTCTCTCTCTCTTTTAAAGTAAGCCTGTTCCCGTAGCAGCTTGCGGGAAGCCTTTAGGTGGGCATGCCAGAGATGAAATCTAGATGGGAGGGAATCCTCCTGTATTGGAGTTTCATGTGTTGACCTTGTTCCTACTCTTTAAAAAGTTTAACAGTAGAGCGCATTGAGCATAGAGGAGATTTAGGGGAGAGGAGATTGGCCTCGGTTCGCAGTCTGGGTCTTATCTGTGTGTTTGGTTTGCTCAGTGGTTCCTGCCTGGCTTCTGGGGTTTTCAGAGTGTGGGAAGGATAACGGAACAACAGATTACCAGTAGGTTGTCTCTGAGCCTTGCCCTGTTTGTTCCTCCAACAGAGGACTCGGTAGAGATGTTCAAACTAACAGAAGATAAGAGGCTTTTGGTTTGTCGATAAACAACCAGGGAAGCACAGATCTCTGCAAAATAAATAAAGAAAAAAGGGCTGAGTTGCAAACTCATAAATGTTTAACTTCTCCGGGGTCACCATTACTGGAAATTATTCATTTGGGCCTTATTTCAAACTGGTTTTAAAAGTATAAACATTGTATCCTATCTCTCTACTTAGCTATTTTATTGTTAGTCTGATCATATTGAATAAGAGAGGGAGTAAAGTTTTCCCAGTGGTGAGTCATTGCTCAGTTAATTTAAAAAGTTTTACCAATTAACCAATATCAAAAGGATTATCAAAATTTTAAATCTAAATAATGTAAATGATGTCAAAATTTTCAGATTTCTTGTCTTCAAATCATGTGTAGCAAAAGCAGAATAGAGTGATAGCTGGAATTTAATTGACCTTACAAATAATGGACAGCTTCTTTTCTTTCTGGACAAAAATGTGCTAAATGCAAGACATCCCATTACTGTTTAATGCAGTTCCCTTAAAGGTGAGCTATGGCACAAGCCTGAAATTGAAAACATAGGATTTCAAACCAGCCCTTGAAATTTGAGAAAGGAAACTTCTGTTGGTTTGCTCCATCACTGAGTAAAAACCACTACCCCTGTTTCTTTTCCCTCCCTTCTCCTTTACTCTCCTCGTCCTGTGGACATAGCAGCAAGATTAAGCTTAACGGTAGGCCGTAAAAGTCGTTTGTGTTATCCTTCTAAAACTTAATCTTGATAGACATTTAACCATCATAATTTTTTTAAACTAAAGACGATTTTTTAAGAGCAGTTTTACATTCACAGCAAGGTTGAAAGGAAGGTACAGAGATTTCCCGTGTTCCCCCTGCCCCAACATATGCACAACTTCCCCTAATTCAACATCCCCACCAGAGTGGTACATTTGTTACAATCGAGAACCTACATTGACACTTTATCACCCAAAGTCCATGGTTTGCATTAAGGATGACTCTTGGTGCTGTACATTCACGGCATCATAAACTGTTTCCCCTCAAAATCATGGTTGCTAAATTAAATAAAATACATATCAGGTGTCTCTTTACATGAGGAAACTATGGTAGGGTTTCTTTAAAGGATCAATATTTAAACAATGTTATACCAATTATTGTAAGTAATTTAAGGATGTGATATTCCTATATTGACTGGTATGTATGGGAGTACTTTAAATAATCACATTTCTAAAATTTTGCCTCAGGGTTCATTTTTAAAAACTTATTTACGTTCATAAGGATCTTCAAAAGGGGTGATTCAAAGAGGGTCATGCAACTGACTTCTGCCAGTTAATTAAAACAAACAACACCCTGCCATGTTCTGTGAAATATATACCACTTTAGAATTAAAAATTGAGAATTTTATATATTAATTTTGGTTTTCATATAGCTTACAAATATGCGCATTAGATGAAATTAAGATTCAAAGAATGTTTATTAGTCTTCAGCCAACTTTGAATTATTCTCAGTGTGGAAGTGAGTATATTATTCTAGAACTTTTGAGTCTACCCAGATACGCAAGTTGTATATTTGTTCTGCTAGAAAAAACTTTGTTTTCAAAGAGAATTTAATAGCAAAGATAATAATTAATTTGAAAATCAATATTTTTTTCTATGACCTTACAGAAAATTTAAAACTGTTTATAATCTGCTGAACTGCTTTATTAAACATGCAAAGTTTTGCTCTGTTTGACAGAGTGGCAGTTAGAAATTCTTGGAAAGGTTATTACAAGGAACTTTATTTTTATTTCTAAGTTGAACATTGATTGACATCATTAAAAAAAACAGTGTTTAGGGAAAAGATAGTGTTCTGTTCTGCAAGCGTAAATTTTCCATCTATTTCATTATTATCCTAAATGGAGTCTACCCTATTAAGAAATTGATTCCATTTCTCTTATTTTGCCTTTTTTAAAAAAAAATTATTTGTTTTATTTATTTATTTTTGCCTGTGTTGGGTATTCGTTGCTGCTCACAGCCTTTTTCTAGTTGTGGCGAGCGAGGACTACTCTTCATTGCGGTGCTTGGGCTTCTCATTGCAGTGGCTTGTTTTGTTGCAGAGCATGGGCTCTAGGCGCGCGAGCTTCAGTAGTTGTGGCACGCGGGCTCAGTAGTTGTGGCTCACAGGCTCTAGAGCGCAGGCTCAGTAGTTGTGGCACACGGGCTTAGTTGCTCCGCGGCACGTGGGATCTTCCCAGACCAGGGCTCAAACCCATGTCTCCTGCATTGGCAGGCAGATTCTTAACCACTGTGCCACGAGGGAAGCCCTGCCTTTTTTTAAAAAACAAAAGAAACAAACCACACTTTAAATTTTGTTAGTAATAGTTATACACATTAAGATGTGCAAATATTGAATTTAGTATATACTACAAAATGTCATTTTGTTGATAAATACTTTTGAAAAAATGTCTGATCTCTTAATAATTTGACCAATCAATGGAATGATTTTAGAGTAAACTTCCTGAATAAAAATAAAACTAAAACTTTTTTCCAAACTGATAGGATGCTTAGACTGATGGGATGAGAAATAAAAACTGAGTCTTTAATTATTACCTTTGTCTGTTTGTCTAAGATTCTACCCCATTTAGAAATGTGTTTGTTTTACATCATGTCATATGGCCTTTGGAATGTTTTTTCCTTCTTGATGGTAGATTTGTTCTTGATGAAAGGCTCCACAAACTAGAATTTCCTACAAAGAAGTTTAGTATAATGAGTAAATGAAGTTTGTATTCTGTATTACATTATTTGTGTTAGGGTAGTTCCACAATTTTCTCACAATTCTTTGAAAATGGAAAAGAAAGCAAACTAAGTGGCATTTAAAAAAATCATTTTATTTGCTTATAAACAAGTTCTATATGCATTTCTCATGTGAAGGACAATAATTTATCTGCTAAAAAAGGATTTGTCTCAGAGAACAGACTTGTGGTTGCCAAGGGGAAGGGGAGTGGGGGAGGGATGGAGTGGGAGTTTAGGGTTAGCAGATGCAAACTATTATATATAGAATGCATAAACAACAAGGTCCTACTGTATAGCACAGGGAACTATATTCAATGTCCTGTGATAAACCATAGTGGAAAAGAATATAAAAAAGAATGTATATATATGTATAACTGCTGTACAGCAGAAATTAACACAACATTGTAAATCAACTCTACTTCAATTAAAAAAAAAAGGATTTGGGGCTTCCCTGGTGGCACAGCGGTTGAGAATCTGCCTGCCAATGCAGGGGACACGGGTTCAAGCCCTGGTCTGGGAAGATCCCACATGCCGCGGAGCAACTGGGCCCGTGAGCCACAATTACTGAGCCTGCGCGTCTGGAGCCTGTGCTCCGCAACAAGAGAGGCCGCGATAGTGAGAGGCCCGCGCACCGCGATGAAGAGTGGCCCCCGCTCTCCACAACTAGAGAAAGCCCTCGCACAGAAACGAAGACCCAACACAGCCATAAATAAATAAATAAATAAATAAAAATTAAAAAATTAAAAAAAAAAAAAGAACCTCCCTCCTTTTTTTAAAAAAAAAAAAAAAGGATTTGTCTCATTGATTTCCAGTGTCAATGTGTAAAAAATTAATCTCAGATAATTTTTATTGTGCTCCCATTTACGGATAAGCAAAACTGTCTTTAATGATGGCCATCCATGTGCACTAAATTTTAAGCTGAAGTGAGGGAATACTCAAGATCACCAAATCTCACATTTTCATTTTCAGGTTCAACTGGTCCTGTCCAAGTAATAATCACTGAGACCCCCAGTCAGCCCAACTCTCACCCCATCCAATGGAATGCACCAGAACCATCTCACATTTCCAAGTACATTCTCAGATGGAAACCGGTGAGTATCCTACTCGGAAACCTTGGATATTGTGGCTCTTGAAATTAACAGATTCTGAAAATGTTTTCCAGCTTTTGAGCAAATAGATCTGATGAACTATATTCACATTGTATTTGTTTAGTGACCAAACAATATGTGGTCAATCTAATTGACATATTGATTTAGCTTTTTTTGGTATTTTAAACCAACTAACTCTTCATGTTAGAAAGATCTTCTTTGCGAAGACTTCAAAATGATAAGGCTTAAAATTACTCTTATCTAGTATGGAAAGAGAATCTAAAGTTTTCGTATGTCTTGCAACTCCATCAAAGGGGAAAAAAAATTACTGGCATCATTTTCCATGATTTGAACAACAAAATAGCTAAATTAATATCTTTCTTTTTTGGTTCACTTTTTAAATGATCATTTCTTTTCTTTTTCTTTTTCTTTTTTTTGGCTTCACCACACAGCTTGTGGGATCGTAGTTCCCTGACCAGGGACTGAACCCCGGACATGGCAGTGAAAGCGCCAAGTCCTAAACAATAGACCGCCAGGGAATTTCCATCATCATTTCTTAAACCTCACTTTCTATCCTATGAAGTTATTTTGATAGAAAGAAGAGAGATGATGAGAGGGAAGTACAGATGAGGGATAGTGTATTTAATGAGTGACCTTGTGATTTCCTGATAATCATCTAGAAATTGAAGAAATCACACTAAGGAGGATAGTGGTCTATTAAATTTTAGTTTCTCTTACCCTCTCAAACCCACCCTCCTATCTTTCCAAAATGCATGACTCATAATTTGAGAAACACTATTTTAAACACAGGAGAAAAATGCCCACTTTTAATCACAGCTATTAGTTTCTAGGAACTAAAAGCAAAACAAAACAAAACGTTTGACCAACTCATGCAGTTGTATTAAATTCTTTTTGAAAAATTCAAGCTGTTGAAATCATTCTTTTTCTTCTCTCACCCTCTTTTGTTAATGTCCGCAGTATATGGAGTAGCTGTTTGCAGAGCTGTGTGTCTAATGATGTTACTCGATGGAATCAATATATTTCCCCTCCAACACTTTATTGTCTCTCATTTTTTCTTATCATCACCAGTTTTATTTACTTTAAACTTAACTCTGAAGTATTATGTGAGACCACAGTAATAAGGGATACACATAGGTATACAAAGTATATTAAGTTGGAAAGTCTCCAAAGAGTGGAGGTTATTAATTTCTTTGAGATTTTTAACAATTTCAGGTTTTTCCTTAATGTTTGTCACCTGAGAGTTTATTCCTGAGTATTTTCTTCTGATAACAAACCAACAAAGTTCACATTGCATGAAAGGCTTATCGTTAAATCTGAGCTAATTATAATGACTAATTTAGTTTTTTCACAACATATTTAAATTTAAAGAGTACTAGGATCACTTTCATTTATTTCAAAAATATAAAGGGACACTTGAGTGTTTGAATTATTGAGGAACTGGTTGATTGGATAATTTTTTTAAATCACTGGGTATTAAAAATGTATTTTGACTTATATTAGTTTGGAATATACACTTAAAAGGATCTCAACTTGTTTGAAGTAAGGATGTTTCTTTTCTACACATTTTAATGCAAAGAATTTTGTGCCATGATATATTAATGAAGTTGGACAGGATGTGAATGTATAAACTGGAGACAAAGATTAAGTAAACTGAGATCGCATTCTTCTGCAGATTGCATTCTTTTGCCCAAAGTTGGCTAACCACTTTTGAGGGGTGGTTCATATCCAAGAATGAGTCATAAAACCAGAGCAGTTAAACCTTGTATGTGATTGTCCCAGGCACTGAGTCATGAAGGAATGTTATGTCTTTGACTGCTCTGCAAGAAACTTGGTTTGTAGCCCACCAAGTGAAAGATAGAATATATGTCCTTTTCCCACTGCAGAGAGGAATATATCTCTGTTCATTATAGAAATTTAAAAGTTGGGAAAGGCAAAACTTGGGATCTACATATTATGTTGCTGATATTAAATTGAATAATTAATCTGGCAAAAAGGAAGGTGCCCAGGACCTCCCACTGTGTAATCTTGGCCATGTCACATAATTCTGTTTCTTCACCTACAAAATCAGGGTGATAATACCAGTAACTTGGAGGATGGGGGAGATGAAGATCAAATGAGAGTATGCAAGGAAAGCAGCACAGAGCATGGCGTGTAGTAAGCTATCAGTAAATATTAGGTTTAATAATCATTATTATTAATGTTAACAAATTCTGCTACAGGTTTCTATTCCGACTCCAATTTTCCATGATTTTCCTCCAAAATGGAGCTGCATAGACCCCTCATTCTTCTTTGAAGAATACTCCACATCATCTCTGAGTGTTCATCTTTGTGAATACTTGTGTGATTTTTTTTTTTTTTAACTTAAATTTTTAGAAAAATTCTCCAGACCGTTGGAAGGAAGCCACCATTCCGGGCCACTTAAACTCCTACACCATCAAAGGCCTGAGGCCAGGTGTGGTATACGAGGGCCAGCTCATCAGCGTCCAGCACTACGGCCAAAGAGAGATGACACGCTTCGACTTCACTACCACCAGCACAAGCTCAGTGGTGACCAGTACGTACCCCAGCCGCCAGCCCATCTGTGCCCACATTTCTCAGAGCTGGGCTCCCCGCAGGAAGTGCCTTCCATCTCGATTCATATTATTCCATGGATGGCACCCACATTTTTTAAAACCTGATCATCTACAGACGATGCTAGTAAATTTCCTCAATGGCTGAAGGCTCTCTCCCCTCTTTCTATGACTCTAGGCAACACCGTGACGGGAGAGACAACACCCTTTTCTCCCGTTGTGGCCACCTCCGAATCCGTGACTGAAATCACAGCCAGCAGCTTTGTGGTCTCCTGGGTCTCGGCTTCCGACACTGTGTCCGGATTCCGGGTGGAGTATGAGCTGAGTGAAGAGGGAGACGAACCACAGTACCTGGGTGAGCTCAACGTGTGGATGACCAGCTGCTGGGAAACCCTGCTTGGGGTGGGGCTGGGGGCACCCACGCAGGTGGCCTGGGAAGTTCGGAAGTAGTTGACAGCTCAGACTGCACAAACGGCCCTCCAGTGTGAGTCTGGAAAACAACTGATCCTTTTTAGAACCGAGCTGGGTTTTTCCTGAGCTGTGCTCACTTTCCCGGTCCCTGATGGGAGCTGTGTTATGCGTTAGCCTGGAGGTCCACAAAACAAAAGTGTTTTCTTCCTGGAAGTAATTGCCAGCATGAGGACTGCAGTGGAGAAAATGTTAGCTTTGGGAGAGGCACAATACCCTCATTCATGCTTTTCAGATTCTCGTGTTTAGGGGACTTTTAAAAACTTTATTGTGGAGAAATAAATACACATACTGAAAAGTACACAGATCATAAACATAGAGCTCGGTGAATTTTTATAAAGTGAACACACTGTGTGACTAGGACCCAGATCAAGAAAAAGGACATCCCTCCTACCCACTCCCCATCATCCCCCACCTATAACCACTACGCGGACTTCTAACTACAGAGGACTATGTTTACAAATCTGGGGGTGGATTAAAATTATACATCCTTAGAGAAAATATTTGGGAAAAAGGGGAAAAAAAGAAAAATTATCTCATAGTGCATTGATAATTATTGACTATCCATAGCACATTTCCTTCTAGTTTTCCCTCACCACCACCCCCCTCCCCACCATGAATACGTAGTTTTAAAAATATCCTTCTCATAGGTTATGGAGTCATTAGAGGGATTGGTACGCTCCGATAGTAACCTTTCCCTTTTATTTCAAAGATCTTCCCAGCACAGCCACTTCTGTGAACATCCCTGACCTGCTTCCTGGCCGAAAATACATTGTGAACGTCTATCAGATATCCGAAGAAGGAGAACAGAGTTTGATCCTGTCTACCTCACAGACAACAGGTACACGTGTACTGTGTGGTGTGAAAAGACTTTTTTTCCTGTGAAGCAGACCTAGAGCAATGTTTCCTGACTGTTTTTCTCATTTCTTCCTTTCTTTGTTAGCACCTGATGCCCCGCCTGACCCTACTGTGGACCAGGTTGATGACACCTCGATTGTCGTTCGCTGGAGCAGACCCCAGGCGCCCATCACAGGTCAGCTTAGCCGCCTCTTCTTGGCCCCCATGTTAATCTTGATGCCATAAACGGTGAGGGAGAGGATTCTGATCTGTGAGCAGGCAAATCACTTAAATCTCCTATGTAATTATTGGACCAGGGTGGAGATGTGTATGTGTATGTGTGTGTGTGTGTGTGTGTGTGTGTGTGTGAGAGAGAGAGAGATATTGTCTTACAGCCTTACTTTCTTGTGGATCATTTCCTCTTAAATCTGTTTTATTGACCTACTTCACACACAAAACGCACCCACACACAATCACACACATAAACCTCTAAAGCCAGCTCATGGACTTATTACACCAGGCATTCCTGTGGTAGAAGAGGGGTAATTTTTCTGAAAACCTCACTCTAAGACTTATTCTTAAAGAGGCAGCTGAGCTGCCTTCTTAGCTCATTAGATGACTCAGCTGTCTCTGAAGTTCCTAAAAGACAGACGTGCTAGATAACTCTGTGCTCAGAGTGGTTCCTTAATTGCTTCCTTCATCCAGGGCTCGAAGAGAAGAAATCGGTTTAACATGAATATTTTCACCCTCTGACTTCTCTAATAGACATTTATTAAGGATCTCGGGTCTTCAAGGATCATATTTAATATTAAAAAGTTTTGCATGACTGTTCTTGTTTTATCTTTGGACTGAATAGTCCTCATAAGAAGTAGTACTATTGAACGAGTCAAAAAGAATCACTCATTCTGAACTAATCCAGCAAGATGCTAAGGGCTGTTAGGAAAGGGGACCTTTTGAAACCTCTGTTTCATCAAACAGTGTATCGTACTTTTTTCTCCTGAATCTGCAGGATACAGAATCGTCTATTCCCCATCAGTAGAGGGTAGTAGCACAGAGCTCAACCTTCCTGAAACTGCCAACTCTGTCACTCTCAGTGACTTGCAGCCTGGTGTTCAGTATAACATCACTATCTACGCTGTGGAAGAAAATCAAGAGAGTACTCCTGTCTTCATCCAACAAGAAACCACTGGCGTCCCACGCTCAGGTAACCTGAAGACGCTTCCTGTAGTATCTTATTTCTTAAGGCTGAAGAAAGTAACATCTTTAACCTCCCTTTTGCTGGAGGAACAAAACCAACCTTGGCTTGTGTTCATTCCATGAGCCTGCTGGGGACGACCGGACGTGTAAGATGAAAGAATACTTGCATCTGTGGGAGGGTTGCTTTGTCTCTGTCAACAGTTCCTATATGCAAGTTGTCTTATGGATTAGTATATCCTTGAACTTATGAAATTTAGCAGAAATGTCTTCACTCTAAAGTAACTTATCAAAACTGGCTATTGGCCTTCCTGATTAAAAACTGACAGCATAAAGTCTTCATATTTTGCCCCAGAAACTTAACGGGCAGTTCATCTGTTGCTCTTAAGTATTATAAAATGATTTAGTAAAATAAAAACCACCACATTTTTTTTCAGTTGTTGCAAGAGTTTGCTTTGGGGTTTTTTTTTTTGGTACGTTTATCTTAAACCCCTCAATAAGATACTT
Organism: Balaenoptera borealis; assembly: GCF_965194805.1. Taxonomy (NCBI): domain Eukaryota; kingdom Metazoa; phylum Chordata; class Mammalia; order Artiodactyla; family Balaenopteridae; genus Balaenoptera; species Balaenoptera borealis. The sequence goes on from NC_138863.1 coordinate 21,670,886, forward strand.
CATATGTTGGAAACTCATCTGCTTCCCAACATATTTTACATAAAAGCTTTAAATGTCACATGTAAGCAGTATGACTGAGCTACAAAAATATAACCCAAAAAAGCATATTCTCTGATTAAGAGAGAAAACTTAGCTCTGGAATGAGAGGCTCTATGAATTGCCCTATACCTTAAAAACTCAGGAAACTGGCTTTTTAAAAACAATCCTCAGCAGGAATTGAAAATGACCGGTTGGCTCTTGTCTGTTAGATAAAGTTCCCCCTCCCAGGGACCTGCAGTTTGTGGAGGTGACGGACGTGAAGATCACCATCATGTGGACGCCCCCCGAGAGCACGGTGACCGGTTACCGAGTGGACGTGATCCCCGTCAACCTGCCCGGGGAACATGGGCAGAGGCTGCCCATCAGCAGGAACACATTTGCAGAAGTCACTGGGCTGTCCCCTGGGGTCACCTATCACTTCAAAGTCTTCGCCGTGAACCACGGGAGGGAGAGCAAGCCTCTGACAGCACAGCAGACGACCAGTACGTTTGGGGTCCTTTACCTCCAGCCCAGACCCTCCACCCTCACTTCCAACCTGTGCTGAGTGGGCAGCATGCCATCACTTGTAGGTTCACAGTTAGAAACAGGAAAATACTCAAGGGATAGGGAATGTATACTGGACATAAAGCACATTAAACTTGAAAACAAAACTTAGACAAGCTCCGTAGAGGCTAAATGGTAACCCATTTCCCAAATACACGTACCAGGGGAATGGCACTAAGAGAGGAGAACTTAACCTAATTTTCCTTGCTAATGGAGACATGGAGTGAAAATTTGAGTCCATTTTTGTGTAACTAAATATACCTAGATCAAACTTTAAATGTAGTATCTTTATCCTTTTATAGTAGAATTATTTGCAAATAGTAATTGCTAAAACATTTAGTGCGTATTAGGCACAAGGTCATATGCCCACTTCTTTACAAGCCTCATCCTCATATTTAATCCTCGTTTTGAGTTAATGAGGAAGGTCTTATTATTATCCCTAGGGGATACATGAAGAAACTGAAGCTTATACAAAATTCTGCAACTTGTAAAGTCTCAAAGCTGGGAAATGATTGAGCTGGTACCACACAGACCTATGTCTTTTTGACTCCAAAGCCCATGTTTTCAGTGATTATACTTGACTACCTCTTAAACATTTCCTCCCTCTGAAAAGTGTTTTAATTATTGTAGGGAGGCTGCCAGTTACACACTCAAGAAGAAAACTCACAATTTCTATGGTTCTTTCTGATAGTGCAAACTCACCAGGGTCTTGCTATAAATCTGAGGTTCTGAGTATATGTTATAATTATTGTCTAATCTGAATCATGTGAAAATAACTTTTATTACTCCAGCAAAGGACTAGTCATTGAATAAATGCAGAGAATATCACTTTTGTTCTGTGTGGAGCTTTCCTCTTGCCTTCATTTTCGTGGGCTTATTTCTCTCTTCTTAACCTGTTTGGCTCAGAGCAGAGCAAATTGTGGCTTCACAAGTATTTGTTTTTGTTTTTAAATACCATCTCTGTAATGTTAGTGTAATTTGTGAGGATGATGGGAAAGTCATGCTGGAAAATTAGCCTTCCCACAGGATCAAAGTCAAGCAAAAACAGTGAGCAATTTCTCATGACTGGCACAGAGTTTTTGCAAAGTTCTCTGTAGCACTCAATCTCTTCATGGCTAAATATTTCCAAGGTTTTGATCTTAGTTTCAACCTGGAGAAGAAAGAACTTAGAAAATTCAGTCAAGCTTTAGGATTTCAGTATGATAATTTTGAGGTGCAAATATTTCTCGACGTGTTTCATCTTTTTTTCTAGAATTGGATGCTCCCACCAACCTCCAGTTTATCAATGAAACTGACACCACCGTCATAGTGACCTGGACTCCACCTCGTGCCCGGATAGCCGGGTACCGACTGACCGTGGGCCTGACCCGTGGAGGCCAGCCCAAGCAGTACAACGTGGGTCCCTCCGCCACGCAGTATCCACTGAGGAATCTGCAGCCGGGCTCTGAGTACTCTGCAACCCTCGTGGCCGTGAAAGGCAGCCAGCAGAGCCCCAGAGCCACTGGGGTCTTCACCACTCGTAAGTCAAAGGTTAAATGTCTTTTCTTAGTGATATCATAGGTTCTTATCTATATTTACATTCTCTCTCCTTCATCCATTTTTTTAAAAAGTTAACTTAGGGAATTCGCTGGCCGTCCAGTGGTTAGGACTCTGCTCTTTCACTGCCCAGGGCCCAGGTTCAATCCCTGGGGATCCTGAAAGCCACTCGGCACAGCCAAAAAAAAAAAAAAAAAAGTTAACTTAAAAAACTTTGTACAAGATTAAATAATTTTTTTGATTAAAAAAAAAGATTTAAAGCAGTACTACTCAAAGTGTGACCCATGGACCCATTGCTGGTCTGCGAACTGTTTGTTGCATGGACTAAGGAGCTTATGCCAGAATGTAGATGATGGAGCACACCATTTAGTTCAGTGGATGCTTTTTTGAAGCAAGGTTTTCTTAATGAAGGAAGCAGTGCATTACCTGACATATGTTGCCAAGATCCTTATTTTCTCTGGGACCAGCACTTTGAGTAACATTGTTTAAAACACCCAGTTATTTGAAAATTGAAGGCTACTGTATTAAATGAATTTACCAAATACTAGTTAAGGCAAGAAAAAAAATCAGCACCTATGTCTACATCCTAATACTTTGGGTATTGAATGATAGCAGTAAATGTGGAACAAAAACATCTACCAGTTGAATAGAAACCAACAGGACAAGAGCTAAGGAAATGATTTCTTTACAAGTGTTGACTGCAGCAGATTAAAGTACCTTCTGCAGAACAGAATAGCTTTTTTTTTTTTTAATTACTCTTGAAATTCCACAGAAGGAAAAATACTGACAGTAATGTTTTGTCCTGTCTGTCTTTTACTCAGCACTTTACAGGAAGTGGCCTTAAATCTCTTATATATCTAAATCACAATAGAGGACTGTATTCATAAACTGATTTCTATCAAATGCAACTCATTTACATTACAAAGAAATATGAGACCTATCATTTCTAGATAAGCATTAATTTTTATTTTTAACTCACTTTGAATTGCAGAAGGACCTAACTTAATACTTTTTCAGCATGTATTGCAACTATGAACTAGCTTGCAATTTCCTAAAAGCTCTCCACAAATCTTACTCTTTGACTAATTTGAAAAGTAGACATTAAAAAGCATTCAAAAAGTGAATATAAGTTTAGTTTTTACATTACTATGGAATTTATTTCACAAAGAAAATTCTCTATAAAATTATCCCTGTAAGAATTCATAATTTACTAAAAATTTATTTCCATTTAAATTTTGTGTATGAAGTTTGGCTAGTAAAGGCTTTTTCTTAAGTAACTGCTAATCATAGGCAAGTAAAATCTGTTTTTATCTCTAAGTTAACCTTTAAATTTTGCTTTTTTATGTCACATGTTACTAAGATACTCTAAAATCTATTAACATGAAATCAATATCTTTGTATTTCTTGTAAATGTCTGTTTCTCATAGATGACCTTCTTTTCATTAGAATGGAAATTTCAGTAGATTTAGTCTTTTACTGACCACGTATACTTCTGTATATTATCTATTTTACTTTTTAACTTTTTAACGAGACATATTTTACATAGTTTCTTTTGTTGGATAGAGTGCCTATAAAAGAAAAAGCATTTTATTTATTTATTTATTATTTTATTGAACTATAGTTGAATTACAATGTTGTGTTAATTTCTGCTGTACAGCAAAGTGATTCAGTCATACATATATATATTCTTTTTCATATTCTTTTCCATTATGGTTTATCACAGCATATTGAATATAGTTCCCTGAGCTATACAGCAGGACCTTGTTGTTTATATATGCTATATATGCTAGTTTGCATCTGCTAATCCCAGACTCCCAATTCTTCCCTCCCTTACCTCCCCTCCCCCTTGGCAACCACAAGTTTATTTTCCATATTTGTGAGTCTGTTTTTGTTTCATAGATATGTTCATTTGTGTCGTATTTTAGATTCCACATATAAATGATATCATGTGGTATTTGTCTTTCTCTTTCTGACTTACTTCACTTAGTATGATAATCTTTATGTCCATCCATGCTGCTGCAAATGGCATTATTTCATTCTTTTCTATGGCTGAGTAGTATTCCATTGTGTATATATACCACATCTTCTTTAACCATTCATCTGTCTGTTGACATTTAGGTTGTTTCCATGTCTTGGCTGTTGCAAATAGTGTTGCTGTGAACATAGGGGTGCATGTATCTTTTAGAGTTATAGTTTTGTCTGGGTATATGCCCAGGAGTGGGATTGCTGGATCATATGGCAACTCTATTTTTAGTTTTTTGAGGAACCTCCATACTGTTCTCCATAGTGACTGCACCAATTTACATTCCCACCAACAGTGTAAGAGGGTTCCCTTTTCTTCACACCCTCTCCAGCATTTATCATTTGTAGACTTTTTAATGATGGCCATTCTGACTGGTGTGAGGTGGTACCTCATTGTAGGTTTGATTTGCATCTCTCTAAGAAAAAGCATTTTTAATGATACTAAAAATAATTAAATGGAGTGGGTGGGGCAATATTGACTATTTCAAGTACTTTTGGAGACTTTGATGTATTGGACATGTTATTTTATTGTCTGCACAATACATTTATTGAAAAATATAATTTTATTTGAGTTAACTGATAGAACTACTTTTATTAGATAAAGGTCAACGTCGTGCCTTGCACATAGTATACTTTAAAAAAAAATTTTTTTTCCATTATGGTTTATCACAGGATAGTGAGTATAGTTCCCTGTGCTATACATTAGGACCTTGTTGTTTATCCATTCTAAATGTCATAGTTTGCATCTACCCACCCCAAACTCCCAGTCCATCCCTCTCCCTCCCTCAAAAAATATTTGTTGAATAGATGATTGTGAAAATAGCTCTACCAAGCTTAGATTTAAATAAACCTCTGTAAGCAGTGAGTTCTACAACTTCGTTTGAACTTCAAGTACTCTCTGAGGCTGTAAACATCAGCAGGGCTTGCATAGTTTTGAAATTGCTTTAAGTTTCTGTAGCTTTTTACTGTTAACAAGCTGAATTCTGGGAACAACTTTTCTGGGTTTTATAACTTGTGTTAAATTGTTAAGAGCACACGGCAGGGGGTGGCGGAGCTGTTTCTGGGGAAAATCAGCTTACTCCTTTAGAAATCGGGCAAATTTTATTTTTTTACCATCTAGGCTGTCCTTCACCTAACAAGACCTGCCAGAATCCATAGCTCATACTTACAGTCACATTCTTTGTTTGCCATCAGTTTGTGGGTTTGTGGTTTGGAGAGTTTCCTGTAATGGTCTTCCCAGGCAGAGCGCATCATCTTAAGCTTGAGAAAGCTCTAGCTGGCTGGCTCAAGCAATAGAAAACACCCAGTCTTAAAGCCCAAGACAGTTGAGGAGAATATTTTTGTGAAAAAATTGTGGCTTTCACAGATGTTCAGTGAAAGAAGCTGACTGCTCTCTGCATTGTTTCTTGTGGGCATTAACATGGTCACCCAGGGCTGGCCATGGCATTTTGGCAAAGTCAGTGGCAGCCAAGTGGTGTATGATTTCAGAGGCTCTGGGGAGGCATCACAGGTCACCCATCCTAATTCCACTGAGAATACCATCAAAATAATAACATACTCGTGAAACAGCTCTCCAAACCAGGAGAACTTCAGTTCAGCAAGTAGAGCAGCCATTACAAAGTATGCCCACATGTATTTTATTTTTTCAGACAGCAGTATTTTAAAAATACTTTTTAAAAAATTGCACATGAAAATCCATATTGGAAAACACTGGAAGAATTGCAGTGCTGGGCCTGAATTTTCCCATGACTGGAGCTGAGTAGTAACGGAGTACTACTTAAAGACTTTTTTTTTTGGAATGTTTTATTTACTTATTTATTTATATGGGGGTATAGTTGTTTTACAATGTTGTGTTAGTTTCTACTTTACGGCAAAGTGCAGTACAGTTCTCTGTGCTGTACAGCAGGTTCTCATTAGTTATCTATTTTATACATATTAGCATGTATATGTCAATCCAATCTCCCAATTCATCCCACCCCCTTCTTTCCCGCCTTGGCATCCACATGTTTGTTCTCTATGTCTGTGTCTCTATTTCTGCCTTGCAAACTGGGTCATCTGTACCATTTTTCTAGATTCCACATATATGTGTTAATATACGATATTTGTTTTTCTCTTTCTCAGAGTAGGCTTAAAGACTCTTAATGTTCATTTGTCTAAGTCTGGAGGATAAGTCTTTGTCTCACCAGCCATTCATAATTTAGTATAAACGCGTTTACTAGTGTTTTGTCCCCAGTGGGCACAAAAATTTGGTTGAGACGTAAAGAGGAAGGAATTATGAAGGCACTAAACATGTGATCAAGGCCATCCACATGCTTGAAAGCCCTGAATTTGACTCACCAGACACAAATGTCTTGCCTTCTGAGACCTCACCTTTCCCATAGCAGCCAGTTATTGAAATGCTTATTATAAGATTTAGTTGTTCTGCCAATTATATTTTAGAGATTCTAAATTTATGAAAAGATTTGTAAGATTGTTGAAAATGTCTATTTCAGCTTTATGTACACATACTCTTTTTCTTCCTCTTTTTCTTGTTTTTTTTTAATTTAAAATTTTTTTTTAATTTTTTAAATTAATTAATTAATTTATTTATTTATTTATTTAGTTTTGGCTGCGTTGGGTCTTCATTGCTGCACGTGGGCTTTCTCTAGTCACAACGAGCAGGGGCTACTCTTCGTTGCAGTGTGTGGGCTTCTCACTGTGGTGGCTTCTCTTGTTGCAGAACACGGGCTCTAGGCGCGTGGGCTCAGTAGTTGTGGCACACGGGCTTAGTTGCTCTGTGGCATGTGGGATCTTCCCGGACCAGGGGTCCAACCCGTGTGCCCTGCATTGGCAGGCAGATTCTTAACTACTGCACCACCAGGGAAGTCCCTCTTGTTTTTTTTAAAGTATTATTTTCACTAAGAAATAGCAGTGATGTCAGGATGCTAGGAGATTCGAAATAAACTTTTATTATAATTCCTAATTCCAGTGACAGAATACTAAATTTCTGCAGTGTGATTATTCTGAGTGAATAATCACATATTTAAGGAAAGTATCTTTAGTATTTATAAGTGCATCCATGGTGGCAGATTTCATTAACCTTTCACATGGCATCTCTTTCTGCAACCAAAAATAATTGGCCATCATTATGGAGTGATTCAGCATATAGCTATTTTTAGATAATCATCTATAATTTAACCATTGTTCTCAAAATAATGATTAAGAAGCGGAGTGATAATCAGTTTGTGGTGACCAGTTTTACATTTTATATGGGATTCTATACTGATGATATAAGGAAAGTTATTGTCATCAAACTTAAATCCCAAACATGATGAAAAGACACAAATTTCAGAATCCAAGGAGTTGAAAGGGTCCTCTGTGGTCATCCAGCTCCTTGTTATTTAAATGTGATTCCCAGACTGACAACACTGGCATAACAGAAATGCAAACTACCTAGCCCCATGTGGACCTACAGAATCAGAACCTGCATTTTAGCCAGGTCTCAGATGATTTGTGTGGCACATGAAAGGTTGAGAGGCATTGACCTACTCCAAATTTTCACATATGTCACATTCTGGATCCATTAGCTGACTAAAACTGAGGTTCTCGATAAAAATGTTTGTTATCGGGACTTCCCTGGCGGTCCAGTGGTTAAGACTCCACACCTCCACTGCAGGGGTTGCGGGTTCGATCCCTGGTCGGGGAACTAAGATCCCACATGCCTCAAGGTGCGGCCAAAAGATTAAACAAATAAAATTTGTTATCTGCATTCTCTGTGATTCCAAGTCTTGAACACATGCTTTGATTCCATTTCACAGTGCAGCCTCTGGGCTCCATCCCACCTTACAACACAGAGGTGACTGAAACCACCATTGTGATTACATGGACGCCTGCTCCAAGGATTGGTTTTAAGGTAAATTGCAGATGTTCCTAATCCCTTGTAATACAGCCCTGGGTTGCCCTCGTGTTTCTGGATGTAGTTGAAACAGGATGGTCAGGAGTCAGGAGACTTGGGTTTCGTCCTGGTTCTGTTCATGCCTCTCTGACCACTTTGTCAGGGCATCACAATACTTCTGCCTCCCTGAATTGCTGGAAAGATGGACTGAGGCAGTGAAAGTGCTTTGCAAAGAGGAAAGCATTAGTATGGAACTGTTAGTTGTTATCTTGTTTTCTCTATCCTTTCTCCCAGGGAGTTAGATTTAAAGATATATAGGGAAACTGCTCTTGTTGTGTTGTTCTAAATGGTATCAACAAGTTCACAAAAACCAATTTAAGGAGACCAGTTAAACTCAGAGTCACTCAAAAATCACATTTTTATCCAATCAGTTTCATCTCAACTTGTTCAAAGCCCCTTAGGTGAATCTCTTAATAGACATTAAGATTAAGGTCTTCCCTATAGATATCTGGATACATATTCTTTAAAGTAATGGTATTAGGGAAGTGATGAATACAAATGAATGTGTTTAAAAGAATTCCTTTTTTTGGCATTTAAAGTGTGGAGAGAGAAATATTTATTATAATTGAAAATCAAGTCTAAATCCCCATGATTGTTGGTTTAAAAAAATATACCAAAGATCATTTCTTTTTTCGAAATACGCAAATGGTATATTGATGATTATGCTACTTAAATATAAAGAAACCCTTTTTGAAGATTGTCAGTATACCTTTTAAATTTCCCTTAATAGTGTCATTTTGACTTTCAGGAGCCTTATAAAGTACTAAGGATGTCTCTAGAGCTGAACACTGATGACACAATATTACCTAGGTTTTTCAAATAAAATACTAAAAGGATTGAAAATTAAGGGCACATTAATCTTAATTCTTCTTTTGTAATATATCAGCCTGCAGTTGAAGCTGTCCTTCTTCAAAAGGAGTGTTTTTGAAGTACAAAGTGTTACAGGGACTGGTACATTTAAGTTGAATGCTAGTAACTCATTAAAGAGAGAACTAGAGGATTTCTTCCAGTAAAAAGAAAATAAGAAATGAATGGGCATGTGGCCCAAAGCCCTTGTGTACTTCTGGTTTGTACCAGGAGATTATTTATCAAGCAAAACAGTATGTAATGATGTTTCTCTGGAACGTTCCATTACAAGCTACCTTAACTTAGTTTTGGAAGATACTTCCCCTAAGTGGCACCCTACCCACCCGCCCCCCAGTTCCAGGGAATTTCCAGCTACATTATTTAATAGAGCTAAAGTAATGTCCCAACTCATTCCCAACTAAAAGCAGAGTGTAGTTCCTGAGGAGTCCACATTATGCA